>NC_137762.1:3315042-3665042 GCF_963264785.1 Psittacula echo
TCTACTCCCTGGGATGCTGGGCAGCCCAGCACGGGTGCCAAAGAGGTTCCATTGTAATGGACTTTGAGTTGGGAAATGGAGGAGCGACAGCAATGCGGATGGCACCGTTGCAAAGCTGCCTTTCTGCTGAAGAGGCACAGCTCCAGTTTTTTGCCCTGGCTCTTCGGCTGTGGGAGCAGAGGCCAACCGTTCGTGCTCTACTCCCTGGGATGATGGAGAGCCGAGCACGGGTGCCAAAGAGGTTCCATTGTAATGGACTTTGAGTTGGGAAATGGAGGAGCGACAGCAATGCGGATGGCACCGTTGCAAAGCTGACTTTCTGCAGAAGAGGCACAGCTCCAGTTTTTTGCCCTGGCTCTTCGGCTGTGGGAGCAGAGGCCAACCGTTCGTGCTCTACTCCCTGGGATGCTGGGCAGCCCAGCACGGGTGCCAAAGAGGTTCCATTGTAATGGACTTTGAGTTGGGAAATGGAGGAGCGACAGCAATGCCGATGGCACCGTTGCAAAGCTGACTTTCTGCAGAAGAGGCACAGCTCAAGTTTTTTGCCCTGGCTCTTTGGCTGTGGGAGCAGAGGCCAACCGTTCGTGCTTTACTACCTGGGATGCAGGGCAGCCGAGCACGGGTGCCAAAGAGGTTCCATTGTAATGGACTTTGCGTTGGGAAATCGAGGAGCGACAGCAATGCGGATGGCACCGTTGCAAAGGTGACTTTCTGCAGAAGAGGCACAGCTCAAGTTTTTTGCCCTGGCTCTTCGGCTGTGTGAGCAGAGGCCAACCGTTCGTGCTCTACTCCCTGGGATGCTGGGCAGCCTAGCACGGGTGCCAAAGAGGTTCCATTGTAATGGACTTTGAGATGGGAAATGGAGGAGCGACAGCAATGCGGATGGCACCGTTGCAAAGCTGACTTTCTGCAGAAGAGGCACAGCTCAAGTTTTTTGCCCTGGCTCTTCGACTGTGGGAGCAGAGGCCAACCGTTCGTGCTCTACTCCCTGGGATGCTGGGCAGACCAGCACGGGTGCCAAAGAGGTTCCATTGTAATGGACTTTGAGTTGGGAAATGGAGGAGCGACAGCAATGCGGATGGCACCGTTGCAAAGCTGACTTTCTGCAGAAGAGGCACAGCTCAGGTTTTTTGCCCTGGCTCTTCGGCTGTGGGAGCAGAGGCCAACCGTTTGTGCTCTACTCCCTGGGATGCTGGGCAGCTGAGCACGGGTGCCGAAGAGGTTCCATTGTAATGGATTTTGAGTTGGGAAATGGAGGAGCGACAGCAATGCGGATGGCACCGTTGCAAAGCTGACGTTCTGCAGAAGAGGCACAGCTCCAGTTTTTTGCCCTGGCTCTTCGGCTGTGGGAGCAGAGGCCAACCGTTCGTGCTCTACTCCCTGGGATGCTGGGCAGCCCAGCACGGGTGCCAAAGAGGTTCCATTGTAATGGACTTTGAGTTGGGAAATGGAGGAGCGACAGCAATGCGGATGGCACCGTTGCAAAGCTGACGTTCTGCAGAGGAGGCACAGCTCAAGTTTTTTGCCCTGGCTCTTCGGCTGTGGGAGCAGAGGCCAACCGTTCGTGCTCTACTCCCTGGGATGCAGGGCAGCCGAGCACGGGTGCCAAAGAGGTTCCATTGTAATGGACTTTGAGTTGCGAAATCGAGGAGCGACAGCAATGCGGATGGCACCGTTGCAAAGCTGACTTTCTGCAGAAGAGGCACAGCTCAAGTTTTTTGCCCTGGCTCTTCGGCCGTGGGAGCAGAGGCCAACCGTTCGTGCTCTACTCCCTGGGATGCTGGACTGACGAGCACAGGTGCCAAAGAGGTTCCATTGTAATGGACTTTGCGTTGGGAAATCGAGGAGCGACAGGAATGCGGATGGCACCGTTGCAAAGCTGACTTTCTGCAGAAGAGGCACAGCTCAAGTTTTTTGCCCTGGCTCTTCGGCTGTGGGAGCAGAGGCCAACCGTTCGTGCTCTACTCCCTGGGATGCTGGGCAGCCCAGCACGGGTGCCAAAGAGGTTCCATTGTAATGGACTTTGAGTTGGGAAATGGAGGAGCGACAGCAATGCGGATGGCAACGTTGCAAAGCTGACTTTCTGCAGAAGAGGCACAGCTCCAGTTTTTTGCCCTGGCTCTTCGGCTGTGGGAGCAGAGGCCAACCGTTCGTGCTCTACTCCCTGGGATGCTGGGCAGCCCAGCACGGGTGCCAAAGAGGTTCCATTGTAATGGACTTTGAGTTGGGAAATGGAGGAGCGACAGCAATGCGGATGGCACCGTTGCAAAGCTGACTTTCTGCAGAAGAGGCACAGCTCCAGTTTTTTGCCCTGGCTCTTCGGCTGTGGGAGCAGAGGCCAACCGTTCGTGCTCTACTCCCTGGGATGCTGGGCAGCCCAGCACGGGTGCCAAAGAGGTTCCATTGTAATGGGTTTTGAGTTGGGAAATGGAGGAGCGACAGCAATGCGGATGGCACCGTTGCAAAGCTGACTTTCTGCAGAAGAGGCACAGCTCAAGTTTTTTGCCCTGGCTCTTCGGCTGTGGGAGCAGAGGCCAACCGTTCGTGCTCTACTCCCTGGGATGCTGGGCAGCCGAGCACGGGTGCCAAAGACGTTCCATTGTAATGGACTTTGAGTTGGGAAATGGAGGAGCGACAGCAATGCGGATGGCTCCGTTGCAAAGCTGACTTTCTGCAGAAGAGGCACAGCTCAAGTTTTTTGCCCTGGCTCTTCGGCTGTGGGAGCAGAGACCAACCGTTGGTGCTCTACCCCCTGGGATGCTGGGCAGCCGAGCACGGGTGCCAAAGAGGTTCCATTGTAATGGACTTTGAGTTGGGAAATCGAGGAGCGACAGCAATGCGGATGGCACCGTTGCAAAGCTGACTTTCTGCAGAAGAGGCACAGCTCAAGTTTTTTGCCCTGGCTCTTCGGCTGTGGGAGCAGAGGCCAACCGTTCGTGCTCTACTCCCTGGGATGCTGGGCAGCCGAGCACAGGTGCCAAAGAGGTTCCATTGTAATGGATTTTGAGTTGGGAAATGGAGGAGCGACAGCAATGCGGATGGCACCGTTGCAAAGCTGACTTTCTGCAGAAGAGGCACAGCTCAAGTTTTTTGCCCTGGCTCTTCGGCTGTGGGAGCAGAGGCCAACCGTTCGTGCTCTACTCCCTGGGATGCTGGGCAGCCCAGCACGGGTGCCAAAGAGGTTCCATTGTAATGGACTTTGAGTTGGGAAATGGAGGAGCGACAGCAATGCGGATGGCACCGTTGCAAAGCTGACTTTCTGCAGAAGAGGCACAGCTCAAGTTTTTTGCCCTGGCTCTTCGGCTGTGGGAGCAGAGGCCAACCGTTCGTGCTCTACTCCCTGGGATGCTGGACTGACGAGCACAGGTGCCAAAGAGGTTCCATTGTAATGGACTTTGCGTTGGGAAATGGAGGAGCGACAGCAATGCGGATGGCACCGTTGCAAAGCTGACTTTCTGCAGAAGAGGCACAGCTCAAGTTTTTTGCCCTGGCTCTTCGGCTGTGGGAGCAGAGGCCAACCGTTCGTGCTCTACTCCCTGGGATGCTGGGCAGCCCAGCACGGGTGCCAAAGAGGTTCCATTGTAATGGACTTAGAGTTGGGAAATGGAGGAGCGACAGCAATGCGGATGGCACCGTTGCAAAGCTGACTTTCTGCAGAAGAGGCACAGCTCAAGTTTTTTGCCCTGGCTCTTCGGCTGTGGGAGCAGAGGCCAACCGTTCGTGCTCTACTCCCTGGGATGCTGGGCAGCGGAGCACGGGTGCCAAAGAGGTTCCATTGTAATGGACTTTGAGTTGGGAAATGGAGGAGCGACAGCAATGCGGATGGCACCGTTGCAAAGCTGACTTTCTGCAGAAGAGGCACAGCTCCAGTTTTTTGCCCTGGCTCTTCGGCTGTGGGAGCAGAGGCCAACCGTTCGTGCTCTACTCCCTGGGATGCTGGGCAGCCCAGCACGGTTGCCAAAGAGGTTCCATTGTAATGGACTTTGAGTTGGGAAATGGAGGAGCGACAGCAATGCGGATGGCACCATTGCAAAGCTGACTTTCTGCAAAAAAGGCACAGCTCCAGATTTTTGCCCTGGCTCTTCGGCTGTGGGAGCAGAGGCCAAGCGTTCGTGCTCTACTCCCTGGGATGCTGGGCAGCCGAGCACAGGTGCCAAAGAGGTTCCATTGTAATGGATTTTGAGTTGGGAAATGGAGGAGCGACAGCAATGCGGATGGCACCGTTGCAAAGCTGACTTTCTGCAGAAGAGGCACAGCTCAAGTTTTTTGCCCTGGCTCTTCGGCTGTGGGAGCAGAGGCCAACCGTTCGTGCTCTACTCCCTGGGATGCTGGGCAGCCCAGCACGGGTGCCAAAGAGGTTCCATTGTAATGGACTTTGAGTTGGGAAATGGAGGAGCGACAGCAATGCGGATGGCACCGTTGCAAAGCTGACTTTCTGCAGAAGAGGCACAGCTCCAGTTTTTTGCCCTGGCTCTTCGACTGTGGGAGCAGAGGCCAACCGTTCGTGCTCTACTCCCTGGGATGCTGGGCAGCCCAGCACGGGTGCCAAAGAGGTTCCATTGTAACGGACTTTGAGTTGGGAAATGGAGGAGCGACAGCAATGCGGATGGCACCGTTGCAAAGCTGACTTTCTGCAGAAGAGGCACAGCTCAAGTTTTTTGCCCTGGCTCTTCGGCTGTGGGAGCAGAGGCCAACCGTTCGTGCTCTACTCCCTGGGATGCTGGGCAGCCCAGCACGGGTGCCAAAGAGGTTCCATTGTAATGGACTTTGAGTTGGGAAATGGAGGAGCGACAGCAATGCGGATGGCAAAGTTGCAAAGCTGACTTTCTGCAGAAGAGGCACAGCTCAAGTTTTTTGCCCTGGCTCTTCGGCTGTGGGAGCAGAGGCCAACCGTTCGTGCTCTACTCCCTGGGATGCTGGGCAGCCGAGCACGGGCGCCAAAGAGGTTCCATTGTAATGGACTTTGAGTTGGGAAATGGAGGAGCGACAGCAATGCGGATGGCACCGTTGCAAAGCTGACTTTCTGCAGAAGAGGCACAGCTCAATTTTTTTGCCCTGGCTCTTCAGCTGTGGGAGCAGAGGCCAACCGTTCGTGCTCTACTCCCTGGGATGCTGGGCAGCCCAGCACGGGTGCCAAAGAGGTTCCATTGTAATGGACTTTGAGTTGGGAAATGGAGGAGCGACAGCAATGCGGATGGCACCGTTGCAAAGCTGACTTTCTGCAGAAGAGGCACAGCTCAAGTTTTTTGCCCTGGCTCTTCGGCTGTGGGAGCAGAGACCATCCGTTGGTGCTCTACTCCCTGGGATGCTGGGCAGACGAGCACGGGTGCCAAAGAGGTTCCATTGTAATGGACTTTGAGTTGGGAAATGGAGGAGCGACAGCAATGCGGATGGCACTGTTGCAAAGCTGACGTTCTGCAGAGGAGGCACAGGTCCAGTTTTTTGCCCTGGCTCTTCGGCTGTGGGAGCAGAGACCAACCGTTCGTGCTCTACTGCCTGGGATGCTGGGCAGCCGAGCACGGGTGCCAAAGACGTTCCATTGTAATGGACGTTGACTTGGGAAATCGAGGAGCGACAGCAATGCGGATGGCACCGTTGCAAAGCTGACTTTCTGCAGAAGAGGCACAGCTCAAGTTTTTTGCCCTGGCTCTTCGGCTGTGGGAGCAGAGGCCAACCGTTCGTGCTCTACTCCCTGGGATGCTGGACTGACGAGCACGGGTGCCAAAGAGGTTCCATTGTAATGGACTTTGCGTTGGGAAATCGAGGAGCGACAGCAATGCGGATGGCACCGTTGCAAAGCTGACTTTCTGCAGAAGAGGCACAGCTCCAGTTTTTTGCCCTGGCTCTTCGGCTGTGGGAGCATAGGCCAACCGTTCGTGCTCTACTCCCTGGGATGCTGGGCAGCCCAGCACGGGTGCCAAAGAGGTTCCATTGTAATGGACTTTGAGATGGGAAATCGAGGAGCGACAGCAATGCGGATGGCACCGTTGCAAAGCTGACTTTCTGCAGAAGAGGCACAGCTCAAGCTTTTTGCCCTGGCTCTTCGGCTGTGGGAGCAGAGGCCAACCGTTCGTGCTCTACTCCCTGGGATGCTGGGCAGCCCAGCACGGGTGCCAAAGAGGTTCCATTGTAATGGACTTTGAGTTGGGAAATCGAGGAGCGACAGCAATGCCGATGGCACCGTTGCAAAGCTGACTTTCTGCAGAAGAGGCACAGCTCAAGTTTTTTGCCCTGGCTCTTCGGCTGTGGGAGCAGAGGCCAACCGTTCGTGCTCTACTCCCTGGGATGCTGGGCAGCCGAGCACGGGTGCCAAAGAGGTTCCATTTTAATGGACTTTGAGTTGGGAAATGGAGGAGCGACAGCAATGCGGATGGCACCGTTGCAAAGCTGAATTTCTGCAGAAGAGGCACAGCTCAAGTTTTTTGCCCTGGCTCTTTGGCTGTGGGAGCAGAGGCCAACCGTTCGTGCTCTACTCCCTGGGATGCTGGGCAGCCCAGCACGGGTGCCAAAGAGGTTCCATTGTAATGGACTTTGAGTTGGGAAATGGAGGAGCGACAGCAATGCGGATGGCACCGTTGCAAAGCTGACTTTCTGCAGAAGAGGCACAGCTCAAGTTTTTTGCCCTGGCTCTTCGGCTGTGGGAGCAGAGGCCAACCGTTCGTGCTCTACTCCCTGGGATGCTGGGCAGCCCAGCACGGGTGCCAAAGAGGTTCCATTGTAATGGACTTTGAGTTGGGAAATGGAGGAGCGACAGCAATGCGGATGGCACCGTTGCAAAGCTGACTTTCTGCAGAAGAGGCACAGCTCAAGTTTTTTGCCCTGGCTCTTCGGCTGTGGGAGCAGAGGCCAACCGTTCGTGCTCTACTCCCTGGCATGCTGGGCAGCCCAGCACGGGTGCCAAAGAGGTTCCATTGTAATGGACTTTGAGTTGGGAAATGGAGGAGCGACAGCAATGCGGATGGCACCGTTGCAAAGCTGACTTTCTGCAGAAGAGGCACAGCTCAAGTTTTTTGCCCTGGCTCTTCGGCTGTGGGAGCAGAGGCCAACCGTTCGTGCTCTACTCCCTGGGATGCTGGGCAGCCCAGCACGGGTGCCAAAGAGGTTCCATTGTAATGGACTTTGAGTTGGGAAATGAAGGAGCGACAGCAATGCGGATGGCACCGTTGCAAAGCTGACTTTCTGCAGAAGAGGCAGAGCTCAAGTTTTTTGCCCTGGCTCTTCGGCTGTGGGAGCAGAGGCCAACCGTTCGTGCTCTACTCCCTGGGATGCTGGGCAGCCGAGCACGGGTGCCAAAGAGGTTCCATTGTAATGGACTTTGAGTTGGGAAATGGAGGAGCGACAGCAATGCGGATGGCACCGTTGCAAAGCTGACTTTCTGCAGAAGAGGCAGAGCTCAAGTTTTTTGCCCTGGCTCTTCGGCTGTGGGAGCAGAGGCCAACCGTTCGTGCTCTACTCCCTGGGATGCTGGGCAGCCCAGCACGGGTGCCAAAGATGTTCCATTGTAATGGACTTTGAGTTGGGAAATCGAGGAGCGACAGCAATGCGGATGGCACCGTTGCAAAGCTGACTTTCTGCAGAAGAGGCACAGCTCCAGTTTTTTGCCCTGGCTCTTCGGCTGTGGGAGCAGAGACCAACCGTTCGTGCTCTACTCCCTGGGATGCTGGGCAGACGAGCACGGGTGCCAAAGAGGTTCCATTGTAATGGACTTTGAGTTGGGAAATGGAGGAGCGACAGCAATGCGGATGGCACCGTTGCAAAGCTGACTTTCTGAAGAAGAGGCACAGCTCAGGTTTTTTGCCCTGGCTCTTCGGCTGTGGGAGCAGAGGCCAACCATTCGTGCTCTACTCCCTGGGATGCTGGGCAGCCGAGCACGGGTGCCAAAGAGGTTCCATTGTAATGGATTTTGAGTTGGGAAATGGAGGAGCGACAGCAATGCGGATGGCACCGTTGCAAAGCTGACTTTCTGCAGAAGAGGCACAGGTCTAGTTTTTTGCCCTGGCTCTTCGGCTGTGGGAGCAGAGGCCAACCGTTCGTGCTCTACTCCCTGGGATGCTGGGCAGCCGAGCACGGGTGCCAAAGAGGTTCCATTGTAATGGACTTTGAGTTGGGAAATCGAGGAGCGACAGCAATGCGGATGGCACCGTTGCAAAGCTGATGTTCTGCAGAGGAGGCACATGTCCAGTTTTTTGCCCTGGCTCTTCGGCTGTGGAAGCAGAGACCAACCGTTCGTGCTCTACTCCCTGGGATGCTGGGCAGCCGAGCACGGGTGCCAAAGAGGTTCCATTGTAATGGACTTTGAGTTGGGAAATGGAGGAGCGACAGCAATGCGGATGGCACCATTGCAAAGCTGACTTTCTGCAGAAGAGGCACAGCTCAAGTTTTTTGCCCTGGCTCTTCGGCTGTGGGAGCAGAGGCCAACCGTTCGTGCTCTACTCCCTGGGATGCTGGGCAGCCCAGCACGGGTGCCAAAGAGGTTCCATTGTAATGGACTTTGAGTTGGGAAATCGAGGAGCGACAGCAATTCCGATGGCACCGTTGCAAAGCTGACTTTCTGCAGAAGAGGCACAGCTCAAGTTTTTTGCCCTGGCTCTTCGGCTGTGGGAGCAGAGGCCAACCGTTCGTGCTCTACTCCCTGGGATGCTGGGCAGCCCAGCACGGGTGCCAAAGAGGTTCCATTGTAATGGACTTTGAGTTGGGAAATGGAGGAGAGACAGCAATGCGGATGGCACCGTTGCAAATCTGACTTTCTGCAGAAGAGGCACAGCTCAAGTTTTTTGCCCTGGCTCTTCGGCTGTGGGAGCAGAGGCCAACCGTTCGTGCTCTACTCCCTGGGATGCTGGGCAGCCCAGCACGGGTGCCAAAGAGGTTCCATTGTAATGGACTTTGAGTTGGGAAATGGAGGAGCGACAGCAATGCGGATGGCACCGTTGCAAAGCTGACTTTCTGCAAAAAAGGCACAGCTCCAGATTTTTGCCCTGGCTCTTCGGCTGTGGGAGCAGAGGCCAACCGTTCGTGCTCTACTCCCTGGGATGCTGGGCAGCCGAGCACAGGTGCCAAAGAGGTTCCATTGTAATGGACTTTGAGTTGGGAAATGGAGGAGCGACAGCAATGCGGATGGCACCGTTGCAAAGCTGACTTTCTGCAGAAGAGGCACAGCTCAAGTTTTTTGCCCCGGCTCTTCGGCTGTGGGAGCAGAGGCCAACCGTTCGTGCTCTACTCCCTGGGATGCTGGGCAGCCCAGCACGGGTGCCAAAGAGGTTCCATTGTAATGGACTTTGACTTGGGAAATGGAGGAGCGACAGCAATGCAGAGGGCACCGTTGCAAAGCTGACTTTCTGCAGAAGAGGCAGAGCTCAAGTTTTTTGCCCTGGCTCTTCGGCTGTGGGAGCAGAGGCCAACCGTTCGTGCTGTACTCCCTGGGATGCAGGGCAGCCCAGCACGGGTGCCAAAGAGGTTCCATTGTAATGGACTTTGAGTTGGGAAATGGAGGAGCGACAGCAATGCGGATGGCACCGTTGCAAAGCTGACTTTCTGCAGAAGAGGCACAGCTCAAGTTTTTTGCCCTGGCTCTTCGGCTGTGGGAGCAGAGGCCAACCGTTCGTGCTCTACTCCCTGGGATGCTGGGCAGCCCAGCACGGGTGCCAAAGAGGTTCCATTGTAATGGACTTTGAGTTGGGAAATGGAGGAGCGACAGCAATGCGGATGGCACCGTTGCAAAGCTGACTTTCTGCAGAAGAGGCACAGCTCCAGTTTTTTGCCCTGGCTCTTCGGCTGTGGGAGCAGAGGCCAACCGTTCGTGCTCTACTCCCTGGGATGCTGGGCAGCCCAGCACGGGTGCCAAAGAGGTTCCATTGTAATGGACTTTGAGTTGGGAAATGGAGGAGCGACAGCAATGCGGATGGCACCGTTGCAAAGCTGACGTTCTGCAGAAGAGGCACAGCTCCAGTTTTTTGCCCTGGCTCTTCGGCTGTGGGAGCAGAGGCCAACCGTTCGTGTTCTACTGCCTGGGATGCTGGGCAGCCCAGCACGGGTGCCAAAGAGGTTCCATTGTAATGGACTTTGAGTTGGGAAATCGAGGAGCGACAGCAATGCGGATGGCACCGTTGCAAAGCTGACTTTCTGCAGAAGAGGCACAGCTCAAGTTTTTTGCCCTGGCTCTTCGGCTGTGGGAGCAGAGGCCAACCGTTCGTGCTCTACTCCCTGGGATGCTGGGCAGCCGAGCACAGGTGCCAAAGAGGTTCCATTTTAATGGACTTTGAGTTGGGAAATCGAGGAGCGACAGCAATGCGGATGGCACCGTTGCAAAGCTGACTTTCTGCAGAAGAGGCACAGCTCAAGTTTTTTGCCCTGGCTCTTCGGCTGTGGGAGCAGAGGCCAACCGTTCGTGCTCTACTGCCTGGCATGCTGGGCAGCCGAGCACGGGTGCCAAAGAGGTTCCATTGTAATGGACTTTGAGTTGGGAAATGGAGGAGCGACAGCAATGCGGATGGCACCGTTGCAAAGCTGACTTTCTGCAGAAGAGGCACAGCTCAAGTTTTTTGCCCTGGCTCTTCGGCTGTGGGAGCAGAGGCCAACCGTTCGTGCTCTACTCCCTGGGATGCTGGGCAGCCGAGCACGGGTGCCAAAGAGGTTCCATTGTAATGGACTTTGAGTTGGGAAATCGAGGAGCGACAGCAATGCGGATGGCACCGTTGCAAAGCTGACTTTCTGCAGAAGAGGCACAGGTCCAGTTTTTTGCCCTGGCTCTTCGGCTGTGGGAGCAGAGGCCAACCGTTCGTGCTCTACTCCCTGGGATGCTGGGCAGCCAGGCACGGGTGCCAAAGAGGTTCCATTGTAATAGACTTTGAGTTGGGAAATGGAGGAGCGACAGCAATGCGGATGGCACCGTTGCAAAGCTGACTTTCTGCAGAAGAGGCACAGCTCAAGTTTTTTGCCCTGGCTCTTCGGCTGTGGGAGCAGAGGCCAACCGTTCGTGCTCTACTCCCTGGGATGCTGGGCAGCCCAGCACGGGTGCCAAAGAGGTTCCATTGTAATGGACTTTGAGTTGGGAAATGGAGGAGCGACAGCAATGCGGATGGCACCGTTGCAAAGCTGACTTTCTGCAGAAGAGGCACAGGTCCAGTTTTTTGCCCTGGCTCTTCGGCTGTGGGAGCAGAGGCCAACCGTTCGTGTTCTACTGCCTGGGATGCTGGGCAGCCCAGCACGGGTGCCAAAGAGGTTCCATTGTAATGGACTTTGAGTTGGGAAATGGAGGAGCGACAGCAATGCGGATGGCACCGTTGCAAAGCTGACTTTCTGCAGAAGAGGCACAGCTCAAGTTTTTTGCCCTGGCTCTTCGGCTGTGGGAGCAGAGGCCAACCGTTCGTGCTCTACTCCCTGGGATGCTGGGCAGCCCAGCACGGGTGCCAAAGAGGTTCCATTGTAATGGACTTTGAGTTGGGAAATGGAGGAGCGACAGCAATGCGGATGGCACCGTTGCAAAGCTGACTTTCTGCAGAAGAGGCACAGCTCAAGTTTTTTGCCCTGGCTCTTCGGCTGTGGGAGCAGAGGCCAACCGTTCGTGCTCTACTCCCTGGGATGCTGGGCAGCCCAGCACGGGTGCCAAAGAGGTTCCATTGTAATGGACTTTGAGTTGGGAAATGGAGGAGCGACAGCAATGCGGATGGCACCGTTGCAAAGCTGACTTTCTGCAGAAGAGGCACAGCTCCAGTTTTTTGCCCTGGCTCTTCGGCTGTGGGAGCAGAGACCAACCGTTCGTGCTCTACTCCCTGGGATGCTGGGCGGACGAGCACGGGTGCCAAAGAGGTTCCATTGTAATGGACTTTGAGTTGGGAAATGGAGGAGCGACAGCAATGCGGATGGCACCGTTGCAAAGCTGACTTTCTGAAGAAGAGGCACAGCTCAGGTTTTTTGCCCTGGCTCTTCGGCTGTGGGAGCAGAGGCCAACCGTTCGTGCTCTACTCCCTGGGATGCTGGGCAGCCGAGCACGGGTGCCAAAGAGGTTCCATTGTAATGGACTTTGAGTTGGGAAATCGAGGAGCGACAGCAATGCGGATGGCACCGTTGCAAAGCTGACTTTCTGCAGAAGAGGCACAGCTCCAGTTTTTGCCCTGGCTCTTCGGCTGTGGGAGCAGAGACCAACCGTTCGTACTCTACTCCCTGGGATGCTGGGCAGACGAGCACGGGTGCCAAAGAGGTTCCATTGTAATGGACTTTGAGTTGGGAAATGGAGGAGCGACAGCAATGCGGATGGCACCGTTGCAAAGCTGACTTTCTGAAGAAGAGGCACAGCTCAGGTTTTTTGCCCTGGCTCTTCGGCTGTGGGAGCAGAGGCCAACCATTCGTGCTCTACTCCCTGGGATGCTGGGCAGCCCAGCACGGGTGCCAAAGAGGTTCCATTGTAATGGACTTTGAGTTGGGAAATCGAGGAGCGACAGCAATGCGGATGGCACCGTTGCAAAGCTGACGTTCTGCAGAGGAGGCACAGGTCCAGTTTTTTGCCCTGGCTCTTCGGCTGTGGGAGCAGAGACCAACCGTTCGTGCTCTACTCCCTGGGATGCTGGGCAGCCGAGCACGGCTGCCAAAGAGGTTCCATTGTAATGGACTTTGAGTTGGGAAATGGAGGAGCGACAGCAATGCGGATGGCACCGTTGCAAAGCTGACTTTCTGAAGAAGAGGCACAGCTCAGGTTTTTTGCCCTGGCTCTTCGGCTGTGGGAGCAGAGGCCAACCATTCGTGCTCTACTCCCTGGGATGCTGGGCAGCCCAGCACGGGTGCCAAAGAGGTTCCATTGTAATGGACTTTGAGTTGGGAAATCGAGGAGCGACAGCAATGCGGATGGCACCGTTGCAAAGCTGACGTTCTGCAGAGGAGGCACAGGTCCAGTTTTTTGCCCTGGCTCTTCGGCTGTGGGAGCAGAGACCAACCGTTCGTGCTCTACTCCCTGGGATGCTGGGCAGCCGAGCACGGGTGCCAAAGAGGTTCCATTGTAATGGACTTTGAGTTGGGAAATGGAGGAGCGACAGCAATGCGGATGGCACCGTTGCAAAGCTGACTTTCTGCAGAAGAGGCACAGCTCAAGTTTTTTGCCCTGGCTCTTCGGCTGTGGGAGCAGAGGCCAACCGTTCGTGCTCTACTCCCTGGGATGCTGGGCAGCCGAGCACAGGTGCCAAAGAGGTTCCATTGTAATGGACTTTGAGTTGGGAAATGGAGGAGCGACAGCAATGCGGATGGCACCGTTGCAAAGCTGACTTTCTGCAGAAGAGGCACAGCTCAAGTTTTTTGCCCTGGCTCTTCGGCTGTGGGAGCAGAGGCCAACCGTTCGTGCTCTACTCCCTGGGATGCTGGGCAGCCGAGCACGGGTGCCAAAGAGGTTCCATTGTAATGGACTTTGAGTTGGGAAATGGAGGAGCGACAGCAATGCGGATGGCACCGTTGCAAAGCTGACTTTCTGCAGAAGAGGCACAGCTCAAGTTTTTTGCCCTGGCTCTTCGGCTGTGGGAGCAGAGGCCAACTGTTCGTGCTCTACTCCCTGGGATGCTGGGCAGCCCAGCACGGGTGCCAAAGAGGTTCCATTGTAATGGACTTTGAGTTGGGAAATGGAGGAGCGACAGCAATGCGGATGGCACCGTTGCAAAGCTGACTTTCTGCAGAAGAGGCACAGCTCAAGTTTTTTGCCCTGGCTCTTCGGCTGTGGGAGCACAGGCCAACCGTTCGTGCTCTACTCCCTGGGATGCTGGACAGCCGAGCACGGGTGCCAAAGAGGTTCCATTGTAATGGACTTTGAGTTGGGAAATCGAGGAGCGACAGCAATGCGGATGGCACCGTTGCAAAGCTGACTTTCTGCAGAAGAGGCACAGGTCAAGTTTTTTGCCCTGGCTCTTCGACTGTGGGAGCAGAGGCCAACCGTTCATGCTCTACTCCCTGGTATGCTGGGCTGACGAGTACAGGTGCCAAAGATGTTCCATTGTAATGGACTTTGAGTTGGGAAATGGAGGAGCGACAGCAATGCGGATGGCACCGTTGCAAAGCTGACTTTCTGCAGAAGAGGCAGAGCTCAAGTTTTTTGCCCTGGCTCTTCGGCTGTGGGAGCAGAGGCCAACCGTTCGTGCTCTACTCCCTGGGATGCTGAGCAGCCCAGCACGGGTGCCAAAGAGGTTCCATTGTAATGGACTTTGAGTTGGGAAATGGAGGAGCGACAGCAATGCGGATGGCACCGTTGCAAAGCTGACTTTCTGCAGAAGAGGCACAGCTCAAGTTTTTTGCCCTGGCTCTTCGGCTGTGGGATCAGAGCCCAAATGTTCGTGCTCTACTCCCTGGGATGCTGGGCAGCCCAGCACGGGTGCCAAAGAGGTTCCATTGTAATGGACTTTGAGTTGGGAAATGGAGGAGCGACAGCAATGCGGATGGCACCGTTGCAAAGCTGACTTTCTGCAGAAGAGGCACAGCTCCAGTTTTTTGCCCTGGCTCTTCGGCTGTGGGAGCAGAGGCCAACCGTTCCTGCTCTACTCCCTGGGATGCTGGGCAGCCCAGCACGGGTGCCAAAGAGGTTCCATTGTAATGGACTTTGAGTTGGGAAATGGAGGAGCGACAGCAATGCGGATGGCACCGTTGCAAAGCTGACTTTCTGCAGAAGAGGCACAGCTCAAGTTTTTTGCCCTGGCTCTTCGGCTGTGGGAGCAGAGGCCAACCGTTCGTGCTCTACTCCCTGGGATGCTGGGCAGCCGAGCACGGGTGCCAAAGAGGTTCCATTGTAATGGACTTTGAGTTGGGAAATCGAGGAGCGACAGCAATGCGGATGGCACCGCTGCAAAGCTGACTTTCTGCAGAAGAGGCACAGCTCAAGTTTTTTGCCCTGGCTCTTCGGCTGTGGGAGCAGAGGCCAACCATTCGTACTCTAATCCCTAGCATGCTGGGCAGCCCAGCACGGGTGCCAAAGAGGTTCCATTGTAATGAACTTCGAGTTGGGAAATCGAGGAGCGACAGCAATGCGGATGGTACCGTTGCAAAGATGACTTTCTGCAGAAGAGGCACAGCTCAAGTTTTTTGCCCTGGCTCTTCGGATGTGGGAGCAGAGGCCAAATGTTCGTGCTCTACTCCCTGGGATGCTGGGCAGCCCAGCACGGGTGCCAAAGACTTTCCATTGTAATGGACTTTGAGTTGGGAAATCGAGGAGCGACAGCAATGCGGATGGCACCGTTGCAAAGCTGACTTTCTGCAGAAGAGGCACAGCTCAAGTTTTTTGCCCTGGCTCTTCGGCTGTGGGAGCAGAGGCCAACCGTTCGTGCTCTACTCCCTGGGATGCTGGGCAGCCGAGCACGGGTGCCAAAGAGGTTCCATTGTAATGGACTTTGAGTTGGGAAATCGAGGAGCGACAGCAATGCGGATGGCATCGCTGCAAAGCTGACTTTCTGCAGAAGAAGCACAGCTCAAGTTTTTTGCCCCGGCTCTTCGGCTGTGGGAGCAGAGGCCAACCGTTCGTACTCTACTCCCTAGCATGCTGGGCAGCCCAGCACAGGTGCCAAAGAGGTTCCATTTTAATGGACTTTGAGTTGGGAAATCGAGGAGCGAAAGCAATGCGGATGGCACCGTTGCAAAGCTGACTTTCTGCAGAAGAGGCAGAGCTCAAGTTTTTTGCCCTGGCTCTTCGGCTGTGGGAGCAGAGGCCAACCGTTCGTGCTCTACTCCCTGGGATGCTGGGCAGCCCAGCACGGGTGCCAAAGAGGTTCCATTGTAAATGGACTTTGAGTTGGGAAATGGAGGAGCGACAGCAATGCTGATGGCACCGTTGCAAAGCTGACTTTCTGCAGAAGAGGCACAGCTCAAGTTTTTTGCCCTGGCTCTTCGGCTGTGGGAGCAGAGGCCAACCGTTCGTGCTTCAATCCATGGGATGCTGGGCAGCCGGGCACGGGTGCCAAAGAGGTACCATTGTAAATGGACTTTGAGTTGGGAAATGGAGGAGCGACAGCAATGCGGATGGCACCGTTGCAAAGCTGACTTTCTGCAGAAGAGGCACAGCTCAAGTTTTTTGCCCTGGCTCTTCGGCTGTGGGAGCAGAGGCCAACCGTTCGTGCTCTACTCCCTGGGATGCTGGGCAGCCCAGCACGGGTGCCAAAGAGGTTCCATTGTAATGGACTTTGAGTTGGGAAATGGAGGAGCGACAGCAATGCGGATGGCACCGTTGCAAAGCTGACTTTCTGCAGAAGAGGCACAGCTCAAGTTTTTTGCCCTGGCTCTTCGGCTGTGGGAGCAGAGGCCAAGCGTTCGTGCTCTACTTCCTGGAATGCAGGGCAGCCGAGCACGGGTGCCAAAGAGGTTCCATTGTAATGGACTTTGAGTTGGGAAATCGAGGAGCGACAGCAATGCGGATGGCACCGTTGCAAAGCTGACTTTCTGCAGAAGAGGCACAGCTCAAGTTTTTTGCCCTGGCTCTTCAGCTGTGGGAGCAGAGGCCAACCGTTCGTGCTCTACTCCCTGGGATGCTGGGCAGCCCAGCACGGGTGCCAAAGAGGTTCCATTGTAATGGACTTTGAGTTGGGAAATCGAGGAGCGACAGCAATGCGGATGGCAGCGTTGCAAAGCTGACTTTCTGCAGAAGAGGCACAGCTCAAGTTTTTTGCCCTGGCTCTTCGGCTGTGGGAGCAGAGGCCAACCGTTCGTGCTCTACTCCCTGGGATGCTGGGCAGCCCAGCACGGGTGCCAAAGAGGTTCCATTGTAATGGACTTTGAGTTGGGAAATGGAGGAGCGACAGCAATGCGGATGGCACCGTTGCAAAGCTGACTTTCTGCAGAAGACGCACAGCTCAAGTTTTTTGCCCTGGCTCTTCGGCTGTGGGAGCAGAGGCCAACCATTCGTGCTCTAATCCCTGGGATGCTGGGCAGCCGAGCACGGGTGCCAAAGAGGTTCCATTGTAATGGACTTTGAGTTGGGAAATGGAGGAGCGACAGCAATGCGGATGGCACCGTTGCAAAGCTGACTTTCTGCAGAAGAGGCACAGCTCAAGTTTTTTGCCCTGGCTCTTCGGCTGTGGGAGCAGAGGCCAACCGTTCGTGCTCTACTCCCTGGGATGCTGGGCAGCTCAGCACAGGTGCCAAAGACGTTCCATTGTAATGGACTTTGAGTTGGGAAATCGAGGAGCGACAGCAATGCGGATGGCACCGTTGCAAAGCTGACTTTCTGCAGAAGAGGCACAGCTCCAGTTTTTTGCCCTGGCTCTTCGGCTGTGGGAGCATAGGCCAACCGTTCGTGCTTCAATCCATGGTATGCTGGGCAGCCGAGCACGGGTGCCAAAGACGTTCCATTGTAATGGACTTTGAGTTGGGAAATCGAGGAGCGACAGCAATGCGGATGGCACCGTTGCAAAGCTGACTTTCTGCAGAAGAGGCACAGCTCAAGTTTTTTGCCCTGGCTCTTCGGCTCTGAGAGCAGAGGCCAACCGTTCGTGCTCTACTCCCTGGGATGCTGGGCAGCCCAGCACGGTTGCCAAAGAGGTTCCATTGTAACGGACTTCGAGTTGGGAAATCGAGGAGCGAAAGCAATGCGGATGGCACCGTTGCAAAGCTGACTTTCTGCAGAAGAGGCACAGCTCAAGTTTTTTGCCCTGGCTCTTCGGCTGTGGGAGCAGAGGCCAACCGTTCGTGCTCTACTCCCTGGCATGCTGGGCAGCCGAGCACTGCTGCCAAAGAGGTTCCATTGTAATGGACTTTGAGTTGGGAAATGGAGGAGCGACAGCAATGCGGATGGCACCGTTGCAAAGCTGACTTTCTGCAGAAGAGGCACAGCTCAAGTTTTTTGCCCTGGCTCTTCGGCTGTGGGAGCAGAGGCCAACTGTTCGTGGTCTACACCCTGGCATGCTGGGCAGCCGAGCACGGGTGCCAAAGAGGTTCCATTGTAAATGGACTTTGAGTTGGGAAATGGAGGAGCGACAGCAATGCGGATGGCACCGTTGCAAAGCTGACTTTCTGCAGAAGAGGCACAGCTCAAGTTTTTTGCCCTGGCTCTTCGGCTGTGGGAGCAGAGGCCAACCGTTCGTGCTTCAATCCATTGATGCTGGGCAGCCGAGCACGGGTGCCAAAGAGGTTCCATTGTAATGGACTTTGAGTTGGGAAATGGAGGAGCGACAGCAATGCGGATGGCACCGTTGCAAAGCTGACTTTCTGCAGAAGAGGCACAGCTCAAGTTTTTTGCCCTGGCTCTTCGGCTGTGGGAGCAGAGGCCAACCGTTCGTGCTCTACTCCCTGGGATGCAGGGCAGCCGAGCACGGGTGCCAAAGAGGTTCCATTGTAATGGACTTTGAGTTGGGAAATCGAGGAGCGACAGCAATGCGGATGGCACCGTTGCAAAACTGACTTTCTGCAGAAGAGGCACAGCTCAAGTTTTTTGCCCTGGCTCTTCGGCTGTGGGAGCAGAGGCCAACCGTTCGTGCTCTACTCCCTGGGATGCTGGGCAGACCAGCACGGGTGCCAAAGAGGTTCCATTGTAATGGACTTTGAGTTGGGAAATGGAGGAGCGACAGCAATGCGGATGGCACCGTTGCAAAGCTGACTTTCTGCAGAAGAGGCACAGCTCAAGTTTTTTGCCCTGGCTCTTCGGCTGTGGGAGCAGAGGCCAACCGTTCGTGCTCTCCTCCCTGGGATGCTGGGCAGCTCAGCACGGGTGCCAAAGACGTTCCATTTTAATGGACTTTGAGTTGGGAAATCGAGGAGCAACAGCAATATGTGGATGGCACCGTTTCAAAGCTGACTTTCTGCAGAAGAGGCACAGCTCCAGTTTTTTGCCCTGGCTCTTCGGCTGTGGGAGCATAGGCCAACCGTTAGTGCTTCAATCCATGGGATGCTGGGCAGCCGAGCACGGGTGCCAAAGAGGTTCCATTGTAATGGACTTTGAGTTGGGAAATGGAGGAGCGACAGCAATGCGGATGGCACCGTTGCAAAGCTGACTTTCTGCAGAAGAGGCACAGCTCAAGTTTTTTGCCCTGGCTCTTCGGCTGTGGGAGCAGAGGCCGAATGTTCGTGGTCTACACCCTGGGATGCTGGGCAGCCGAGCACGGGTGCCAAAGAGGTTCCATTGTAAATGGACTTTGAGTTGGGAAATGGAGGAGCAACAGCAATGCTGATGGCACCGTTGCAAAGCTGACTTTCTGCAGAAGAGGCACAGCTCAAGTTTTTTGCCCCGGCTCTTCGGCTGTGGGAGCAGAGGCCAACCGTTCGTGCTTCAATCCATGGATGCTGGGCAGCCGAGCACGGGTGCCAAAGAGGTTCCATTGTAATGGACTTTGAGTTGGGAAATGGAGGAGCGACAGCAATGCGGATGGCACCGTTGCAAAGCTGACTTTCTGCAGAAGAGGCACAGCTCAAGTTTTTTGCCCTGGCTCTTCGGCTGTGGGAGCAGAGGCCAACCGTTCGTGCTCTACTCCCTGGGATGCTGGGCAGCCGAGCACGGGTGCCAAAGAGGTTCCATTGTAATGGACTTTGAGTTGGGAAATGGAGGAGCGGCAGCAATGCGGATGGCACCGTTGCAAAGCTGACTTTCTGCAGAAGAGGCACAGCTCAAGTTTTTTGCCCTGGCTCTTCGGCTGTGGGAGCAGAGGCCAACCGTTCGTGCTCTACTCCCTGGGATGCTGGGCAGCCCAGCACGGGTGCCAAAGAGGTTCCATTGTACTGGACTTTGAGTTGGGAAATGGAGGAGCGACAGCAATGCGGATGGCACCGTTGCAAAGCTGACTTTCTGCAGAAGAGGCACAGCTCAAGTTTTTTGCCCTGGCTCTTCGGCTGTGGGAGCAGAGGCCAACCGTTCGTGCTCTACTCCCTGGGATGCTGGGCAGCCCAGCACGGGTGCCAAAGAGGTTCCATTGTACTGGACTTTGAGTTGGGAAATGGAGGAGCGACAGCAATGCGGATGGCACCGTTGCAAAGCTGACTTTCTGCAGAAGAGGCACAGCTCAAGTTTTTTGCCCTGGCTCTTCGGCTGTGGGAGCAGAGGCCAACTGTTCGTGCTCTACTCCCTGGGATGCTGGGCAGCCCAGCACGGGTGCCAAAGAGGTTCCATTGTAATGGACTTTGAGTTGGGAAATGGAGGAGCGACAGCAATGCGGATGGCACCGTTGCAAAGCTGACTTTCTGCAGAAGAGGCACAGCTCAAGTTTTTTGCCCTGGCTCTTCGGCTGTGGGAGCACAGGCCAACCGTTCGTGCTCTACTCCCTGGGATGCTGGACAGCCGAGCACGGGTGCCAAAGAGGTTCCATTGTAATGGACTTTGAGTTGGGAAATGGAGGAGCGACAGCAATGCGGATGGCACCGTTGCAAAGCTGACTTTCTGCAGAAGAGGCACAGGTCAAGTTTTTTGCCCTGGCTCTTCGACTGTGGGAGCAGAGGCCAACCGTTCATGCTCTACTCCCTGGTATGCTGGGCTGACGAGTACAGGTGCCAAAGATGTTCCATTGTAATGGACTTTGAGTTGGGAAATGGAGGAGCGACAGCAATGCGGATGGCACCGTTGCAAAGCTGACTTTCTGCAGAAGAGGCAGAGCTCAAGTTTTTTGCCCTGGCTCTTCGGCTGTGGGAGCAGAGGCCAACCGTTCGTGCTCTACTCCCTGGGATGCTGAGCAGCCCAGCACGGGTGCCAAAGAGGTTCCATTGTAATGGACTTTGAGTTGGGAAATGGAGGAGCGACAGCAATGCGGATGGCACCGTTGCAAAGCTGACTTTCTGCAGAAGAGGCACAGCTCAAGTTTTTTGCCCTGGCTCTTCGGCTGTGGGATCAGAGGCCAAATGTTCGTGCTCTACTCCCTGGGATGCTGGGCAGCCCAGCACGGGTGCCAAAGAGGTTCCATTGTAATGGACTTTGAGTTGGGAAATGGAGGAGCGACAGCAATGCGGATGGCACCGTTGCAAAGCTGACTTTCTGCAGAAGAGGCACAGCTCCAGTTTTTTGCCCTGGCTCTTCGGCTGTGGGAGCAGAGGCCAACCGTTCGTGCTCTACTCCCTGGGATGCTGGGCAGCCCAGCACGGGTGCCAAAGAGGTTCCATTGTAATGGACTTTGAGTTGGGAAATGGAGGAGCGACAGCAATGCGGATGGCACCGTTGCAAAGCTGACTTTCTGCAGAAGAGGCACAGCTCAAGTTTTTTGCCCTGGCTCTTCGGCTGTGGGAGCAGAGGCCAACCGTTCGTGCTCTACTCCCTGGGATGCTGGGCAGCCGAGCACGGGTGCCAAAGAGGTTCCATTGTAATGGACTTTGAGTTGGGAAATCGAGGAGCGACAGCAATGCGGATGGCACCGCTGCAAAGCTGACTTTCTGCAGAAGAGGCACAGCTCAAGTTTTTTGCCCTGGCTCTTCGGCTGTGGGAGCAGAGGCCAACCATTCGTACTCTAATCCCTAGCATGCTGGGCAGCCCAGCACGGGTGCCAAAGAGGTTCCATTGTAATGGACTTCGAGTTGGGAAATCGAGGAGCGACAGCAATGCGGATGGTACCGTTGCAAAGATGACTTTCTGCAGAAGAGGCACAGCTCAAGTTTTTTGCCCTGGCTCTTCGGATGTGGGAGCAGAGGCCAAATGTTCGTGCTCTACTCCCTGGGATGCTGGGCAGCCCAGCACGGGTGCCAAAGACTTTCCATTGTAATGGACTTTGAGTTGGGAAATCGAGGAGCGACAGCAATGCGGATGGCACCGTTGCAAAGCTGACTTTCTGCAGAAGAGGCACAGCTCAAGTTTTTTGCCCTGGCTCTTCGGCTGTGGGAGCAGAGGCCAACCGTTCGTGCTCTACTCCCTGGGATGCTGGGCAGCCCAGCACGGGTGCCAAAGAGGTTCCATTGTAATGGACTTTGAGTTGGGAAATGGAGGAGCGACAGCAATGCGGATGGCACCGTTGCAAAGCTGACTTTCTGCAGAAGAGGCACAGCTCAAGTTTTTTGCCCTGGCTCTTCGGCTGTGGGAGCAGAGGCCAACCGTTCGTGCTCTACTCCCTGGGATGCTGGGCAGCCGAGCACGGGTGCCAAAGAGGTTCCATTGTAATGGACTTTGAGTTGGGAAATCGAGGAGCGACAGCAATGCGGATGGCATCGCTGCAAAGCTGACTTTCTGCAGAAGAAGCACAGCTCAAGTTTTTTGCCCCGGCTCTTCGGCTGTGGGAGCAGAGGCCAACCGTTCGTACTCTACTCCCTAGCATGCTGGGCAGCCCAGCACAGGTGCCAAAGAGGTTCCATTTTAATGGACTTTGAGTTGGGAAATCGAGGAGCGAAAGCAATGCGGATGGCACCGTTGCAAAGCTGACTTTCTGCAGAAGAGGCAGAGCTCAAGTTTTTTGCCCTGGCTCTTCGGCTGTGGGAGCAGAGGCCAACCGTTCGTGCTCTACTCCCTGGGATGCTGGGCAGCCCAGCACGGGTGCCAAAGAGGTTCCATTGTAAATGGACTTTGAGTTGGGAAATGGAGGAGCGACAGCAATGCTGATGGCACCGTTGCAAAGCTGACTTTCTGCAGAAGAGGCACAGCTCAAGTTTTTTGCCCTGGCTCTTCGGCTGTGGGAGCAGAGGCCAACCGTTCGTGCTTCAATCCATGGGATGCTGGGCAGCCGGGCACGGGTGCCAAAGAGGTACCATTGTAATGGACTTTGAGTTGGGAAATGGAGGAGCGACAGCAATGCGGATGGCACCGTTGCAAAGCTGACTTTCTGCAGAAGAGGCACAGCTCAAGTTTTTTGCCCTGGCTCTTCAGCTGTGGGAGCAGAGGCCAACCGTTCGTGCTCTACTCCCTGGGATGCTGGGCAGCCCAGCACGGGTGCCAAAGAGGTTCCATTGTAATGGACTTTGAGTTGGGAAATGGAGGAGCGACAGCAATGCGGATGGCACCGTTGCAAAGCTGACTTTCTGCAGAAGAGGCACAGCTCCAGTTTTTTGCCCTGGCTCTTCGGCTGTGGGAGCAGAGGCCAAGCGTTCGTGCTCTACTTCCTGGAATGCAGGGCAGCCGAGCACGGGTGCCAAAGAGGTTCCATTGTAATGGACTTTGAGTTGGGAAATCGAGGAGCGACAGCAATGCGGATGGCACCGTTGCAAAGCTGACTTTCTGCAGAAGAGGCACAGCTCAAGTTTTTTGCCCTGGCTCTTCAGCTGTGGGAGCAGAGGCCAACCGTTCGTGCTCTACTCCCTGGGATGCTGGGCAGCCGAGCACGGGTGCCAAAGATGTTCCATTGTAATGGACTTTGAGTTGGGAAATCGAGGAGCGACAGCAATGCGGATGGCACCGTTGCAAAGCTGACTTTCTGCAGAAGAGGCACAGCTCAAGTTTTTTGCCCTGGCTCTTCGGCTGTGGGAGCAGAGGCCAACCGTTCGTGCTCTACTCCCTGGGATGCTGGGCAGCCCAGCACGGGTGCCAAAGAGGTTCCATTGTAATGGACTTTGAGTTGGGAAATGGAGGAGCGACAGCAATGCGGATGGCACCGTTGCAAAGCTGACTTTCTGCAGAAGACGCACAGCTCAAGTTTTTTGCCCTGGCTCTTCGGCTGTGGGAGCAGAGGCCAACCATTCGTGCTCTACTCCCTGGGATGCTGGGCAGCCGAGCACGGGTGCCAAAGAGGTTCCATTGTAATGGACTTTGAGTTGGGAAATGGAGGAGCGACAGCAATGCGGATGGCACCGTTGCAAAGCTGACTTTCTGCAGAAGAGGCACAGCTCAAGTTTTTTGCCCTGGCTCTTCGGCTGTGGGAGCAGAGGCCAACCGTTCGTGCTCTACTCCCTGGGATGCTGGGCAGCTCAGCACAGGTGCCAAAGACGTTCCATTGTAATGGACTTTGAGTTGGGAAGTTGAGGAGCGACAGCAATGCGGATGGCACCGTTGCAAAGCTGACTTTCTGCAGAAGAGGCACAGATCAAGTTTTTTGCCCTGGCTCTTCGGCTGTGGGAGCAGAGGCCAACCGTTCGTGCTCTACTCCCTGGGATGCTGGGCAGCCGAGCACGGGTGCCAGAGAGGTTCCATTGTAATGGACTTTGAGTTGGGAAATCGAGGAGCGACAGCAATGCGGATGGCACCGTTGCAAAGCTGACTTTCTGCAGAAGAGGCACAGCTCCAGTTTTTTGCCCTGGCTCTTCGGCTGTGGGAGCATAGGCCAACCGTTCGTGCTTCAATCCATGGTATGCTGGGCAGCCGAGCACGGGTGCCAAAGACGTTCCATTGTAATGGACTTTGAGTTGGGAAATCGAGGAGCGACAGCAATGCGGATGGCACCGTTGCAAAGCTGACTTTCTGCAGAAGAGGCACAGCTCAAGTTTTTTGCCCTGGCTCTTCGGCTCTGAGAGCAGAGGCCAACCGTTCGTGCTCTACTCCCTGGGATGCTGGGCAGCCCAGCACGGTTGCCAAAGAGGTTCCATTGTAACGGACTTCGAGTTGGGAAATCGAGGAGCGAAAGCAATGCGGATGGCACCGTTGCAAAGCTGACTTTCTGCAGAAGAGGCACAGCTCAAGTTTTTTGCCCTGGCTCTTCGGCTGTGGGAGCAGAGGCCAACCGTTCGTGCTCTACTCCCTGGCATGCTGGGCAGCCGAGCACTGCTGCCAAAGAGGTTCCATTGTAATGGACTTTGAGTTGGGAAATGGAGGAGCGACAGCAATGCGGATGGCACCGTTGCAAAGCTGACTTTCTGCAGAAGAGGCACAGCTCAAGTTTTTTGCCCTGGCTCTTCGGCTGTGGGAGCAGAGGCCAACTGTTCGTGGTCTACACCCTGGCATGCTGGGCAGCCGAGCACGGGTGCCAAAGAGGTTCCATTGTAAATGGACTTTGAGTTGGGAAATGGAGGAGCGACAGCAATGCGGATGGCACCGTTGCAAAGCTGACTTTCTGCAGAAGAGGCACAGCTCAAGTTTTTTGCCCTGGCTCTTCGGCTGTGGGAGCAGAGGCCAACCGTTCGTGCTTCAATCCATTGATGCTGGGCAGCCGAGCACGGGTGCCAAAGAGGTTCCATTGTAATGGACTTTGAGTTGGGAAATGGAGGAGCGACAGCAATGCGGATGGCACCGTTGCAAAGCTGACTTTCTGCAGAAGAGGCACAGCTCAAGTTTTTTGCCCTGGCTCTTCGGCTGTGGGAGCAGAGGCCAACCGTTCGTGCTCTACTCCCTGGGATGCAGGGCAGCCGAGCACGGGTGCCAAAGAGGTTCCATTGTAATGGACTTTGAGTTGGGAAATCGAGGAGCGACAGCAATGCGGATGGCACCGTTGCAAAACTGACTTTCTGCAGAAGAGGCACAGCTCAAGTTTTTTGCCCTGGCTCTTCGGCTGTGGGAGCAGAGGCCAACCGTTCGTGCTCTACTCCCTGGGATGCTGGGCAGACCAGCACGGGTGCCAAAGAGGTTCCATTGTAATGGACTTTGAGTTGGGAAATGGAGGAGCGACAGCAATGCGGATGGCACCGTTGCAAAGCTGACTTTCTGCAGAAGAGGCACAGCTCCAGTTTTTTGCCCTGGCTCTTCGGCTGTGGGAGCAGAGGCCAACCGTTAGTGCTTCAATCCATGGGATGCTGGGCAGCCGAGCACGGGTGCCAAAGAGGTTCCATTGTAATGGACTTTGAGTTGGGAAATGGAGGAGCGACAGCAATGCGGATGGCACCGTTGCAAAGCTGACTTTCTGCAGAAGAGGCACAGCTCAAGTTTTTTGCCCTGGCTCTTCGGCTGTGGGAGCAGAGGCCGAATGTTCGTGGTCTACACCCTGGGATGCTGGGCAACCGAGCACGGGTGCCAAAGAGGTTCCATTGTAAATGGACTTTGAGTTGGGAAATGGAGGAGCAACAGCAATGCTGATGGCACCGTTGCAAAGCTGACTTTCTGCAGAAGAGGCACAGCTCCGGTTTTTTGCCCTGGCTTTTCGGCTGTGGGAGCAGAGGCCAACCGTTCGTGCTCTACTCCCTGGCATGCAGGGCAGCCGAGCATGGGTGCCAAAGAGGTTCCATTGTAATGGACTTTGAGTTGGGAAATCGAGGAGCGACAGCAATGCGGATGGTACCGTTGCAAAGCTGATGTTCTGCAGAAGAGGCACAGCTCAAGTTTTTTGCCCTGGCTCTTCGGCTGTGGGAGCAGAGGCCAACCGTTCGTGCTCTACTCCCTGGGATGCTGGGCAGCCCAGCACGGGTGCCAAAGAGATTCCATTGTAATGGACTTTGAGTTGGGAAATCGAGGAGCAAAAGCAATGCGGATGGCACCGTTGCAAAACTGACTTTCTGCAGAAGAGGCACAACTCAAGTTTTTTGCCCTGGCTCTTCGGCTGTGGGAGCAGAGGCCAACCGTTCGTGCTCTACTCCCTAGGATGCTGGGCAGCCCAGCACGGGTGCCAAAGAGGTTCCATTGTAAATGGACTTTGAGTTGGGAAATGGAGGAGCGACAGCAATGCGGATGGCACCGTTGCAAAGCTGACTTTCTGCAGAAGAGGCACAGCTCAAGTTTTTTGCCCTGGCTCTTCGGCTGTGGGAGCAGAGGCCAACCGTTCGTGCTCTACTCCCTGGGATGCAGGGCAGTCGAGCACGGGTGCCAGAGAGGTTCCATTGTAATGGCCTTTGAGTTGGGAAATGGAGGAGCGACAGCAATGCGGATGGCACCGTTGCAAAGCTGACTTTCTGCAGAAGAGGCACAGCTCAAGTTTTTTGCCCTGGCTCTTCGGCTGTGGGAGCAGAGGCCAACCGTTCGTGCTCTACTGCCTGGGATGCTGGGCAGCCCAGCACGGGTGTCAAAGAGGTTCCATTGTAATGGACTTTGAGTTGGGAAATGGAGGAGCGACAGCAATGCGGATGGCACCGTTGCAAAGCTGACTTTCTGCAGAAGAGGCACAGCTCAAGTTTTTTGCCCTGGCTCTTCGGCTGTGGGAGCAGAGGCCAACCGTTCGTGCTCTACTCCCTGGGATGCTGGGCAGCCGAGCACGGGTGCCAAAGAGGTTCCACTGTAATGGACTTTGAGTTGGGAAATGGAGGAGCGACAGCAATGCGGATGGCACCGTTGCAAAGCTGACTTTCTGCAGAAGAGGCACAGCTCAAGTTTTTTGCCCTGGCTCTTCGGCTGTGGGAGCATAGGCCAACCGTTAGTGCTTCAATCCATGGGATGCTGGGCAGCCGAGCACGGGTGCCAAAGAGGTTCCACTGTAATGGACTTTGAGTTGGGAAATGGAGGAGCGACAGCAATGCGGATGGCACCGTTGCAAAGGTGACTTTCTGCAGAAGAGGCACAGCTCAAGTTTTTTGCCCTGGCTCTTCGGCTGTGGGAGCAGAGGCCAACCGTTCGTGCTCTACTCCCTGGGATGCTGGGCAGCCGAGCACGGGTGCCAAAGAGGTTCCATTGTAAATGGACTTTGAGTTGGGAAATGGAGGAGCAACAGCAATGCTGATGGCACCGTTGCAAAGCTGACTTTCTGCAGAAGAGGCACAGCTCAAGTTTTTTGCCCCGGCTCTTCGGCTGTGGGAGCAGAGGCCAACCGTTCGTGCTTCAATCCATGGATGCTGGGCAGCCGAGCACGGGTGCCAAAGAGGTTCCATTGTAATGGACTTTGAGTTGGGAAATGGAGGAGCGACAGCAATGCGGATGGCACCGTTGCAAAGCTGACTTTCTGCAGAAGAGGCACAGCTCAAGTTTTTTGCCCTGGCTCTTCGGCTGTGGGAGCAGAGGCCAACCGTTCGTGCTCTACTCCCTGGGATGCTGGGCAGCCGAGCACGGCTGCCAAAGAGGTTCCATTGTAATGGACTTTGAGTTGGGAAATGGAGGAGCGACAGCAATGCGGATGGCACCGTTGCAAAGCTGACTTTCTGCAGAAGAGGCACAGCTCAAGTTTTTTGCCCTGGCTCTTCGGCTGTGGGAGCAGAGGCCAACCGTTCGTGCTCTACTCCCTGGGATGCTGGGCAGCCGAGCACGGGTGCCAAAGAGGTTCCATCGTAATGGACTTTGAGTTGGGAAATGGAGGAGCGACAGCAATGCGGATGGCACCGTTGCAAAGCTGACTTTCTGCAGAAGAGGCACAGCTCCGGTTTTTTGCCCTGGCTTTTCGGCTGTGGGAGCAGAGGCCAACCGTTCGTGCTCTACTCCCTGGCATGCAGGGCAGCCGAGCATGGGTGCCAAAGAGGTTCCATTGTAATGGACTTTGAGTTGGGAAATCGAGGAGCGACAGCAATGCGGATGGTACCGTTGCAAAGCTGACGTTCTGCAGAAGAGGCACAGCTCAAGTTTTTTGCCCTGGCTCTTCGGCTGTGGGAGCAGAGGCCAACCGTTCGTGCTCTACTCCCTGGGATGCTGGGCAGCCGAGCACGGGTGCCAAAGAGGTTCCATTGTAATGGACTTTGAGTTGGGAAATGGAGGAGCGACAGCAATGCGGATGGCACCGTTGCAAAGCTGACTTTCTGCAGAAGAGGCACAGCTCCAGTTTTTTGCCCTGGCTCTTCGGCTGTGGGAGCAGAGGCCAACCGTTCGTGCTCTACTCCCTGGGATGCTGGGCAGCCGAGCACGGGTGCCAAAGAGGTTCCATTGTAATGGCCTTTGAGTTGGGAAATGGAGGAGCGACAGCAATGCAGATGGCACCGTTGCAAAGCTGACTTTCTGCAGAAGAGGCACAGCTCCAGTTTTTTGCCCTGGCTCTTCGGCTGTGGGAGCAGAGGCCAACCGTTCGTGCTCTACTCCCTGGGATGCTGGGCAGCCGAGCACGGGTGCCAAAGAGGTTCCATTGTAATGGACTTTGAGTTGGGAAATGGAGGAGCGACAGCAATGCGGATGGCACCGTTGCAAAGCTGACTTTCTGCAGAAGAGGCACAGCTCCGGTTTTTTGCCCTGGCTTTTCGGCTGTGGGAGCAGAGGCCAACCGTTCGTGCTCTACTCCCTGGCATGCAGGGCAGCCCAGCATGGGTGCCAAAGAGGTTCCATTGTAATGGACTTTGAGTTGGGAAATGGAGGAGCGACAGCAATGCGGATGGTACCGTTGCAAAGCTGACGTTCTGCAAAAGAGGCACAGCTCAAGTTTTTTGCCCTGGCTCTTCGGCTGTGGGAGCAGAGGCCAACCGTTCGTGCTCTACTCCCTGGGATGCTGGGCAGCCCAGCACGGGTGCCAAAGAGATTCCATTGTAATGGACTTTGAGTTGGGAAATCGAGGAGCAAAAGCAATGCGGATGGCACCGTTGCAAAACTGACTTTCTGCAGAAGAGGCACAACTCAAGTTTTTTGCCCTGGCTCTTCGGCTGTGGGAGCAGAGGCCAACCGTTCGTGCTCTACTCCCTGGGATGCTGGGCAGCCCAGCACGGGTGCCAAAGAGGTTCCATTGTAATGGACATTGAGTTGGGAAATGGAGGAGCGACAGCAATGCGGATGGCACCGTTGCAAAGCTGACGTTCTGCAGAAGAGGCACAGCTCAAGTTTTTTGCCCTGGCTCTTCGGCTGTGGGAGCAGAGGCCAACCGTTCGTGCTCTACTCCCTGGGATGCTGGGCAGCCGAGCACGGGTGCAAAAGAGGTTCCATTGTAATGGACTTTGAGTTGGGAAATGGAGGAGCGACAGCAATGCGGATGGCACCGTTGCAAAGCTGACGTTCTGCAGAAGAGGCACAGCTCAAGTTTTTTGCCCTGGCTCTTCGGCTGTGGGAGCAGAGGCCAACCGTTCGTGCTCTACTCCCTGGGATGCTGGGCAGCCCAGCACGGGTGCCAAAGAGGTTCCATTGTAATGGACTTCGAGTTGGGAAATGGAGGAGCGACAAAAATGCGGATGGCACCGTTGCAAAGCTGACTTTCTGCAGAAGAGGCACAGCTCAAGTTTTTTGCCCTGGCTCTTCGGCTGTGGGAGCAGAGGCCAACCGCTCGTGTTCTACTCCCTGGGATGCTGGGCAGCTCAGCACGGGTGCCAAAGAGGTTCCATTGTAATGGACTTTGAGTTGGGAAATAGAGGAGCGACAGCAATGCGGATGGCACCGTTGCAAAGCTGACGTTCTGCAGAAGAGGCACAGCTCAAGTTTTTTGCCCTGGCTCTTCGGCTGTGGGAGCAGAGGCCAACCGTTCGTGCTCTACTCCCTGGGATGCTGGGCAGCCGAGCACAGGTGCCAAAGAGGTTCCATTGTAATGGACTTTGAGTTGGGAAATCGAGGAGTGACAGCAATGCGGATGACAACGTTGCAAAGCTGACTTTCTGCAGAAGAGGCACAGCTCAAGTTTTTTGCCCTGGCTCTTCGGCTGTGGGAGCAGAGGCCAACCGTTCGTGCTCTACTCCCTGGGATGCAGGGCAGCCCAGAACGGGTGCCAAAGAGGTTCCATTGTAATGGACTTTGAGTTGGGAAATGGAGGAGCGACAGCAATGCGGATGGCACCGTTGCAAAGCTGACGTTCTGCAGAAGAGGCACAGCTCAAGTTTTTTGCCCTGGCTCTTCGGCTGTGGGAGCAGAGGCCAACCGTTCGTGCTCTACTCCCTGGGATGCTGGGCAGCTGAGCACGGGTGCAAAAGAGGTTCCATTGTAATGGACTTTGAGTTGGGAAATGGAGGAGCGACAGCAATGCGGATGGCACCGTTGCAAAGCTGACTTTCTGCAGAAGAGGCACAGCTCCAGTTTTTTGCCCTGGCTCTTCGGCTGTGGGAGCAGAGGCCAACCGTTCGTGCTCTACTCCCTGGGATGCTGGGCAACCCAGCACGGGTGCCAAAGAGGTTCCATCGTAATGGACTTTGAGTTGGGAAATGGAGGAGCGACAGCAATGCGGATGGCACCGTTGCAAAGCTGACTTTCTGCAGAAGAGGCACAGCTCAAGTTTTTTGCCCTGGCTCTTCGGCTGTGGGAGCAGAGGCCAACCGTTCGTGCTCTACTCCCTGGGATGCTGGGCAGCCGAGAACGGGTGCCAAAGAGGTTCCATTGTAATGGACTTTGAGTTGGGAAATGGAGGAGCGACAGCAATGCGGATGCCACCGTTGCAAAGCTGACTTTCTGCAGAAGAGGCACAGCTCCAGTTTTTTGCCCTGGCTCTTCGGCTGTGGGAGCAGAGGCCAAGCGTTCGTGCTCTACTCCCTGGGATGCTGGGCAGCCGAGCACGGGTGCCAGAGAGGTTCCATTGTAATGGACTTTGAGTTGGGAAATCGAGGAGCGACAGCAATGCGGATGGCACCGTTGCAAAGCTGACATTTTGCAGAAGAGGCACAGCTCAAGTTTTTTGCCCTGGCTCTTCGGCTGTGGGAGCAGAGGCCAACCGTTCGTGCTCTACTCCCTGGGATGCTGGGCAGCCGAGCACGGGTGCCAAAGAGGTTCCATTTTAATGGACTTTGAGTTGGGAAATGGAGGAGCGACAGCAATGCGGATGGCACCGTTGCAAAGCTGACTTTCTGCAGAAGAGGCACAGCTCAAGTTTTTTGCCCTGGCTCTTCGGCTGTGGGAGCATAGGCCAACCGTTAGTGCTTCAATCCATGGGATGCTGGGCAGCCGAGCACGGGTGCCAAAGAGGTTCCATTGTAATGGACTTTGAGTTGGGAAATGGAGGAGCGACAGCAATGCGGATGGCACCGTTGCAAAGCTGACTTTCTGCAGAAGAGGCACAGCTCCAGTTTTTTGCCCTGGCTCTTTGGCTGTGGGAGCAGAGGCCAAGCGTTCGTGCTCTACTCCCTGGGATGCAGGGCAGCCGGGCACGGGTGCCAAAGAGGTTCCATTGTAATGGACTTTGAGTTGGGAAATCGAGGAGCGACAGCAATGCGGATGGCACCGTTGCAAAGCTGACTTTCTGCAGAAGAGGCACAGCTCAAGTTTTTTGCCCTAGCTCTTCGGCTGTGGGAGCAGAGGCCGAATGTTCGTGGTCTACACCCTGGGATGCTGGGCAGCCGAGCACGGGTGCCAAAGAGGTTCCATTGTAAATGGACTTTGAGTTGGGAAATGGAGGAGCAACAGCAATGCTGATGGCACCGTTGCAAAGCTGACTTTCTGCAGAAGAGGCACAGCTCAAGTTTTTTGCCCTGGCTCTTCGGCTGTGGGAGCAGAGGCCAACCGTTCGTGCTTCAATCCATGGATGCTGGGCAGCCGAGCACGGGTGCCAAACAGGTTCCATTGTAAATGGACTTTGAGTTGGGAAATGGAGGAGCAACAGCAATGCTGATGGCACCGTTGCAAAGCTGACTTTCTGCAGAAGAGGCACAGCTCCGGTTTTTTGCCCTGGCTTTTCGGCTGTGGGAGCAGAGGCCAACCGTTCGTGCTCTACTCCCTGGGATGCTGGGCAGCCGAGCATGGGTGCCAAAGAGGTTCCATTGTAATGGACTTTGAGTTGGGAAATCGAGGAGCGACAGCAATGCGGATGGCACCGTTGCAAAGCTGACGTTCTGCAGAAGAGGCACAGCTCAAGTTTTTTGCCCTGGCTCTTCGGCTGTGGGAGCAGAGGCCAACCGTTCGTGCTCTACTCCCTGGGATGCTGGGCAGCCCAGCACGGGTGACAAAGAGATTCCATTGTAATGGACTTTGAGTTGGGAAATCGAGGAGCGAAAGCAATGCGGATGGCACCGTTGCAAAACTGACTTTCTGCAGAAGAGGCACAGCTCCAGTTTTTTGCCCTGGCTCTTCGGCTGTGGGAGCAGAGGCCAACCGTTCGTGCTCTACTCCCTGGGATGCTGGGCAGCCGAGCACGGGTGCCAAAGAGGTTCCATTGTAATGGACTTTGAGTTGGGAAATGGAGGAGCGACAGCAATGCGGATGGCACCGTTGCAAAGCTGACTTTCTGCAGAAGAGGCACAGATCCAGTTTTTTGCCCTGGCTCTTCGGCTGCGGGAGCAGAGGCCAACCGTTCGTGCTCTACTCCCTGGGATGCTGGGCAGCCGAGCACGGGTGCCAGAGAGGTTCCATTTTAATGGACTTTGAGTTGGGAAATGGAGGAGCGACAGCAATGCGGATGCCACCGTTGCAAAGCTGACTTTCTGCAGAAGAGGCACAGCTCCAGTTTTTTGCCCTGGCTCTTCGGCTGTGGGAGCAGAGGCCAACCGTTCGTGCTCTACTCCCTGGGATGATGGAGAGCCGAGCACGGGTGCCAAAGAGGTTCCATTGTAATGGACTTTGAGTTGGGAAATGGAGGAGCGACAGCAATGCGGATGGCACCGTTGCAAAGGTGACTTTCTGCAGAAGAGGCACAGCTCAAGTTTTTTGCCCTGGCTCTTCGGCTGTGGGAGCAGAGGCCAACCGTTCGTGCTCTACTCCCTGGGATGCTGGGCAGCCCAGCACGGGTGTCAAAGAGGTTCCATTGTAATGGACTTTGAGTTGGGAAATGGAGGAGCGACAGCAATGCGGATGGCACCGTTGCAAAGCTGACTTTCTGCAGAAGAGGCACAGCTCAAGTTTTTTGCCCTGGCTCTTCGGCTGTGGGAGCAGAGGCCAACCGTTCGTGCTCTACTCCCTGGGATGCTGGGCAGCCCAGCACGGGTGTCAAAGAGGTTCCATTGTAATGGACTTTGAGTTGGGAAATGGAGGAGCGACAGCAATGCGGATGGCACCGTTGCAAAGCTGACTTTCTGCAGAAGAGGCACATCTCAAGTTTTTTGCCCTGGCTCTTCGGCTGTGGGAGCAGAGGCCGAATGTTCGTGGTCTATAACCTGGGATGATGGAGAGCCGAGCACGGGTGCCAAAGATGTTCTATTGTAAATGGACTTTGAGTTGGGAAATGGAGGAGCGACAGCAATGCTGATGGCACCGTTGCAAAGCTGACTTTCTGCAGAAGAGGCACAGCTCAAGTTTTTTGCCCTGGCTCTTCGGCTGTGGGAGCAGAGGCCAACCGTTCGTGCTCTACTCACTGGGATGCTGGGCAGCCGAGCACGGGTGCCAAAGACGTTCCATTGTAATGGACTTTGAGTTGGGAAATGGAGGAGCGACAGCAATGCGGATGGCACCGTTGCAAAGCTGACTTTCTGCAGAAGAGGCACAGCTCCAGTTTTTTGCCCTGTCTCTTCAGCTGTAAGAGCAGAGGCCAAGCGTTCGTGCTCTACTCCCTGGGATGCAGGGCAGCCTGGCACGGGTGCAAAAGAGGTTCCATTGTAATGGACTTTGAGTTGGGAAATCGAGGAGCGACAGCAATGCGGATGGCACTGTTGCAAAGTTGACTTTCTGCAGAAGAGGCACAGCTCAAGTTTTTTGCCCTGGCTCTTCGGCTGTGGGAGCAGAGGCCAACCGTTCGTGCTCTACTCCCTGGGATGCAGGGCAGCTCAGCACGGGTGCCAAAGAGGTTCCATTGTAATGGACTTTGAGTTGGGAAATGGAGGAGCGACAGCAATGCGGATGCCACCGTTGCAAAGCTGACTTTCTGCAGAAGAGGCACAGCTCCAGTTTTTTGCCCTGGCTCTTCGGCTGTGGGAGCAGAGGCCAACCGTTCGTGCTCTACTCCCTGGGATGCAGGGCAGCCGAGCACGGGTGCCAAAGAGGTTCCATTGTAATGGCCTTTGAGTTGGGAAATGGAGGAGCGACAGCAATGCGGATGGCACCGTTGCAAAGCTGACTTTCTGCAGAAGAGGCACAGCTCCAGTTTTTTGCCCTGGCTCTTCGGCTGTGGGAGCAGAGGCCAACCGTTCGTGCTCTACTCCCTGGGATGATGGAGAGCCGAGCACGGGTGCCAAAGAGGTTCCATTGTAATGGACTTTGAGTTGGGAAATGGAGGAGCGACAGCAATGCGGATGGCACCGTTGCAAAGGTGACTTTCTGCAGAAGAGGCACAGCTCAAGTTTTTTGCCCTGGCTCTTCGGCTGTGGGAGCAGAGGCCAACCGTTCGTGCTCTACTCCCTGGGATGCTGGGCAGCCCAGCACGGGTGTCAAAGAGGTTCCATTGTAATGGACTTTGAGTTGGGAAATAGAGGAGCGACAGCAATGGGGATGGCACCGTTGCAAAGCTGACTTTCTGCAGAAGAGGCACAGGTCAAGTTTTTTGCCCTGGCTCTTCGGCTGTGGGAGCAGAGGCCAAGCGTTCCTGCTCTACTCCCTGGGATGCAGGGCAGCCGGGCACGGGTGCCAAAGAGGTTCCATTGTAATGGACTTTGAGTTGGGAAATCGAGGAGCAACAGCAATGTGGATGGCACCGTTTCAAAGCTGACTTTCTGCAGAAGAGGCACAGCTCCAGTTTTTTTCCCTGGCTCTTCGGCTGTGGGAGCAGAGGCCGAATGTTCGTGGTCTACACCCTGGGATGCTGGGTAGCCGAGCACGGGTGCCAAAGAGGTTCTATTGTAAATGGACTTTGAGTTGGGAAATGGAGGAGCTTCAGCAATGCTGATGGCACCGTTGCAAAGCTGACTTTCTGCAGAAGAGGCACAGCTCAAGTTTTTTGCCCTGGCTCTTCGGCTGTGGGAGCAGAGGCCAACCGTTCGTGCTCTACTCCCTGGGATGCTGGGCAGCCCAGCACGGGTGCCAAAGAGGTTCCATTGTAATGGACTTTGAGTTGGGAAATGGAGGAGCGAAAGCGATGCGGATGGCACCGTTGCAAAGCTGACTTTCTGCAGAAGAGGCACAGCTCAAGTTTTTTGCCCTGGCTCTTCAGCTGTAAGAGCAGAGGCCAAGCGTTCGTGCTCTACTCCCTGGGATGCTGGGCAGCCCAGCACGGGTGCCAAAGAGGTTCCATTGTAATGGACTTTGAGTTGGGAAATCGAGGAGCGACAGCAATGTGGATGGCACCGTTGCAAAGCTGACTTTCTGCAGAAGAGGCACAGATCCAGTTTTTTTCCCTGGCTCTTCGGCTGTGGGAGCAGAGGCCGAATGTTCGTGGTCTACACCCTGGGATGCTGGGCAGCCCAGCACGGGTGCCAAAGAGGTTCCATTGTAAATGGACTTTGAGTTGGGAAATGGAGGAGCGATAGCAATGCTGATGGCACCGTTGCAAAGCTGACTTTCTGCAGAAGAGGCACAGCTCCAGTTTTTTGCCCTGGCTCTTCGGCTGTGGGAGCAGAGGCCAACCGTTCGTGCTTCAATCCATGGATGCTGGGCAGCCGAGCACGGGTGCCAAAGAGGTTCCATTGTAATGGACTTTGAGTTGGGAAATGGAGGAGCGACAGCAATGCGGATGGCACCGTTGCAAAGCTGACTTTCTGCAGAAGAGGCACAGCTCCAGTTTTTTGCCCTGGCTCTTCGGCTGTGGGAGCAGAGGCCAACCGTTCGTGCTCTACTCCCTGGGATGATGGAGAGCCGAGCACGGGTGCCAAAGAGGTTCCATTGTAATGGACTTTGAGTTGGGAAATGGAGGAGCGACAGCAATGCGGATGGCACCGTTGCAAAGCTGACTTTCTGCAGAAGAGGCACATCTCCAGTTTTTTGCCCTGGCTCTTCGGCTGTGGGAGCAGAGGCCAACCGTTCGTGCTCTAATCCCTGGGATGCTGGGTAGCCGAGCATGGGTGCCAAAGAGGTTCCATTGTAATGGACTTTGAGTTGGGAAATGGAGGAGCGACAGCAATGTGGATGGCACCGTTGCAAAGCTGACTTTCTGCAGAAGAGGCACAGGTCCAGTTTTTTGCACTGGCTCTTCGGCTGTGGGAGCAGAGGCCAAACGTTCGTGCTCTACTCCCTGGGATGCTGGGCAGCTCAGCACGGGTGCCAAAGAGGTTCCATCATAATGGACTTTGAGTTGGGAAATGGAGGAGCGACAGCAATGCGGATGGCACCGTTGCAAAGCTGACTTTCTGCAGAAGAGGCACAGCTCCAGTTTTTTGCCCTGGCTCTTCGGCTGTGGGAGCAGAGGCCAACCGTTCGTGCTCCACTCCCTGGGATACTGGGCAGCCGAGCACGGGTGCCAAAGAGGTTCCATTGTAATGGACTTTGAGTTGGGAAATAGAGGAGCGACAGCAATGCGGATGGCACCGTTGCAAAGCTGACTTTCTGCAGAAGAGGCACAGCTCAAGTTTTTTGCCCTGGCTCTTCGGCTGTGGGAGCAGAGGCCAACCGTTCGTGCTCTACTCCCTGGCATGCTGGGCAGCCGAGCACGGGTGCCAAAGAGGTTCCATTGTAATGGACTTTGAGTTGGGAAATCGAGGAGCGACAGCAATGCGGATGGCACCGTTGCAAAGCTGACTTTCTGCAGAAGAGGCACAGCTCAAGTTTTTTGCCCTGGCTCTTCGGCTGTGGGAGCAGAGGCCAACCGTTCGTGCTCTACTCCCTGGGATGCTGGGCAGCCCAGCACGGGTGCCAAAGAGTTTCCATTGTAATGGACTTTGAGTTGGGAAATCGAGGAGCGACAGCAATGCGGATGGCACCGTTGCAAAGCTGACTTTCTGCAGAAGAGGCACAGCTCCAGTTTTTTGCCCTGGTTCTTCGGCCGTGGGAGTAGAAGTCAAATGTTCGTGCTCTACTCCCTGGGATGCTGGGCAGCCCAGCACGGGTGCCAAAGAGGTTCCATTGTAATGGACTTTGAGTTGGGAAATGGAGGAGCGACAGCAATGCGGATGGCACCGTTGCAAAGCTGACTTTCTGCAGAAGAGGCACAGCTCAAGTTTTTTGCCCTGGCTCTTCGGCTGTGGGAGCAGAGGCCAACCGTTCGTGTTCTACTCCCTGGAATGCTGGGCAGCCGGGCACGGGTGCCAAAGAGGTTCCATTGTAATGGACTTTGAGTTGGGAAATGGAGGAGCGACAGCAATGCGGATGGCACCGTTGCAAAGCTGACTTTCTGCAGAAGAGGCACAGCTCAAGTTTTTTGCCCTGGCTCTTCGGCTGTGGGAGCAGAGGCCAACCGTTCGTGCTCTACTCCCTGGGATGCTGGGCAGCCCAGCACGGGTGCCAAAGAGGTTCCATTGTAATGGACTTTGAGTTGGGAAATCGAGGAGCGACAGCAATGCGGATGGCACCGTTGCAAAGCTGACTTTCTGCAGAAGAGGCAGAGCTCACGTTTTTTGCCCTGGCTCTTCGGCTGTGGGAGCAGAGGCCAACCGTTCGTGTTCTAATCCCTGGAATGCTGGGCAGCCGAGCACGGGTGCCAAAGAGGTTCCATTGTAATGGACTTTGAGTTGGGAAATGGAGGAGCGACAGCAATGCGGATGGCACCGTTGCAAAGCTGACTTTCTGCAGAAGAGGCACAGCTCAAGTTTTTTGCCCTGGCTCTTCGGCTGTGGGAGCAGAGGCCAACCGTTCGTGCTCTACTCCCTGGGATGCTGGGCAGCCCAGCACGGGTGCCAAAGAGGTTCCATTGTAATGGACTTTGAGTTGGGAAATCGAGGAGTTACAGCAATGCGGATGGCAACGTTGCAAAGCTGACTTTCTGCAGAAGAGGCACAGCTCAAGTTTTTTGCCCCGGCTCTTCGGCTGTGGGAGCAGAGGCCAACCGTTCGTGCTCTACTCCCTGGGATGCAGGGCAGCCGGGCACGGGTGCCAAAGAGGTTCCATTGTAATGGACTTTGAGTTGGGAAATCGAGGAGCGACAGCAATGCGGATGGCACCGTTGCAAAGCTGACTTTCTGCAGAAGAGGCACAGCTCCAGTTTTTTGCCCTGGTTCTTCGGCCGTGGGAGTAGAAGTCAAATGTTCGTGCTCTACTCCCTGGAATGCTGGGCAGCCCAGCACGGGTGCCAAAGAGGTTCCATTGTAATGGACTTTGAGTTGGGAAATGGAGGAGCGACAGCAATGCGGATGGCACCGTTGCAAAGCTGACTTTCTGCAGAAGAGGCACAGCTCAGGTTTTTTGCCCTGGCTCTTCGGCTGTGGGAGCAGAGGCCAACCGTTCGTGCTCTACTCCCTGGGATGCTGGGCAGCCCAGCACGGGTGCCAAAGAGGTTCCATTGTAATGGACTTTGAGTTGGGAAATCGAGGAGCGACAGCAATGCGGATGGCACCGTTGCAAAGCTGACTTTCTGCAGAAGAGGCACAGCTCCAGTTTTTTGCCCTGGCTCTTCGGCTGTGGGAGCAGAGGCCAACCGTTCGTGCTTCAATCCCTGGGATGCTGGCAGCCGAGCACGGGTGCCAAAGAGGTTCCATTGTAATGGACTTTGAGTTGGGAAATCGAGGAGCGACAGCAATGCGGATGGCACCGTTGCAAAGCTGACTTTCTGCAGAAGAGGCACAGCTCAAGTTTTTTGCCCTGGCCCTTCGGCTGTGGGAGCAGAGGCCAACCGTTCGTGCTCTACTCCCTGGGATGCTGGGCAGCCGAGCACGGGTGCAAAAGAGGTTCCATTGTAATGGACTTTGAGTTGGGAAATCGAGGAGCGACAGCAATGCGGATGGCACTGTAGCAAAGCTGACTTTCTGCAGAAGAGGCACAGCTCAAGTTTTTTGCACTGGCTCTTCGGCTGTGGGAGCAGAGGCCAACCGTTCGTGTTCTACTCCCTGGAACGCTGGGCAGCCAGGCACGGGTGCCAAAGAGGTTCCATTGTAATGGACTTTGAGTTGGGAAATGGAGGAGCGACAGCAATGCGGATGGCACCGTTGCAAAGCTGACTTTCTGCAGAAGAGGCACAGCTCAAGTTTTTTGCCCTGGCTCTTCGGCTGTGGGAGCAGAGGCCAACCGTTCGTGCTCTACTCCCTGGGATGCTGGGCAGCCGAGCGTGGGTGCCAAAGAGGTTCCATTGTAATGGACTTCGAGTTGGGAAATCGAGGAGCGACAGCAATGCGGATGGCACCGTTGCAAAGCTGACTTTCTGCAGAAGAGGCACAGCTCAGGTTTTTTGCACTGGCTCTTCGGCTGTGGGAGCAGAGGCCAAACGTTCGTGCTCTACTCCCTGGGATGCTGGGCAGCTCAGCACGGGTGCCAAAGAGGTTCCATCATAATGGACTTTGAGTTGGGAAATGGAGGAGCGACAGCAATGCGGATGGCACCGTTGCAAAGCTGACTTTCTGCAGAAGAGGCACAGCTCCAGTTTTTTTCCCTGGCTCTTCGGCTGTGGGAGCAGAGGCCAACCGTTCGTGCTCCACTCCCTGGGATACTGGGCAGCCGAGCACGGGTGCCAAAGAGGTTCCATTGTAATGGACTTTGAGTTGGGAAATGGAGGAGCGACAGCAATGCGGATGGCACCGTTGCAAAGCTGACTTTCTGCAGAAGAGGCACAGCTCCAGTTTTTTGCCCCGGCTCTTCGGCTGTGGGAGCAGAGGCCAACCGTTCATGCTCTAATCCCTGGGATGCTGGGCAGCCCAGCACGGGTGCCAAAGAGGTTCCATTGTAATGGACTTTGTGTTGGGAAATCGAGGAGCGACAGCAATGCGGATGGCACCGTTGCAAAGCTGACTTTCTGCAGAAGAGGCACAGCTCAAGTTTTTTGCCCTGGCTCTTCGGCTGTGGGAGCAGAGGCCAACCGTTCGTGCTCTACTCCCTGGCATGCTGGGCAGCCGAGCACGGGTGCCAAAGAGGTTCCATTGTAATGGACTTTGAGTTGGGAAATGGAGGAGCGACAGCAATGCGGATGGCACCGTTGCAAAGCTGACTTTCTGCAGAAGAGGCACAGCTCAAGTTTTTTGCCCTGGCTCTTCGGCTGTGGGAGCAGAGGCCAACCGTTCGTGCTCTACTCCCTGGGATGCTGGGCAGCCCAGCACGGGTGCCAAAGAGTTTCCATTGTAATGGACTTTGAGTTGGGAAATCGAGGAGCGACAGCAATGCGGATGGCACCGGTGCAAAGCTGACTTTCTGCAGAAGAGGCACAGCTCCAGTTTTTTGCCCTGGTTCTTCGGCCGTGGGAGTAGAAGTCAAATGTTCGTGCTCTACTCCCTGGGATGCTGGGCAGCCCAGCACGGGTGCCAAAGAGGTTCCATTGTAATGGACTTTGAGTTGGGAAATGGAGGAGCGACAGCAATGCGGATGGCACCGTTGCAAAGCTGACTTTCTGCAGAAGAGGCACAGCTCAAGTTTTTTGCCCTGGCTCTTCGGCTGTGGGAGCAGAGGCCAACCGTTCGTGCTCTACTCCCTGGAATGCTGGGCAGCCGGGCACGGGTGCCAAAGAGGTTCCATTGTAATGGACTTTGAGTTGGGAAATGGAGGAGCGACAGCAATGCGGATGGCACCGTTGCAAAGCTGACTTTCTGCAGAAGAGGCACAGCTCAAGTTTTTTGCCCTGGCTCTTCGGCTGTGGGAGCAGAGGCCAACCGTTCGTGCTCTACTCCCTGGGATGCTGGGCAGCCGAGCACGGGTGCCAAAGAGGTTCCATTGTAATGGACTTTGAGTTGGGAAATGGAGGAGCGAAAGCGATGCGGATGGCACCATTGCAAAGCTGACTTTCTGCAGAAGAGGCACAGCTCCAGTTTTTTGCCCTGGCTCTTCAGCTGTAAGAGCAGAGGCCAAGCGTTCGTGCTCTACTCCCTGGGATGCTGGGCAGCCCAGCACGGGTGCCAAAGAGGTTCCATTGTAATGGACTTTGAGTTGGGAAATCGAGGAGCGACAGCAATGTGGATGGCACTGTTGCAAAGCTGACTTTCTGCAGAAGAGGCACAGATCCAGTTTTTTTCCCTGGCTCTTCGGCTGTGGGAGCAGAGGCCGAATGTTCGTGGTCTACACCCTGGGATGCTGGGCAGCCCAGCACGGGTGCCAAAGAGGTTCCATTGTAAATGGACTTTGAGTTGGGAAATGGAGGAGCGATAGCAATGCTGATGGCACCGTTGCAAAGCTGACTTTCTGCAGAAGAGGCACAGCTCCAGTTTTTTGCCCTGGCTCTTCGGCTGTGGGAGCAGAGGCCAACCGTTCGTGCTTCAATCCATGGATGCTGGGCAGCCGAGCACGGGTGCCAAAGAGGTTCCATTGTAATGGACTTTGAGTTGGGAAATGGAGGAGCGACAGCAATGCGGATGGCACCGTTGCAAAGCTGACTTTCTGCAGAAGAGGCACAGCTCCAGTTTTTTGCCCTGGCTCTTCGGCTGTGGGAGCAGAGGCCAACCGTTCGTGTTCTAATCCCTGGGATGCTGGGCAGCCCAGCACGGGTGACAAAGAGGTTCCATTGTAATGGACTTTGAGTTGGGAAATGGAGGAGCGACAGCAATGCGGATGGCACCGTTGCAAAGCTGACTTTCTGCAGAAGAGGCACATCTCCAGTTTTTTGCCCTGGCTCTTCGGCTGTGGGAGCAGAGGCCAACCGTTCGTGCTCTAATCCCTGGGATGCTGGGTAGCCGAGCATGGGTGCCAAAGAGGTTCCATTGTAATGGACTTTGAGTTGGGAAATGGAGGAGCGACAGCAATGTGGATGGCACCGTTGCAAAGCTGACTTTCTGCAGAAGAGGCACAGGTCCAGTTTTTTGCCCTGGCTCTTCGGCTGTGGGAGCAGAGGCCAACCGTTCGTGCTCTACTCCCTGGGATGCTGGGCAGCCCAGCACGGGTGCCAAAGAGTTTCCATCGTAATGGACTTTGAGTTGGGAAATGGAGGAGCGACAGCAATGCGGATGGCACCGTTGCAAAGCTGACTTTCTGCAGAAGAGGCACAGCTCAAGTTTTTTGCCCTGGCTCTTCGGCTGTGGGAGCAGAGGCCAACCGTTCGTGCTCTACTCCCTGGGATGCTGGGCAGCCGAGCGTGGGTGCCAAAGAGGTTCCATTGTAATGGACTTCGAGTTGGGAAATGGAGGAGCGACAGCAATGCGGATGGCACCGGTGCAAAGCTGACTTTCTGCAGAAGAGGCACAGCTCAGGTTTTTTGCCCTGGCTCTTCGGCTGTGGGAGCAGAGGCCAAACGTTCGTGCTCTACTCCCTGGGATGCTGGGCAGCTCAGCACGGGTGCCAAAGAGGTTCCATCATAATGGACTTTGAGTTGGGAAATGGAGGAGCGACAGCAATGCGGATGGCACCGTTGCAAAGCTGACTTTCTGCAGAAGAGGCACAGCTCCAGTTTTTTGCCCTGGCTCTTCGGCTGTGGGAGCAGAGGCCAACCGTTCGTGCTCCACTCCCTGGGATACTGGGCAGCCGAGCACGGGTGCCAAAGAGGTTCCATTGTAATGGACTTTGAGTTGGGAAATAGAGGAGCGACAGCAATGCGGATGGCACCGTTGCAAAGCTGACTTTCTGCAGAAGAGGCACAGCTCAAGTTTTTTGCCCTGGCTCTTCGGCTGTGGGAGCAGAGGCCAACCGTTCGTGCTCTACTCCCTGGCATGCTGGGCAGCCGAGCACGGGTGCCAAAGAGGTTCCATTGTAATGGACTTTGAGTTGGGAAATCGAGGAGCGACAGCAATGCGGATGGCACCGTTGCAAAGCTGACTTTCTGCAGAAGAGGCACAGCTCAAGTTTTTTGCCCTGGCTCTTCGGCTGTGGGAGCAGAGGCCAACCGTTCGTGCTCTACTCCCTGGGATGCTGGGCAGCCCAGCACGGGTGCCAAAGAGTTTCCATTGTAATGGACTTTGAGTTGGGAAATCGAGGAGCGACAGCAATGCGGATGGCACCGTTGCAAAGCTGACTTTCTGCAGAAGAGGCACAGCTCCAGTTTTTTGCCCTGGTTCTTCGGCCGTGGGAGTAGAAGTCAAATGTTCGTGCTCTACTCCCTGGGATGCTGGGCAGCCCAGCACGGGTGCCAAAGAGGTTCCATTGTAATGGACTTTGAGTTGGGAAATGGAGGAGCGACAGCAATGCGGATGGCACCGTTGCAAAGCTGACTTTCTGCAGAAGAGGCACAGCTCAAGTTTTTTGCCCTGGCTCTTCGGCTGTGGGAGCAGAGGCCAACCGTTCGTGTTCTACTCCCTGGAATGCTGGGCAGCCGGGCACGGGTGCCAAAGAGGTTCCATTGTAATGGACTTTGAGTTGGGAAATGGAGGAGCGACAGCAATGCGGATGGCACCGTTGCAAAGCTGACTTTCTGCAGAAGAGGCACAGCTCAAGTTTTTTGCCCTGGCTCTTCGGCTGTGGGAGCAGAGGCCAACCGTTCGTGCTCTACTCCCTGGGATGCTGGGCAGCCCAGCACGGGTGCCAAAGAGGTTCCATTGTAATGGACTTTGAGTTGGGAAATCGAGGAGCGACAGCAATGCGGATGGCACCGTTGCAAAGCTGACTTTCTGCAGAAGAGGCAGAGCTCACGTTTTTTGCCCTGGCTCTTCGGCTGTGGGAGCAGAGGCCAACCGTTCGTGTTCTAATCCCTGGAATGCTGGGCAGCCAGGCACGGGTGCCAAAGAGGTTCCATTGTAATGGACTTTGAGTTGGGAAATGGAGGAGCGACAGCAATGCGGATGGCACCGTTGCAAAGCTGACTTTCTGCAGAAGAGGCACAGCTCAAGTTTTTTGCCCCGGCTCTTCGGCTGTGGGAGCAGAGGCCAACCGTTCGTGCTCTACTCCCTGGGATGCAGGGCAGCCGGGCACGGGTGCCAAAGAGGTTCCATTGTAATGGACTTTGAGTTGGGAAATCGAGGAGCGACAGCAATGCGGATGGCACCGTTGCAAAGCTGACTTTCTGCAGAAGAGGCACAGCTCCAGTTTTTTGCCCTGGTTCTTCGGCCGTGGGAGTAGAAGTCAAATGTCCGTGCTCTACTCCCTGGAATGCTGGGCAGCCCAGCACGGGTGCCAAAGAGGTTCCATTGTAATGGACTTTGAGTTGGGAAATGGAGGAGCGACAGCAATGCGGATGGCACCGTTGCAAAGCTGACTTTCTGCAGAAGAGGCACAGCTCCAGTTTTTTGCCCTGGCTCTTCGGCTGTGGGAGCAGAGGCCAACCGTTCGTGCTCTACTCCCTGGGATGCTGGGCAGCCCAGCACGGGTGCCAAAGAGGTTCCATTGTAATGGACTTTGTGTTGGGAAATCGAGGAGCGACAGCAATGCGGATGGCACCGTTGCAAAGCTGACTTTCTGCAGAAGAGGCACAGCTCCAGTTTTTTGCCCTGGCTCTTCGGCTGTGGGAGCAGAGGCCAACCGTTCGTGCTTCAATCCCTGGGATGCTGGCAGCCGAGCACGGGTGCCAAAGAGGTTCCATTGTAATGGACTTTGAGTTGGGAAATGGAGGAGCGACAGCAATGCAGATGGCACCGTTGCAAAGCTGACTTTCTGCAGAAGAGGCACAGCTCAAGTTTTTTGCCCTGGCCCTTCGGCTGTGGGAGCAGAGGCCAACCGTTCGTGCTCTACTCCCTGGGATGCTGGGCAGCCGAGCACGGGTGCAAAAGAGGTTCCATTGTAATGGACTTTGAGTTGGGAAATCGAGGAGCGACAGCAATGCGGATGGCACCGTTGCAAAGCTGACTTTCTGCAGAAGAGGCACAGCTCAAGTTTTTTGCCCTGGCTCTTCGGCTGTGGGAGCAGAGGCCAACCGTTCGTGTTCTACTCCCTGGAACGCTGGGCAGCCAGGCACGGGTGCCAAAGAGGTTCCATTGTAATGGACTTTGAGTTGGGAAATGGAGGAGCGACAGCAATGCGGATGGCACCGTTGCAAAGCTGACTTTCTGCAGAAGAGGCACAGCTCAAGTTTTTTGCCCTGGCTCTTCGGCTGTGGGAGCAGAGGCCAACCGTTCGTGCTCTACTCCCTGGGATGCTGGGCAGCCGAGCGTGGGTGCCAAAGAGGTTCCATTGTAATGGACTTCGAGTTGGGAAATCGAGGAGCGACAGCAATGCGGATGGCACCGTTGCAAAGCTGACTTTCTGCAGAAGAGGCACAGCTCAGGTTTTTTGCCCTGGCTCTTCGGCTGTGGGAGCAGAGGCCAAACGTTCGTGCTCTACTCCCTGGGATGCTGGGCAGCTCAGCACGGGTGCCAAAGAGGTTCCATCATAATGGACTTTGAGTTGGGAAATGGAGGAGCGACAGCAATGCGGATGGCACCGTTGCAAAGCTGACTTTCTGCAGAAGAGGCACAGCTCCAGTTTTTTGCCCTGGCTCTTCGGCTGTGGGAGCAGAGGCCAACCGTTCGTGCTCCACTCCCTGGGATACTGGGCAGCCGAGCACGGGTGCCAAAGAGGTTCCATTGTAATGGACTTTGAGTTGGGAAATGGAGGAGCGACAGCAATGCGGATGGCACCGTTGCAAAGCTGACTTTCTGCAGAAGAGGCACAGCTCCAGTTTTTTGCCCTGGCTCTTCGGCTGTGGGAGCAGAGGCCAACCGTTCGTGCTCTAATCCCTGGGATGCTGGGCAGCCCAGCACGGGTGCCAAAGAGGTTCCATTGTAATGGACTTTGTGTTGGGAAATCGAGGAGCGACAGCAATGCGGATGGCACCGTTGCAAAGCTGACTTTCTGCAGAAGAGGCACAACTCAAGTTTTTTGCCCTGGCTCTTCGGCTGTGGGAGCAGAGGCCAACCGTTCGTGTTCTACTCCCTGGAACGCTGGGCAGCCGGGCACGGGTGCCAAAGAGGTTCCATTGTAATGGACTTTGAGTTGGGAAATAGAGGAGCGACAGCAATGCGGATGGCACCGTTGCAAAGCTGACTTTCTGCAGAAGAGGCACAGCTCAAGTTTTTTGCCCTGGCTCTTCGGCTGTGGGAGCAGAGGCCAACCGTTCGTGCTCTACTCCCTGGCATGCTGGGCAGCCCAGCACGGGTGCCAAAGAGGTTCCATTGTAATGGACTTTGAGTTGGGAAATCGAGGAGCGACAGCAATGCGGATGGCACCGTTGCAAAGCTGACTTTCTGCAGAAGAGGCACAGCTCAAGTTTTTTGCCCTGGCTCTTCGGCTGTGGGAGCAGAGGCCAACCGTTCGTGCTCTACTCCCTGGGATGCTGGGCAGCCCAGCACGGGTGCCAAAGAGTTTCCATTGTAATGGACTTTGAGTTGGGAAATCGAGGAGCGACAGCAATGCGGATGGCACCGTTGCAAAGCTGACTTTCTGCAGAAGAGGCACAGCTCCAGTTTTTTGCCCTGGTTCTTCGGCCGTGGGAGTAGAAGTCAAATGTTCGTGCTCTACTCCCTGGGATGCTGGGCAGCCCAGCACGGGTGCCAAAGAGGTTCCATTGTAATGGACTTTGAGTTGGGAAATGGAGGAGCGACAGCAATGCGGATGGCACCGTTGCAAAGCTGACTTTCTGCAGAAGAGGCACAGCTCAAGTTTTTTGCCCTGGCTCTTCGGCTGTGGGAGCAGAGGCCAACCGTTCGTGTTCTACTCCCTGGAATGCTGGGCAGCCGGGCACGGGTGCCAAAGAGGTTCCATTGTAATGGACTTTGAGTTGGGAAATGGAGGAGCGACAGCAATGCGGATGGCACCGTTGCAAAGCTGACTTTCTGCAGAAGAGGCACAGCTCAAGTTTTTTGCCCTGGCTCTTCGGCTGTGGGAGCAGAGGCCAACCGTTCGTGCTCTACTCCCTGGGATGCTGGGCAGCCCAGCACGGGTGCCAAAGAGGTTCCATTGTAATGGACTTTGAGTTGGGAAATCGAGGAGCGACAGCAATGCGGATGGCACCGTTGCAAAGCTGACTTTCTGCAGAAGAGGCAGAGCTCACTTTTTTTGCCCTGGCTCTTCGGCTGTGGGAGCAGAGGCCAACCGTTCGTGTTCTAATCCCTGGAATGCTGGGCAGCCAGGCACGGGTGCCAAAGAGGTTCCATTGTAATGGACTTTGAGTTGGGAAATGGAGGAGCGACAGCAATGCGGATGGCACCGTTGCAAAGCTGACGTTCTGCAGAAGAGGCACAGCTCAAGTTTTTTGCCCTGGCTCTTCGGCTGTGGGAGCAGAGGCCAACCGTTCGTGCTCTACTCCCTGGGATGCTGGGCAGCCCAGCACGGGTGCCAAAGAGGTTCCATTGTAATGGACTTTGAGTTGGGAAATCGAGGAGTTACAGCAATGCGGATGGCAACGTTGCAAAGCTGACTTTCTGCAGAAGAGGCACAGCTCAAGTTTTTTACCCCGGCTCTTCGGCTGTGGGAGCAGAGGCCAACCGTTCGTGCTCTACTCCCTGGCATGCAGGGCAGCCGGGCACGGGTGCCAAAGAGGTTCCATTGTAATGGACTTTGAGTTGGGAAATCGAGGAGCGACAGCAATGCGGATGGCACCGTTGCAAAGCTGACTTTCTGCAGAAGAGGCACAGCTCCAGTTTTTTGCCCTGGTTCTTCGGCCGTGGAAGTAGAAGTCAAATGTTCGTGCTCTACTCCCTGGAATGCTGGGCAGCCCAGCACGGGTGCCAAAGAGGTTCCATTGTAATGGACTTTGAGTTGGGAAATGGAGGAGCGACAGCAATGCGGATGGCACCGTTGCAAAGCTGACTTTCTGCAGAAGAGGCACAGCTCCAGTTTTTTGCCCTGGCTCTTCGGCTGTGGGAGCAGAGGCCAACCGTTCGTGCTCTACTCCCTGGGATGCTGGGCAGCCCAGCACGGGTGCCAAAGAGGTTCCATTGTAATGGACTTTGAGTTGGGAAATCGAGGAGCAACAGCAATGCGGATGGCACCGTTGCAAAGCTGACTTTCTGCAGAAGAGGCACAGCTCCAGTTTTTTGCCCTGCCTCTTCGGCTGTGGGAGCAGAGGCCAACCGTTCGTGCTTCAATCCCTGGGATGCTGGCAGCCGAGCACGGGTGCCAAAGAGGTTCCATTGTAATGGACTTTGAGTTGGGAAATCGAGGAGCGACAGCAATGCAGATGGCACCGTTGCAAAGCTGACTTTCTGCAGAAGAGGCACAGCTCAAGTTTTTTGCCCTGGCCCTTCGGCTGTGGGAGCAGAGGCCAACCGTTCGTGCTCTACTCCCTGGGATGCTGGGCAGCCGAGCACGGGTGCAAAAGAGGTTCCATTGTAATGGACTTTGAGTTGGGAAATCGAGGAGCGACAGCAATGCGGATGGCACTGTAGCAAAGCTGACTTTCTGCAGAAGAGGCACAGCTCAAGTTTTTTGCCCTGGCTCTTCGGCTGTGGGAGCAGAGGCCAACCGTTCGTGCTCTACTCCCTCGAACGCTGGGCAGCCAGGCACGGGTGCCAAAGAGGTTCCATTGTAATGGACTTTGAGTTGGGAAATGGAGGAGCGACAGCAATGCGGATGGCACCGTTGCAAAGCTGACTTTCTGCAGAAGAGGCACAGCTCAAGTTTTTTGCCCTGGCTCTTCGGCTGTGGGAGCAGAGGCCAACCGTTCGTGCTCTACTCCCTGGGATGCTGGGCAGCCCAGCACGGGTGCCAAAGAGGTTCCATTGTAATAGACTTTGAGTTGGGAAATCGAGGAGTTACAGCAATGCGGATGGCAACGTTGCAAAGCTGACTTTCTGCAGAAGAGGCACAGCTCAAGTTTTTTGCCCCGGCTCTTCGGCTGTGGGAGCAGAGGCCAACCGTTCGTGCTCTACTCCCTGGGATGCAGGGCAGCCGGGCACGGGTGCCAAAGAGGTTCCATTGTAATGGACTTTGAGTTGGGAAATCGAGGAGCGACAGCAATGCGGATGGCACCGTTGCAAAGCTGACTTTCTGCAGAAGAGGCACAGCTCCAGTTTTTTGCCCTGGTTCTTCGGCTGTGGGAGTAGAAGTCAAATGTTCGTGCTCTACTCCCTGGGATGCTGGGCAGCCCAGCACGGGTGCCAAAGAGGTTCCATTGTAATGGACTTTGAGTTGGGAAATGGAGGAGCGACAGCAATGCGGATGGCACCGTTGCAAAGCTGACTTTCTGCAGAAGAGGCACAGCTCCAGTTTTTTGCCCTGGCTCTTCGGCTGTGGGAGCAGAGGCCAACCGTTCGTGCTCTACTCCCTGGGATGCTGGGCAGCCCAGCACGGGTGCCAAAGAGGTTCCATTGTAATGGACTTTGAGTTGGGAAATCGAGGAGCGACAGCAATGCGGATGGCACCGTTGCAAAGCTGACGTTCTGCAGAAGAGGCACAGCTCCAGTTTTTTGCCCTGGCTCTTCGGCTGTGGGAGCAGAGGCCAACCGTTCGTGCTCTACTCCCTGGCATGCTGGGCAGCCCAGCACGGGTGCCAAAGAGGTTCCATTGTAATGGACTTTGAGTTGGGAAATGGAGGAGCGACAGCAATGTGGATGGCACCGTTGCAAAGCTGACTTTCTGCAGAAGAGGCACAGCTCAAGTTTTTTGCCCTGGCTCTTCGGCTGTGGGAGCAGAGGCCAACCGTTCGTGCTTCAATCCCTGGGATGCTGGCAGCCGAGCACGGGTGCCAAAGAGGTTCCATTGTAATGGACTTTGAGTTGGGAAATCGAGGAGCGACAGCAATGCAGATGGCACCGTTGCAAAGCTGACTTTCTGCAGAAGAGGCACAGCTCAAGTTTTTTGCCCTGGCTCTTCGGCTGTGGGAGCAGAGGCCAACCGTTCGTGCTCTACTCCCTGGGATGCTGGGCAGCCGAGCACGGGTGCAAAAGAGGTTCCATTGTAATGGACTTTGAGTTGGGAAATGGAGGAGCGACAGCAATGCGGATGGCACTGTAGCAAAGCTGACTTTCTGCAGAAGAGGCACAGCTCAAGTTTTTTGCCCTGGCTCTTCGGCTGTGGGAGCAGAGGCCAACCGTTCGTGCTCTACTCCCTGGGATGCTGGGCAGCCCAGCACGGGTGCCAAAGAGGTTCCATTGTAATGGACTTTGAGTTGGGAAATGGAGGAGCGACAGCAATGCGGATGGCACCGTTGCAAAGCTGACTTTCTGCAGAAGAGGCACAGCTCAAGTTTTTTGCCCTGGCTCTTCGGCTGTGGGAGCAGAGGCCAACCGTTCGTGCTCTACTCCCTGGGATGCTGGGCAGCCCAGCACGGGTGCCAAAGAGGTTCCATTGTAATGGACTTTGTGTTGGGAAATCGAGGAGCGACAGCAATGCGGATGGCACCGTTGCAAAGCTGACTTTCTGCAGAAGAGGCACAGCTCCGGTTTTTTGCCCTGGCTCTTCGGCTGTGCGAGCAGAGGCCAACCGTTCGTGTTCTACTCCCTGGGATGCTGGGCAGCCGGGCACGGGTGCCAAAGAGGTTCCATTGTAATGGACTTTGAGTTGGGAAATCGAGGAGCGACAGCAATGCGGATGGCACCGTTGCAAAGCTGACTTTCTGCAGAAGACGCACAGCTCCAGTTTTTTGCCCTGGTTCTTCGGCCGTGGGAGTAGAAGTCAAATGTTCGTGCTCTACTCCCTGGGATGCAGGGCAGCCGAGCACGGGTACCAAAGAGGCTCCGTTGTAATGGACTTTGTGTTGGGAAATCGAGGAGCGACAGCAATGTGGATGGCACCGTTGCAAAGCTGACTTTCTGCAGAAGAGGCACAGCTCAAGTTTTTTGCCCTGGCTCTTCGGCTGTGGGAGCAGAGGCCAACCGTTCGTGCTCTACTCCCTGGGATGCTGGGCAGCCGAGCACGGATGCCAAAGAGGTTCCATCGTAATGGACTTTGAGTTGGGAAATGGAGGAGCGACAGCAATGCTGATGGCACTGTAGCAAAGCTGACTTTCTGCAGAAGAGGCACAGCTCAAGTTTTTTGCCCTGGCTCTTCGGCTGTGGGAGCAGAGGCCAACCGTTCGTGCTCTACTCCCTGGGATGCTGGGCAGCCGAGCACGGGTGCCAAAGAGGTTCCATTGTAATGGACTTTGAGTTGGGAAATCGAGGAGCGACAGCAATGCGGATGGCACCGTTGCAAAGCTGACTTTCTGCAGAAGAGGCACAGCTCAAGTTTTTTGCCCTGGCTCTTCGGCTGTGGGAGCAGAGGCCAACCGTTCGTGCTCTACTCCCTGGGATGCTGGGCAGCCGAGAACGGGTGCCAAAGAGGTTCCACTGTAATGGACTTTGAGTTGGGAAATCGAGGAGTTACAGCAATGCGGATGGCAACGTTGCAAAGCTGACTTTCTGCAGAAGAGGCACAGCTCAAGTTTTTTGCCCCGGCTCTTCGGCTGTGGGAGCAGAGGCCAACCGTTCGTGCTCTACTCCCTGGGATGCAGGACAGCCGGGCACGGGTGCCAAAGAGGTTCCATTGTAATGGACTTTGAGTTGGGAAATCGAGGAGCGACAGCAATGCGGATGGCACCGTTGCAAAGCTGACTTTCTGCAGAAGAGGCACAGCTCCAGTTTTTTTGCCCTGGTTCTTCGGCCGTGGGAGTAGAAGTCAAATGTTCGTGCTCTACTCCCTGGGATGCTGGGCAGCCCAGCACGGGTGCCAAAGAGGTTCCATTGTAATGGACTTTGAGTTGGGAAATCGAGGAGCGACAGCAATGCGGATGGCACCGTTGCAAAGCTGACTTTCTGCAGAAGAGGCACAGCTCCAGTTTTTTGCCCTGGCTCTTCGGCTGTGGGAGCAGAGGCCAACCGTTCGTGCTCTACTCCCTGGGATGCTGGGCAGCCAGGCACGGGTGCCAAAGAGGTTCCATTGTAATGGACTTTGAGTTGGGAAATCGAGGAGCGACAGCAATGCGGATGGCACCGTTGCAAAGCTGACTTTCTGCAGAAGAGGCACAGCTCAAGTTTTTTGCCCTGGCTCTTCGGCTGTGGGAGCAGAGGCCAACCGTTCGTGCTTCAATCCCTGGGATGCTGGCAGCCGAGCACGGGTGCCAAAGAGGTTCCATTGTAATGGACTTTGAGTTGGGAAATCGAGGAGCGACAGCAATGCGGATGGCACCGTTGCAAAGCTGACTTTCTGCAGAAGAGGCACAGCTCAAGTTTTTTGCCCTGGCTCTTCGGCTGTGGGAGCAGAGGCCAACCGTTCGTGCTCTACTCCCTGGGATGCTGGGCAGCCGAGCACGGGTGCAAAAGAGGTTCCATTGTAATGGACTTTGAGTTGGGAAATCGAGGAGCGACAGCAATGCGGATGGCACCGTTGCAAAGCTGACTTTCTGCAGAAGAGGCACAGCTCAAGTTTTTTGCCCTGGCTCTTCGGCTGTGGGAGCAGAGGCCAACCGTTCGTGCTCTACTCCCTGGGATGCTGGGCAGCCCAGCACGGGTGCCAAAGAGGTTCCATTTTAATGGACTTTGAGTTGGGAAATGGAGGAGCGACAGCAATGCAGATGGCACCGTTGCAAAGCTGACTTTCTGCAGAAGAGGCACAGCTCAAGTTTTTTGCCCTGGCTCTTCGGCTGTGGGAGCAGAGGCCAACCGTTCGTGCTCTACTCCCTGGGATGCTGGGCAGCCCAGCACGGGTGCAAAAGAGGTTCCATTGTAATGGACTTTGAGTTGGGAAATGGAGGAGCGACAGCAATGCGGATGGCACCGTTGCAAAGCTGACTTTCTGCAGAAGAGGCACAGCTCAAGTTTTTTGCCCTGGCTCTTCGGCTGTGGGAGCAGAGGCCAACCGTTCGTGCTCTACTCCCTGGGATGCTGGGCAGCCGAGCACGGGTGCCAAAGAGGTTCCATTGTAATGGACTTTGAGTTGGGAAACCGAGGAGCGACAGCAATGCGGATGGCACCGTTGCAAAGCTGACTTTCTGCAGAAGAGGCACAGCTCAAGTTTTTTGCCCTGGCTCTTCGGCTCTGGGAGCAGAGGCCAACCGTTCGTGCTCTACTCCCTGGGATGCTGGGCAGCCGAGCACGGGTGCCAAAGAGGTTCCATTGTAATGGACTTTGAGTTGGGAAACCGAGGAGCGACAGCAATGCGGATGGCACCGTTGCAAAGCTGACTTTCTGCAGAAGAGGCACAGCTCCAGTTTTTTGCCCTGGCTCTTCGGCTGTGGGAGCAGAGGCCAACCGTTCGTGCTCTACTCCCTGGAATGCTGGGCAGCCGAGCACGGGTGCAAAAGAGGTTCCATTGTAATGGACTTAGAGTTGGGAAATAGAGGAGCGACAGCAATGCGGATGGCACCGTTGCAAAGCTGACTTTCTGCAGAAGAGGCACAGCTCAAGTTTTTTGCCCTGGCTCTTCGGCTGTGGGAGCAGAGGCCAACCGTTCGTGCTCTACTCCCTGGGATGCTGGGCAGCCCAGCACGGGTGCCAAAGAGGTTCCATTGTAATGGACTTTGAGTTGGGAAATCGAGGAGCGACAGCAATGCGGATGGCAACGTTGCAAAGCTGACTTTCTGCAGAAGAGGCACAGCTCCAGTTTTTTGCCCTGGTTCTTCGGCCGTGGGAGTAGAAGTCAAATGTTCGTGCTCTACTCCCTGGGATGCAGGGCAGCCGAGCACGGGTACCAAAGAGGCTCCGTTGTAATGGACTTAGTGTTGGGAAATCGATTAGCGACAGCAATGTGGATGGCACCGTTGCAAAGCTGACTTTCTGCAGAAGAGGCACAGCTCAAGTTTTTTGCCCTGGCTCTTCGGCTGTGGGAGCAGAGGCCAACCATTCGTGCTCTACTCCCTGGGATGCTGGGCAGCCGAGCACGGGTGCCAAAGAGGTTCCATTGTAATGGACTTTGAGTTGGGAAATGGAGGAGCGACAGCAATGCGGATGGCACCGTTGCAAAGCTGACTTTCTGCAGAAGAGGCACAGCTCAAGTTTTTTGCCCTGGCTCTTCGGCTGTGGGAGCAGAGGCCAACCGTTCGTGCTCTACTCCCTGGGATGCTGGGCAGCCCAGCACGGGTGCCAAAGAGGTTCCATTGTAATGGACTTTGAGTTGGGAAATGGAGGAGCGACAGCAATGCGGATGGCACCGTTGCAAAGCTGACTTTCTGCAGAAGAGGCACAGCTCCAGTTTTTTGCCCTGGCTCTTCGGCTGTGGGAGCAGAGGCCAACCGTTCGTGCTCTACTCCCTGGGATGCTGGGCAGCCGAGCACGGATGCCAAAGAGGTTCCATCGTAATGGACTTTGAGTTGGGAAATGGAGGAGCGACAGCAATGCGGATGGCACCGTTGCAAAGCTGACTTTCTGCAGAAGAGGCACAGCTCCAGTTTTTTGCCCTGGTTCTTCGGCCGTGGGAGTAGAAGTCAAATATTCGTGCTCTAATCCCTGGGATGCTGGGCAGCCCAGCACGGGTGCCAAAGAGGTTCCATTGTAATGGACTTTGAGTTGGGAAATGGAGGAGCGACAGCAATGCGGATGGCACCGTTGCAAAGCTGACTTTCTGCAGAAGAGGCACAGCTCAAGTTTTTTGCCCTGGCTCTTCGGCTGTGGGAGCAGAGGCCAACCGTTCGTGCTCTACTCCCTGGGATGCTGGGCAGCCGAGCACGGGTGCCAAAGAGGTTCCATTGTAATGGACTTTGAGTTGGGAAATCGAGGAGTTACAGCAATGCGGATGGCAACGTTGCAAAGCTGACTTTCTGCAGAAGAGGCACAGCTCAAGTTTTTTGCCCCGGCTCTTCGGCTGTGGGAGCAGAGGCCAACCGTTCGTGCTCTACTCCCTGGGATGCAGGGCAGCCCAGCACGGGTGCCAAAGAGGTTCCATTGTAATGGACTTTGAGTTGGGAAATCGAGGAGCGACAGCAATGCGGATGGCACCGTTGCAAAGCTGACTTTCTGCAGAAGAGGCACAGCTCCAGTTTTTTTGCCCTGGTTCTTCGGCCGTGGGAGTAGAAGTCAAATGTTCGTGCTCTACTCCCTGGGATGCTGGGCAGCCCAGCACGGGTGCCAAAGAGTTTCCATTGTAATGGACTTTGAGTTGGGAAATGGAGGAGCGACAGCAATGCGGATGGCACCGTTGCAAAGCTGACTTTCTGCAGAAGAGGCACAGCTCCAGTTTTTTGCCCTGGCTCTTCGGCTGTGGGAGCAGAGGCCAACCGTTCGTGCTCTACTCCCTGGGATGCTGGGCAGCCCAGCACGGGTGCCAAAGAGGTTCCATTGTAATGGACTTTGAGTTGGGAAATCGAGGAGCGACAGCAATGCGGATGGCACCGTTGCAAAGCTGACTTTCTGCAGAAGAGGCACAGCTCAAGTTTTTTGCCCTGGCTCTTCGGCTGTGGGAGCAGAGGCCAACCGTTCGTGCTTCAATCCCTGGGATGCTGGCAGCCGAGCACGGGTGCCAAAGAGGTTCCATTGTAATGGACTTTGAGTTGGGAAATGGAGGAGCGACAGCAATGCAGATGGCACCGTTGCAAAGCTGACTTTCTGCAGAAGAGGCACAGCTCAAGTTTTTTGCCCTGGCTCTTCGGCTGTGGGAGCAGAGGCCAACCGTTCGTGCTCTACTCCCTGGGATGCTGGGCAGCCGAGCACGGGTGCAAAAGAGGTTCCATTGTAATGGACTTTGAGTTGGGAAATGGAGGAGCGACAGCAATGCGGATGGCACCGTTGCAAAGCTGACTTTCTGCAGAAGAGGCACAGCTCAAGTTTTTTGCCCTGGCTCTTCGGCTGTGGGAGCAGAGGCCAACCGTTTGTGCTCTACTCCCTGGGATGCTGGGCAGCCCAGCACGGGTGCCAAAGAGGTTCCATTGTAATGGACTTTGAGTTGGGAAATGGAGGAGCGACAGCAATGCGGATGGCACCGTTGCAAAGCTGACTTTCTGCAGAAGAGGCACAGCTCAAGTTTTTTGCCCTGGCTCTTCGGCTGTGGGAGCAGAGGCCAACCGTTCGTGCTCTACTCCCTGGGATGCTGGGCAGCCCAGCACGGGTGCCAAAGAGGTTCCATTGTAATGGACTTTGAGTTGGGAAACCGAGGAGCGACAGCAATGCGGATGGCACCGTTGCAAAGCTGACTTTCTGCAGAAGAGGCACAGCTCCAGTTTTTTGCCCCGGCTCTTCGGCTGTGGGAGCAGAGGCCAACCGTTCGTGCTCTACTCCCTGGAATGCTGGGCAGCCGGGCACGGGTGCCAAAGAGGTTCCATTGTAATGGACTTAGAGTTGGGAAATAGAGGAGCGACAGCAATGCGGATGGCACCGTTGCAAAGCTGACTTTCTGCAGAAGAGGCACAGCTCAAGTTTTTTGCCCTGGCTCTTCGGCTGTGGGAGCAGAGGCCAACCGTTCGTGCTCTACTCCCTGGGATGCTGGGCAGCCCAGCACGGGTGCCAAAGAGGTTCCATTGTAATGGACTTTGAGTTGGGAAATGGAGGAGCGACAGCAATGCGGATGGCACCGTTGCAAAGCTGACTTTCTGCAGAAGAGGCACAGCTCAAGTTTTTTGCCCTGGCTCTTCGGCTGTGGGAGCAGAGGCCAACCGCTCGTGCTCTACTCCCTGGGATGCTGGGCAGCCCAGCACGGGTGCCAAAGAGGTTCCATTGTAATGGACTTTGAGTTGGGAAATGGAGGAGCGACAGCAATGCGGATGGCACCGTTGCAAAGCTGACTTTCTGCAGAAGAGGCACAGCTCCAGTTTTTTGCCCTGGCTCTTCGGCTGTGGGAGCAGAGGCCAACCGTTCGTGCTCTACTCCCTGGGATGCTGGGCAGCCGAGCACGGATGCCAAAGAGGTTCCATCGTAATGGACTTTGAGTTGGGAAATGGAGGAGCGACAGCAATGCGGATGGCACCTTTGCAAAGCTGACTTTCTGCAGAAGAGGCACAGCTCCAGTTTTTTGCCCTGGCTCTTCGGCCGTGGGAGTAGAAGTCAAATATTCGTGCTCTAATCCCTGGGATGCTGGGCAGCCGAGCACGGGTGCCAAAGAGGTTCTATTGTAATGGACTTTGAGTTGGGAAATCGAGGAGCGACAGCAATGTAGATGGCACCGTTGCAAAGCTGACTTTCTGCAGAAGAGGCACAGCTCCAGTTTTTTGCCCTGGCTCTTCAGCTGTGGGAGCAGAGGCCAACCGTTCGTGCTCTACTCCCTGGCATGCTGGGCAGCCGAGCACGGGTGCAAAAGAGGTTCCATTGTAATGGACTTTGAGTTGGGAAATGGAGGAGCGACAGCAATGCGGATGGCACTGTAGCAAAGCTGACTTTCTGCAGAAGAGGCACAGCTCAAGTTTTTTGCCCTGGCTCTTCGGCTGTGGGAGCAGAGGCCAACCGTTCGTGCTCTACTCCCTGGGATGCTGGGCAGCCCAGCACGGGTGCCAAAGAGGTTCCATTGTAATGGACTTTGAGTTGGGAAATCGAGGAGCGACAGCAATGCGGATGGCACCGTTGCAAAGGTGACTTTCTGCAGAAGAGGCACAGCTCCAGTTTTTTGCCCTGGCTCTTCGGCTGTGGGAGCAGAGGCCAACCGTTCGTGCTCTACTCCCTGGGATGCTGGGCAGCCGAGAACGGGTGCCAAAGAGGTTCCATTGTAATGGACTTTGAGTTGGGAAATCGAGGAGCGACAGCAATGTGGATGGCACCGTTGCAAAGCTGACTTTCTGCAGAAGAGGCACAGCTCAAGTTTTTTGCCCTGGCTCTTCGGCTGTGGGAGCAGAGGCCAACCGTTCATGCTCTACTCCCTAGCATGCTGGGCAGCCCAGCACGGGTGCCAAAGAGGTTCCATTGTAATGGACTTTGAGTTGGGAAATGGAGGAGCGACAGCAATGTGGATGGCACCGTTGCAAAGCTGACTTTCTGCAGAAGAGGCACAGCTCAAGTTTTTTGCCCTGGCTCTTCGGCTGTGGGAGCAGAGGCCAACTGTTCGTGTTCTACTCCTTGGAATGCTGGGCAGCCGGGCACGGGTGCAAAAGAGGTTCCATTGTAATGGACTTTGAGTTGGGAAATGGAGGAGCGACAGCAATGCGGATGGCACCGTTGCAAAGCTGACTTTCTGCAGAAGAGGCGCAGCTCAAGTTTTTTGCCCTGGCTCTTCGGCTGTGGGAGCAGAGGCCAACCGTTCGTGCTCTACTCCCTGGGATGCAGGGCAGCCGAGCACGGGTGCCAAAGAGGTTCCATCGTAATGGACTTTGAGTTGGGAAATGGAGGAGCGACAGCAATGCGGATGGCACCCTTGCAAAGCTGACTTTCTGCAGAAGAGGCACAGCTCAAGTTTTTTGCCCTGGTTCTTCGGCCGTGGGAGTAGAAGTCAAATGTTCGTGCTCTACTCCCTGGGATGCTGGGCAGCCGAGCACGGGTGCCAAAGAGGTTCCATTGTAATGGACTTTGAGTTGGGAAATGGAGGAGCGACAGCAATGCGGATGGCACCGTTGCAAAGCTGACTTTCTGCAGAAGAGGCACAGCTCCAGTTTTTTGCCCTGGCTCTTCGGCTGTGGGAGCAGAGGCCAAATGTTCGTGCTCTACTCCCTGGGATGCTGGGCAGCCCAGCACGGGTGCCAAAGAGGTTCCATTGTAATGGACTTTGAGTTGGGAAATGGAGGAGCGACAGCAATGCGGATGGCACCGTTGCAAAGCTGACTTTCTGCAGAAGAGGCACAGCTCCAGTTTTTTGCCCTGGCTCTTCGGCTGTGGGAGCAGAGGCCAACCGTTCGTGCTCTACTCCCTGGGATGCTGGGCAGCCCAGCACGGGTGCCAAAGAGGTTCCATTGTAATGGACTATGAGTTGGGAAATCGAGGAGCGACAGCAATGTGGATGGCACCGTTGCAAAGCTGACTTTCTGCAGAAGAGGCACAGCTCAAGTTTTTTGCCCTGGCTCTTCGGCTGTGGGAGCAGAGGCCAACCATTCGTGCTCTACTCCCTGGGATGCTGGGCAGCCCAGCACGGGTGCCAAAGAGGTTCCATTGTAATGGACTTTGAGTTGGGAAATCGAGGAGCGACAGCAATGCGGATGGCACCGTTGCAAAGCTGACTTTCTGCAGAAGAGGCACAGCTCCAGTTTTTTGCCCTGGCTCTTCGGCTGTGGGAGCAGAGGCCAACCGTTCGTGCTCTACTCCCTGGGATGCTGGGCAGCCGAGCACGGGTGCCAAAGAGGTTCCATTGTAATGGACTTTGAGTTGGGAAATCGAGGAGCGAAAGCAATGCGGATGGCACCGTTGCAAAGCTGACTTTCTGCAGAAGAGGCACAGCTCCAGTTTTTTGCCCTGGCTCTTCGGCTGTGGGAGCAGAGGCCAACCGTTCCTGCTCTACTCCCTGGGATGCTGGGCAGCCGAGCACGGGTACCAAAGAGGTTCCATTGTAATGGACTTTGAGTTGGGAAATGGAGGAGCGACAGCAATGCGGATGGCACCGTTGCAAAGCTGACTTACTGCCAAAGAGGCACAGCTCAATTCCTCTGCCCCCCACCAACGAGGGAGGCACCGGCTGAGGCTGCCGGGGGCTGCGGCCCCACCTCGCACCGCTCCCATGTGAGGGGACGTTTGCCCTCAGCCCCGCGGCAACAACCGGATGAGCCGTGATTCGTGGTCCCGGGCTCCGCGGTGCCCTCGGGTGCAGCTCCCGGCTGCGGCCCCATCATGGGGGTGACAACCACGGCTCCAGCTCGGCTCCGGCGCCCAGCGCTGGGCTGGAGCCGGGCACCGGAGGCTGCTCTTCCCCCTCCGTCCCCGTCCTTCCCTGTACCGGCGGGACCACGGAGGAGCCCCGCGGCGCCCGGGACGGCCCCAGCTCGCTCCTTGCAAATAAACTCGCTCGAACGGCGCTGGAGCTGCACATCCTGGGGGGGCTGCGGGGCAGGGCCCGGCCCTGCGGGGAGGGATGGGGAAGAGGCCGGGGCCGGGCGGTCCCTGCGCCCTTCCTTGCATGTGTGTGTGTGTGTGCACACGTGTCCTGTGTGTACGTGTGTGCGTGTGCACATGTATGTCTTGTGTGTGTACATGTATGTCCTGTGTGTACATGTGTGTGCACATGTCCCGTGTGTACATGTGTGTGTGCACATGTATGTCCTGCGTGTGTACATGTATGTCCTGTGTGTGCACACGTGTCCTGTGTGTACGTGTGTGCGTGTGCACATGTATGTTTTGTGTGTGCACATGTATGTCCTGTGTGTACATGTGCGTGCACATGTTCCGTGTGTACATGTGTGTGCACATGTATGTCCTGTGTGTACATGTGTGTGCGCATGTCCCGTGTGTACGTGTGTGTGCACATGTATGTCCTGTGTGTGTACATGTATGTCCTGTGTGTGTACACACATGTCCTGTGTGTACGTGTGTGTGCACGTCCTGTGTGTATGTGTGTGTGCACATGTATGTCCTGTGTGTGCACACATGTCCTGTGTGTACGTGTATGTGCACACGTGTCCTTTGTGTATTTGAGTGTGTGCGCACATGCATGTCCTGTGTGTGTACCCGTGTCCTGTGTGTACATGTGTGTGCACATGTATGTCCTCTGTGTGCATGTATGTCCTGTGTGTGTACAAGTATGTCCTGTGTGTACATGTCTGTGCACATGTCCCGTGTCTGTTTGTGCACATGTATGTCGTGTGTGTGCACATATATGTCCTGTATGTACGTGTGTGCATGTGTCCCGTGTGTACATGTGTGTGCACATATATGTCCTGTGTGTATATGTGTGTGTGCACATCTGTGTCCTGTGTGTGCACATGTATGTCTCATGTGTACATGTGTGTGTACATGAATGTCCCTGTGTGCATGTGTGCACATGTATATCCTCTGTGTTCACATGTCCCATGTGTACATGTGTGTGTACATGTACATCCTGTGTGTATATGTATGTCCCGTGTGTACTTGTGTGCACGTGTCCCGTGTGTACATGTGTGTGTGCACATGTATGGCTCGTGTGTACGTGTGCGTCCACGTGTCCCGTGTGTGTGTCCATATGCACACGTGTCCCGTCAGCACGTGTCTGTGGCCGCGTGGCTGCCTGCCCACGTGTACCCGGCGGCGGGGGCGTGGCCTCCGGGAATTCGCGCCCATTGGCTCCACCCCCTCCTCCCATTGGCCACGCCCCCGTCCCACGCAGCTCACGCTGGCTTCCATCCAGGCGGGGCATTGGCGCATGCGTGATGGCGCCGGGGCGTGGGTTGGGCGGGGCATGCACGCAGCGGAAGAGAGGGCCGGGGACAGTTTGAAGCTGCGCATGCGCAGAGCAGTACCGCGGGACTCGCGACGGGGCGGAGTCATGGTAGCGGCCCGCGGCTGACGCATGCGCAGACTGAGGCACGGACCTGCGCGCAGGGATGGCGCATGCGCAGTGTGATGCGCCGCGCCGCCCGCCTCATGGCAGCTGCCGGGGCCTGTGTCGGGGCCGGTACCGGTACCGGGGCCGCGCCGCGCATCGGGACCCACGACGGGACCTTCCACTGCGATGAGGCCCTGGCGTGTGCGCTCCTGCGGCTGCTGCCGCGCTTCCGGGTACGGCCCCGCCGCGAGCCCTGCCCCGGCACCGTGCGGCGGAACCGGGGCCTCCTCAGCGGCGTCGCCCCCTGTGACCGGGGGCAGGTCCCGGTTGCAGCCGGGGTCACCCTTGGGGTGTCCGGTGCCTGGTCCCGGCCAGCGGCCACCCCTAGGTCCAGTCACTGCTTAGGGTATCCGGGCATAGCTGGGGGTCACCCTTAGGGCCCCAGTCCCGCCTTTGTGTTCCCGGTTGCACCCAGAGAGCACCCCTCAGACCCACGGCCCCTCTCTGGGGTCCTGCTCCCACCCTTAGGCCCCTGGTCCCACCCCAAGGCCACCCTTTGGTCCTTGTTTGCACCTGAGGGGCACCCTTTGGGTCCCCAGTCCCTGTCAGGGTGCATGGGCACCCTTAGGCGCTCCCCTTGGGGTCCCCATTGCCCCCTGGGGATCAACCTGAAGTTCTCAGTGCCCCTCATGCTCCCTGCTCTCACCAAGGGCAGCTCCTGGGGGGGGGGCCCCCCCCGGGTTCCCCAACATTACCCCCCCCCCGCAGGACGCAGAGGTGCTGCGCACCCGGGACCCGCAGCGCCTGGCGCAGTGCGAGGTCGTGGTGGATGTGGGGGGTGAGTACGACCCCGAGCGGCACCGCTACGACCATCACCAGAGGTGAGGCCCCTCCATGCCCACACCGGGGTCCCCTGGGTGCTGGGGGGGGTGTCCCATGATAGAAGCTCTTAGGCTGAGGCTCTTCCCTGTGAGGGTGCTGAGGCGCTGGCACAGGGTGCCCAGAGAAGCTGTGGCTGCCCCATCCCTGGCAGCGTTCAAGGCCAGGTTGGACACAGGGGCTCGGAGCACCCTGCTCCAGTGGAAGGGGTCCCTGGAGCTGCATTGGAGCTGGAGGAGCTTTCAGGTCCTTTCCATCCCAACCCGTTCCCTGCCCGCGCACGGCCCTGCAGATCCTTCACGCATTCCATGCGGAGCCTCCGGCCTGACAAGCCCTGGAGCACGAAGCTCAGCAGCGCCGGGCTCATTTACTGCCACTTTGGCTCCCAGATCCTGGCGGAGCTGCTGGGGCAGCCAGAGGACAGCCCCGTAGTGGCTGCGCTCTATGACCAGGTATGGAGGCTCGGGGGGGGGGACGTAACCCAGCTTCCCCCACGGATGGAGGGCTCCCCATAGCAGAGGGACCCCCTTTCTCCCCAGCTGTACGAGAGCTTCGTGGAGGAGATCGATGCCATCGACAACGGCATCGCGCAGGCGGAGGGGGAGCCCCGCTATGCCCTGAGCAGCACCCTCAGCGCCCGCGTCGGGCGCCTCAACCCGCGCTGGAACGACCCCGACCAGGACACCGAGGTGGGGACGGGGCCATGGGGGCAGCACGGGGCCGCCCCCCCTGTGCCTTGGCCATCCCTGACCCACCCCGTGTGTCTGTCCCCCCCCTAAAGGCCGGGTTCCAGCGGGCCATGGAGCTGGTGCGGAGCGAGTTCCTGGAGCGGGTGGACCATTGCCACCAGAGCTGGCTGCCGGTGCGGGCGCTGGTGCACGAGAGCATCCGGCGCCGCTTTGAGGTACTCATTGGGGCTCTGGGGGAGCAGTGCGGGGGGGGGGGGCAGGTCCCCTCGGGATGGACGTCCCTGCATGGCCCAGGGTGGCCGCTGCACCCCGTATCCCTATACATGGCCCTGCACCTCTCTATCCTTACACATGACCCAGTATCCCTACAGCCCTGCACCCCCCTGCACCCCAATATCCTTACATACAGCCCTGCACCCCTCCTGCACTCCTATATCCTTACATACAGCCCTGCACCCCCCCTGCACCCCTATATCCTTATACACAGCCCTGCACCCCTCCTGCACCCCTATATCCTTACACACAGCCCTGCACCCCTCCTGCACCCCTATATCCTTACACACAGCCCTGCACCCCATATCCTTATACACAGCCCTGCACCCCTCCTGCATCCCTATATCCTTACACACAGCCCTGCACCCCTCCTGCACCCCTATATCCTTATACACAGCCCTGCATCCCTCCTGCATCCCTATATCCTTACACACAGCCCTGCACCCCTCCTGCACCCCTATATCCTTACACACAGCCCTGCACCCCTCCTGCACCCCTATATCCTTATACACAGCCCTGCACCCCTCCTGCATCCCTATATCCTTACACACAGCCCTGCACCCCTCCTGCACCCCTATATCCTTATACACAGCCCTGCACCCCTCCTGCTTCCCTATATCCTTACACACAGCCCTGCACCCCTCCTGCACCCCTATATCCTTATACACAGCCCTGCACCCCTCCTGCATCCCTATATCCTTACACACAGCCCTGCACCCCTCCTGCACCCCTATATCCTTACACACAGCCCTGCACCCCTCCTGCACCCCTATATCCTTATACACAGCCCTGCACCCCTCCTGCATCCCTATATCCTTACACACAGCCCTGCACCCCTCCTGCATCCCTATATCCTTACACACAGCCCTGCACCCCTCCTGCACCCCTATATCCTTATACACAGCCCTGCACCCCTCCTGCATCCCTATATCCTTATACACAGCCCTGCACCCCTCCTGCATCCCTATATCCTTACACACAGCCCTGCACCCCTCCTGCACCCCTATATCCTTATACACAGCCCTGCACCCCTCCTGCTTCCCTATATCCTTACACACAGCCCTGCACCCCTCCTGCACCCCTATATCCTTATACACAGCCCTGCACCCCTCCTGCACCCCTATATCCTTACACACAGCCCTGCACCCCTCCTGCACCCCTATATCCTTATACACAGCCCTGCACCCCTCCTGCATCCCTATATCCTTACATACAGCCCTGCACCCCTCCTGCATCCCTATATCCTTATACACAGCCCTGCACCCCTCCTGCATCCCTATATCCTTACATACAGCCCTGCACCCCTCCTGCATCCCTATATCCTTACATACAGCCCTGCACCCCTCCTGCATCCCTATATCCTTATACACAGCCCTGCACCCCTCCTGCATCCCTATATCCTTATACACAGCCCTGCACCCCTCCTGCATCCCTATATCCTTACACACAGCCCTGCAGCCCCCCTGCACCCCTATATCCTTATACACAGCCCTGCACCCCTCCTGCATCCCTATATCCTTACACACAGCCCTGCACCCCCCCTGCACCCCTATATCCTTATACACAGCCCTGCACCCCTCCTGCATCCCTATATCCTTACACACAGCCCTGCACCCCTCCTGCATCCCTATATCCTTACATACAGCCCTGCACCCCTCCTGCATCCCTATATCCTTACACACAGCCCTGCACCCCTCCTGCATCCCTATATCCTTACACACAGCCCTGCACCCCTCCTGCATCCCTATATCCTTATACACAGCCCTGCACCCCTCCTGCATCCCTATATCCTTACACACAGCCCTGCACCCCTCCTGCACCCCTATATCCTTATACACAGCCCTGCACCCCTCCTGCATCCCTATATCCTTACACACAGCCCTGCACCCCTCCTGCATCCCTATATCCTTACACACAGCCCTGCACCCCCCCTGCACCCCTATATCCTTACACACAGCCCTGCACCCCTCCTGCATCCCTATATCCTTATACACAGCCCTGCACCCCTCCTGCATCCCTATATCCTTACACACAGCCCTGCACCCCCCCTGCACCCCTATATCCTTATACACAGCCCTGCACCCCTCCTGCATCCCTATATCCTTACACACAGCCCTGCACCCCTCCTGCACCCCTATATCCTTACACACAGCCCTGCACCCCTCCTGCATCCCTGTATCCTTACACACAGCCCTGCACCCCCCCTGCACCCCTATATCCTTATACACAGCCCTGCACCCCTCCTGCATCCCTATATCCTTACACACAGCCCTGCACCCCTCCTGCACCCCTATATCCTTACACACAGCCCTGCACCCCTCCTGCATCCCTATATCCTTACACACAGCCCTGCACCCCTCCTGCATCCCTATATCCTTACACACAGCCCTGCACCCCTCCTGCATCCCTATATCCTTACACACAGCCCTGCACTCCTCCTGCACCCCTATATCCTTACACACAGCCCTGCACCCCTCCTGCATCCCTATATCCTTACACACAGCCCTGCACTCCTCCTGCACCCCTATATCCTTACACACAGCCCTGCACCCCTCCTGCATCCCTATATCCTTACACACAGCCCTGCACTCCTCCTGCACCCCTATATCCTTACACACAGCCCTGCACCCCTCCTGCATCCCTATATCCTTACACACAGCCCTGCACCCCTCCTGCACCCCTATATCCTTACACACAGCCCTGCACTCCTCCTGCACCCCTATATCCTTACACACAGCCCTGCACCCCTCCTGCACCCCTATATCCTTACACACAGCCCTGCACCCCTCCTGCATCCCTGTATCCTTACACACATCCATGTCCCCCCCGGTGCAGGTGGACGGCAGCGGGGTGGTGCTGGAGCTGCCGCAGGGCGGGTGCCCATGGCAGGAGCACATCTTCAGGCTGGAGCGGGAGCTGGCGCTGCCGCAGCCGCTGCTGCTGGTGCTGTTCCCGGAGCGGGGCGGGCAGTGGCGGGTGCAGAGCGTGCCCACGGCGCCGCACTCCTTCCAGAGCCGGTGAGCCCCGGCCCTGGCCCCCAGCCCCATACCCGGGAGCAGGCTCTGACCCTCTGCCCCCCCCGCAGCCTGCCCCTGCCCGAGCCCTGGCGCGGGCTCCGGGATGAGGCCTTATCCCGGCTCTCCGGCATTCCCGGCTGCGTCTTCGTGCACGCCACCGGCTTCATCGGCGGGAACCGCACGCGGGACGGGGCCCTGGAGATGGCCCGGAGGACCCTGGAGCAGCGCGGGGCGGACGAGGCCCCTCCTGGCACCGGCACCCCCAAAGGAACCCTCTGATCCAGGGATCGCTGCAGGGATCAACCCATGGGATGGGATCGTTGTCATGGGGCTGGGGGGGGGGTGTCACTGCCCCTCATCCCAGCGTGGGATGGTGAGAGCCCGAAACAAGAGACTCAGGACGAAGCGTGTTCCCACTCCTGTATCTGCTGCTTCCCCCCCCCAGTACAACCCAGTGTATGCCCAGTGCATTCAGTGCAATGGGGGGGTCCTTGGGGTGCTGGCATCGCCCCCCCCACCGTGCTTGGCTCCCGCTGCCCCCCCCCGCGCACCCAGCAGCGAGGGGGGGTGGACGGGACACGCGGCTCCCCCCTCGCTCCAGCTCCATCCGCGGGGCCATGGGGACAGCGTGGCCGCTGCTGCTGCTGCTGCTGGCGCTGCCCCACCGCGCCGTGGGGCGCCGCTGCCCCCCCCCCGCTGCCCCCCAGCAGCAACGGCAGCGCGGAGGGGCCGGCGCGGTCCCCGGACGCCGCGGTGCTGGTGGCCATGGGCGGGTGGCTCGGGGCCGTCCTGCTCTGCGTCGGGAGGCACGTCCGGAGGAGCCGAGCCCGCAGCCGCCTGCAGCTCCGGTACCTGCGGGCGCTGCCCCGGGCCCCGCCGCCCGCCCGCGAGGAGCAGGGGGCGCTCAGCACCGCGCTCTGAGGAGGAGCCGGGGGGGGGGGAGCTCCGGCCCTGCCCCGAGCACCGGAGGGGTTCGTATCCCGCTGTTCCCATCCCGTGTCCTGGTGCCGGCCCCGTGCTGGGGAAGGGAGCTGGGGGTGATGGGGGAGGATTGGGGGTCCCTGCGGTCTCCCCCTCATCCCTGCCCGGGGCTGCAGCAGAGCGATTGCAGCATAATCCCAGGGATTATCCCTGTGTAATCCCGGGGTTTAACCACAGCCCCCCCCAAATCCCTGCGGGGGGCACGGGGGGGTCCAGCTGCTCCCCAGATGGGCTGGATCTGGGGGTTTGGGGTTCATCAGCTCCAACCCCTGCCACGGGCAGGGACCCCTTCCATGGAGCAGGGTGCTGCAAGCCGCTGCGTCCAACCTGGCCTTGAGCACTGCCAGGGATGGAGCATCCAAACCTTCTCCATTGAACCCATCCCAGTGTCCCAGCACCCTCCCAGGGAAGAGCTTCCTTGTCTCCAACCTGAACTCTCCCTGCTCCAGCCTGAACCCATCACCCCTTGTCCCCCGGGGAGGAAGAGCCCGGCTCGGGGAGGAAGACCCAGCTTTAATCACAGCCCTGAAGGCCTCCGAGGCCACGCTGGGTCCCTGGAGGAGGACTTGGATCCCATCAGAGCTCCGAGAAGAGCGGCTGCTCCCGCACGCTGGCGCTGGCCAGGCCAGGGCTGGGGCTGGCGCAGGGGCCGTGGGCGCTGACGAAGAACAGGGGGATGTGGCTGATGGTCCCCGTGGACCAGCACTGCGGGAGGCAGAGCTGTGAGGAGGAGCCCAGCACACACAGGGGATGCGTTCCCTGCCGGGAGCCCAGCAAGGACCTTCCCCCCGCTCTGCTCTCTGCCTTCCGGGTGGTTTCCCACATCCCTCCTCACGCACTGGATCCCTTGGGAACAGCGATGGGGACCGCAGGCAGGGCTGTGGGACCCGGGGCTCACTCACCACGGTCAGGAGGGCTCCGTTCTGGAAGCAGGGGTGGAAGGCGATGAGCTGGGGCTGAGCATCGCGCTCGCCCCGCAGGAACCCGCTGCAGGGGAGAGGAGGAGCCGAGGTCAGAGCATGGCCGGGGGGGCATTGGTGTCACAATGGGGGGGGTTATGGGCAAGTGCAGAGGGTTGGGCCCTGCTGGGGCCCTGAGGCAATGGGGGCTGAGGTGGTCATGGAGGAGGTGGCCCAAATGTGACTGATTGTGGGGTAAAGAAGCAGGAAGGAGCAGAAGGAAGGGACCCTTCCACTGGAACAGGGTGCTCCAAGCCCCTGTGTCCAACCTGGCCTTGAACACTGCCAGGGATGGGGCAGCCCCAGCTGCTCCGGGCACCCTGTGCCAGCGCCTCAGCACCCTCCCCGGGCAGGGCCCCAGCCCCACGCCTGCGGCACGCACCAGGGCAGGAGCTCGAACACGGGGCTGTTGCGGGTGCGGAACAGGGCGACGATCGTCTGGCTGCCGGGAGCGTCGGGGCTGCCTGCGGAGGGAGGCAAGGAGGAGCACGAGGGTTCCCTCGTCCATTGCTGTCCCCATGGGAGCCGGGGATGGGGCTCTCAAGGACCCTTCAATGACTGAAACCCAGCCCCAAGCTTGGCACAGGAAGGGTTCGGGTGACTCCTTTGGGTACCCCCCAGCCTGTGTTGCCCCGTCCCTCCAATGCAGAGGTTATTTCCCGTCCAATCCCAGTTTCTGCACTGAGATCCCTGCAGGACCTGCCTGGATGTGCGCAGGGCAGAGGGTGCCAGCTATGGCCCCCCCCCCCCTTTAAACTGAGCTTGGACCCAGCATTGGGTGCCTCCCTGCCCAAGGCAGCAGCACCCCCAGCCCCACATCCCCGTGCTCCTCAAAGCTCTGCTTTGTCCCGGAGAACCTGAATGGCTCCATTATCCCGGGGGCTGCTCCTGAAAACCAGAGCCAAGGGGGCTCCAGGAGGAACGTGGGCAACAGCGGGAACACGGAGACCCTGCACGGGGCTGGATCCGGCTGGAAGCAGGGGGGGAACCGGACTGCATCCCGCAGGCAGCAGCTCCTCACCTCGGATGATGGCCGCGAGGCGCTCGCCCGTGGGGTCCCACACCATGGAGTGAACCTCTCCTCCCACCCTGCAAGCAGCAGGAGCAGCAGTGAGAGCCCAGCACTGGGGGGCACGGACCCCCCCCCCCGGCTCCCGCTCAGCACCCGAGCGCATCGGCAGGGCTGGACCCACCTCTCCTCCCCATAGAGCGTCTCGAAGGTGGTCTCGGACAGGTCCGCCACGATGGAAGCTGTTTTGGAGCCTCCCACCTGCCCCTGCATCTCCCCTGGGACACAAAACCCACTCAGCTCCGGCTGCCCCGGCCCGGCCACCCCCCTTGTGCCTCTATGAGCCAGAAGCAACGCGATGGGGGGGGATCCGACCCCCCCAGGGCCTCACCTCGGTACTCGGAGAAGGACAAGGAGTAGATGACGGCTTCCCCCAGCACGGTGAAGAGCAGGCGGCTGCCGTCAGGGCTCCAGCACCCGGTCTGTGGGGCACGGAGCCCACGTTAGCACCCGCTGCAGGGGGGTGTGGGGCTGGCAATGGGGCAGGGGTGGGGGGGGAAACGCGCTCCGGTACCTGGCAGCGCCCGGTGATCGTGGGCCAGCGCTCGCACGTCCACATCTGCGCCTCCCACACTCTGCAGGGCGGAAGAACCGACAGGAATGGGAGAATCCCAGAGACCTGCCCCAATCCCGCTGCTCCAGGAGGCTGGATCCGACCCCCCCCTCCCCTCCCCATCGGCTGCAGTGGGAACGGGAGCAGCGAGGACACAAAGGTGGGGTCTGGAGCGGGCGGAAGCGATGCCAAGGGCAGGAGCTCACCTGAACACGGCCAAGGGGGTGGCTGCCAGCACCTTGCTGCCATCGGGAGACCAGGCCAAGTAGGTGACACCCCCCCCCCCGAACCACTGCAGCTGCACACAGCTCTCAGTGGACACGTCCCAGACCTGGAGGGGACAACGAGGAGAGGATGGAGACAACGTGGCCAGGGATGGGGCAGCCACAGCTTCCCTGGGCACCCTGTGCCAGCGCCCCAGCACCCTCACAGGGAAGAGCTTCTGCCTAAGAGCTCAGCTCAGTCTCCCCTCGGGCAGGTTCAAGCCATTCCCCTCGCCCTGTCCCTGCATCCCTCATCCCAAGCCCCTCTCCAGGTCTCCCCCAGCCCCTTTAGGCACTGGAGCTGCTCTTCCAGCCTGGGTCTGTGCTCCATGAGGTTCACAGCGCCCAGGTCCCTCTGGCTCCCACCCCTGCTGACCCCACGGCGCGCTCCCAGTCCCGGCATCCCACGGCAGCATCCCGGGGATGGAAGCAGAGCCCCGCGCTCACCAGCATGGCCGTGTCCACCGGCGACGCGGAGAGCAGGAGGTCCCCGCTGGGCGCCCAGGCCAGGCTGGTGACGGGGCTGTGCCCGGGGTAGGCCAGCACCTGAGTGCAGCCGGATGAGGGCCTGCAGGGGAGGGAAGGGCTCAGCCGCCAGCACCGGGGCTGCGCCTGCTGCTGCTGCTGCCCCAACCGCGCCGCGGGGGCCACGGAGGGGACGTCCCCACCTCGTGGAGAGGGAGGTGGGATCCAGGTGCCAGAGCAGGGCGCAGCTCTGGCAGGCGACGGCGAGGATGGAGGCGCAGAGCGGCTTCCAGGCCAGGGCGGCCACGTTCCTCTGCAGGCGATGCTTCAGCGAGGGGATGGTGGTGCTGCCAAGGCAAGAGCAAAGCTGAAGCCTCCCATAGCGCGGGTGCCTCTCTCCAGCCCTGACTGGGGTCGGGGGGGCCTTAAAGCCTCAACGGGAGTTGGGGGGGGGATGCGGCCCCGGTGTGCAGTGACCCCGAGGAGCGGCGAGCAGCGAGACCTGGGGAAGGGAACCGGAGCTGCCCTGGGGGACGGGATGGGGACAGGAGCACCGGGGCGGGGGGGGCTCAGAACACAATGGATGTGGGTGGGAGAGGTGGCGATGGGGGCAGGCAGGAGCAGCCGGGCCTCACCTGCTGGAGTTGTAGACGCGGATGGAGTCGTCCAGCAGAGCCACGGCGAACTTGCTGGTGTGGGGGTGCCAGGCGAAGGCCCGGATGCTGCAGCCGGCCCTGGGGGGAGGCACGGGGCAGGGTGAGGGGCGCCAGGCCCGGCGCAGCGGTGATGGGCTCCTGGCAATGGGGCAGCGCCAGCGCCCCTATGGAACGGAGGCGGCTCCAGAGCCTCCAGTGAAATAAAAGCTCCTTTTTGCTGCCCAATGGGCCTATTCCCTGCACTCAATCCCGGGGGTTATGCCCAGGGCTCTGGGTAGCAAACGCATCCCGGGATGGGGATTGGGATGGGGAAGGGTTTCCCAACCCTAACGCTGGCTCTCAGCACGGGGCGCGCTGCTGCACACAGCCAGGGGCCATGGGGCTGTGTGAGGGGAGGTTGGGCACCTCCAAGCGGGGGGGTCCCATCCTCATCCCCCAGCCCCGGAGCTCAGCACTCACCAGTCCACGGCCTGGGAGAAGGCAGCGATCATGTCCTCGCTGGTCAGCTGCAGGGACAGGGGCGACTGCTGAGCTGGGAGCTCAGGACCTGCCTCAGCAAAGCATCCAAAGCCCGCTTCCACCTCCATCCCCATCCCTGCCGGAGCACTTTGCTGTCCCAGTGCCCTCACCCAGCTCCCCCATGGGGTTCTCCATCCCTCATCCCACATCCCAGTGCCCCCACCCAGCTCCCCCATGGGGTTCTCCATCCCTCATCCCACATCCCAGTGCCCCCACCCAGCTCCCCCATGGGGTTCTCCATCCCTCAGCTCGCATCCCAGTGCCCTCATCCAGCTCCCCCATGGGGTTCTCCATCCCTCAGCCCGCATCCCAGTGCCCCCACCCAGCTCCCCCATGGGGTTCTCCATCCCTCAGCCCGCATCCCAGTGCCCTCATCCAGCTCCCCCATGGGGTTCTCCATCCCTCAGCCCGCATCCCAGTGCCCTCATCCAGCTCCCCCATGGGGTTCTCCATCCCTCAGCCCGCATCCCAGTGCCCTCATCCAGCTCCCCCATGGGGTTCTCCATCCCTCAGCCCGCATCCCAGTGCCCTCATCCAGCTCCCCCATGGGGTTCTCCATCCCTCAGCCCGCATCCCAGTGCCCCCACCCAGCTCCCCCATGGGGTTCTCCATCCCTCAGCCCGCATCCCAGTGCCCTCATCCAGCTCCCCCATGGGGTTCTCCATCCCTCAGCCCGCATCCCAGTGCCCTCATCCAGCTCCCCCATGGGGTTCTCCATCCCTCAGCCCGCATCCCAGTGCCCTCATCCAGCTCCCCCATGGGGTTCTCCATCCCTCAGCCCGCATCCCAGTGCCCTCATCCAGCTCCCCCATGGGGTTCTCCATCCCTCAGCCCGCATCCCAGTGCATTCCCGCATTCCCGAGCACGGGGAGGCTCACGGAGAGGTGCGGGAACAAGGAGCCGTGCAGGGAGGAGAGCCAGCGGCACAGGGCCAGCACCGAGCTGGAGCCCGACTTGAGCCATCGCAGCCCTGCAAGGGATGAGGAGCATCAGCACCAGCGGGGGCTGCAGTGAGCGGCTGGAGGGGCAGGGAGCTCCTGCAGCAGGGATGGGGATTAAGGAATGGGGGATGAAGAGAACTAAAGGGATCCCAGGGAGCTCCTGCAGCAGGGATGGGGATGAAGAGAACCAAAGGGATCCCAGGGAGCTCCTGCAGCAGGGATGGGGATGAAGAGAAGCAAAGGGATCCCAGGGTGCAGCAGGGATGGGGATGAAGAGAACCAAAGGGATCCCAGGGAGCTCCTGCAGCAGGGATGGGGATGAAGGGAACCAAAGGGATCCCAGGGAGCTCCTGCAGCAGGGATGGGGATGAAGAGAACCAAAGGGATCCCAGGGAGCTCCTGCAGCAGGGATGGGGATGAAGAGAAGCAAAGGGATCCCAGGGTGCAGCAGGGATGGGGATTAAGGAATGGGGGATGAAGGGAACCAAAGGGATCCCAGGGAGCTCCTGCAGCAGGGATGGGGATGAAGGGAATCAAAGGGATCCCAGGGAGCTCCTGCAGCAGGGATGGGGATGAAGAGAACCAAAGGGATCCCAGGGAGCTCCTGCAGCAGGGATGGGGATGAAGAGAACCAAAGGGATCCCAGGGAGCTCCTGCAGCAGGGATGGGGATGGAGGGAACCAAGGGCTCCCAGGGAGCTCCAGGCACTCACCCTCCTCCTCGGCACTGCTGAGCTCCCGGAGCACCCCGCAGAGCCCCACGTCCCGCCTGCACCGAGAGCTCCGTCAGCCCTCGCTGGGACACGAAACCCCCCCCCAAGAAACCCACACCGGGGCCTCCAAACCTCTGCCCTCCCCCGGGGCGCCCATCGCTGGGCCCAGTCCTGCACCGCGGACCCCCAGGAAGGCTCAGACCAGGTTTAAAGCAGCCCCAGAGCTCGGCTCAGCCTCCCCTCGGGCAGGTTAAAGCCGTTCCCCTCGCCCTGTCCTTGCCTCCCTCATCCCAAGCCCCTCTCCAAGGCTCCCGCAGCCGCTTACGGAGCCCTCACCGCACCCCCATGGCCTCGCGGGGCCCCGCTCCGGCCGCAGGCCCCGGGCCCGCACTCACCACGCGCTGAGGCACCGCTTCCACAGCGCCTCCCGGTGATGGATGAAGGCCGGGCGGGCGCTGAGCTCCGGCCGCGAGGGCGCCTTGAGCGCGTCCCGGGGCACGCTGAGGACGGGCAGGGCCGGGAGCTGCGGGCGGGCACCGCGGCGGGGGTGAGACGGGGCCCGGGGAGGAGCGGGCAGGGCAGGGCCCCCCCATGGGGCTCAGGCCCGGGCCTCACCTGGCTCTGCAGGGGCAGCGGCAGCCGCTCCCGCGCGCTCACCAGGGCGTTGTTGCTCTCGTAGGCGGTGACGTCCCCCGGGGGAGGCGGCGGCGGGAACAGCGCCAGGGAGCACATCCCGCGGCCGGGGCTGCACCGGGACCCGCCTCAGAGCCCGCGGGCACCGCGGGGCCTCCGCGGCCCCTCACGGACACGGAACCGGGCCCGGGCCCGGGCCTCAGCGCCTCCCGCCGGCGGCTCCGGAGCGCCCCCTGGCGGCCGTTGTGGCGCGCTGCGCGCCGGGATTTAAAGGGACCGCGGCGGCAAAGCTGGGAGGGCTCCAACGGTGACGGACACAGACATAGACATACACAGACATACATAGACATACATAGACATACATAGACAGACATGCACAGACATGACATACACAGACATACATAGACATACATAGACAGACATGCACAGACATGACATACACAGACAGACATACACAGACATACACAGACAGACATAGACATACACAGACAGACATACACAGACATACACAGACATACACAGACAGACATAGACATACACAGACAGACATACACAGACATACACAGACATACATAGACATACATAGACATACACAGACAGACATACACAGACATACACAGACATACATAGACAGACATAGACATACACAGACAGACATACACAGACATACACAGACATACACAGACATGACATACACAGACACACACAGACATACACAGACAGACATAGACATACACAGACAGACATACACAGACATACACAGACATACATAGACATACATAGACATACACAGACAGACATACACAGACATACACAGACATACATAGACAGACATAGACATACATAGACATACACAGACAGACATACACAGACATACACAGACATACATAGACATACATAGACATACATAGACATAGACATACACAGACAGACATACACAGACATACACAGACATACATAGACATACATAGACATACATAGACACAGACATACATAGACAGACATACACAGACATACACAGACAGACATGCACAGACATGACATACATAGACATACATAGACATACATAGACATACACAGACATACATAGATAGACATACATAGAGACATACACAGACATACATAGACAGACATACACAGACATACATAGATAGACATACATAGACATACATAGACATACACAGACATACATAGACAGACATACACAGACATACACAGACAGACATACAGGCATACACATACATAGACATACATACACATACATACACACGTACATACATAAACATACATACACATACATACATATACATACATATACATAATACATATACATGCATACACATACATACACAGACATACATATACATACATATACATAATACATATACATGCATACATATATACACATACATACATATACATACATGCGTACATATACATACATACACATATTGCTACATACATACGCATGCATACATATACACACGCATACGCATACATACACATACACACACATACACATACATATACAAAGATGTACACATACATACACACACACACATGCATACACATACATACATAGACATACATAGACGTACATACACACGCATACACATACGTACACATACACACACATACATATGCACACACATACACATACATAGACATAGACATAGACATACATGCACATACACAGACATACACACACATGCTTACACATGCACCAACATACACATACATACACACACATACATAGGCATACACAGACATACACGCACATACATACACACACATGCGCATGCATGTGCATACACCCACCGACACACATCTACACGCAGTAGTGACACACACCAACACACCGCGGGTGCCTGGCACCCCGTGTACCCCCATCCCACGGGGGCCCGGGTTCGGTGGGTGTCCGTGTCCCCCCCACCCCATACCCCGGTCCCATGGGTGCCCGGCTCCCATAGGTCTCCATGCCCCCCCCATACCCCCGGGTGCCCGCACCCATCCCCACGCTGTGCCTGGGTCCCCCCATACCCAGCTCCCCTGAGGCCGGGCAGGGGGTGCTCCCCTTCCCTCGCCCCCCCCCGTGGCTCATTCCCAGCTCCTCTCCCCTTTCCCCCCTCCCTTCCCGCTTTCTTCCCTTTATCCCCGTGTTTTCCTTCGCGGCCGCAGGAGCTATTTCCATGGCTCCAGGATATTCAATCAAGGCAGCGGCGGGGGGGGGGGGGGCCGCATTCCTCACCCGTTACGGAGCGAGCGGGAAGGGGGGGGACCCGCAGGAGACATCGATTTGCCCGGCGCCGCCACCGGAGCCACCGCAGCGGCCGCCGTGTCCCTGCGGCTCCGGTCCCTCGGAGCCCCCAAACCCAGCCCTATGGGGCAGAGCCGGGGGGGGGGGCCGGTGGTTTGGGAGGCTCCGGGCGGTCGAGCCCTCGGTGGCCGCGGGGCTGGGGTTTGGCTCCGGAACCTTGGCGTTGGCATCGGCCCACCCAGGGCGAGCTCGGGTTTGGGGTGAAAACACCACAAAAAAGGCAAATCCGTGGTTTTGGGGGGGGGGGGGGAGCTCCGGGTGCCCCATGGATGGGGGGGGGGGCGCTGCCGTGCCTCGGTTTCCCCACCGGGCACGGGCACGGGGGGGCGCAGCGGGGCCCGGGCAGAGCCGCCGTGAGGGAGCCCTGGGCCAGCACACGGGGGGGGGGCAGGCACCGTGCATGCGTTGCACACGTGTGTTCCTGTGCACATACATGTTCCTGTGCACATACGTGTTCCAGTGTGCACATACATATTCCTGTGCACATACATGTTCCTGTGTGCACATGTGTTCCTATGCACATATGTCTTCCTGCGTGCACATACATGTTCCTATGCACATGCATGTTCCTGTTCACATACATGTTCCTGTGCACATACGTGTTCCTTTGCACATGTGTGTTCCTATGCACATATGTGTTCTTATGCGCATACATGTTCCTCTGCACATACGCGTTCCTGTGCACATATATGTTCTTATGCACATACATGTTCCTGTGCACATACGCGTTCCTGTGCACATATATGTTCTTATGCACATACATGTTCCTGTGCACATACGTGTTCCTATGCACATATATGTTCCTATCCACTTACATGTTCCTGTTCACATACGTGTCCCTGTGTACACGCGTGTTCCTGTGCACACTGTGCCGTGTTCCCCTGCAGGGCTGTGCCAGGCCAGGGGAGGTGTGCGGGGCTGGGGCACCTGCGTGTGCTGCCGTGATGGGGGGGACCCCAAAACTGTCCCACTGGGCATGGGGACACAGGAACCAAGACAGGGGGGACCAAGGGATGGGGGGGCTGTGAGCTCATGGGGACATAGGGACACAGGGGGATGTGGTGCCATGGGGACACAGGGATGTGAGGGTTTGGGGTCCTGGGAGTGGGGAGACCCAGGAAAAAGGGCCCTGGGGCTATGGGGGCCACGGCGGAGGGGGGGCTGTGGGGACCCAGAGATCAGGGCACAGACCCACATCGTCCCCAACCCCACTCCTGCCCCACCACCTGCACACAGGGGGGGACGCATTGAACCCGAGGGGGGTCCCGTGTCCGCCCCCCCCGTGCCTCAGTTTCCCTCGGAGCCCGAGCTCGGGGGGAGCCGCTCTCACGCCTCAGCGATCCCTTTATTGCTTTGGGGGGGGGGGCACAGCTTAAAAAGGGGGGGGCACACACATGACACGACACGACATGACATGACATTAGCGCCTAATGACCCGGGCCAACCTTGTCCCTGAGCTCTGTGCGGGGGGAGAGGTTTTGGGGGGGCGAGAAGATGGGGGTTTGGGGGGGGTCAAAGTGAACCCCCCCCATGTGAGCCCCCCCCCATAATTTAAGACATAAATTATAGTCGCGGGGGGGGGGGGGCCCATCATAACTCCCCCCTCGCTGGGGCTGAGGATGGGGCCGGGGGGGGCTCAAATCTCCAGCAGGTTCCCAGGCTCGGGGCTACCGGTATCTTTGCCCGGGGGGGAGGCCGGGTTTTGCCTTGGGGGGGAAGGCGGCGGGGGCTGCTCGGGGCCCGGGGTGGTTTTGGGGGTCTCGGCGTGGGTCTTCTGGTGCTTGCTGAGGTGGTCGGAGCGGGTGAAGCGCTTGCTGCAGAGCAGGCAGGTGAACTTCTTCTCCCTGGTGTGGGTCCGGACGTGGCGCTCCAGCTCGTCGGAGCGGGTGAAGCGCTTGCCGCAGAAGAGCCAGTTGCAGACGAACGGGCGCTCCCCCGTGTGCCAGCGCAGGTGCGCTTTGAGGTGCGAGGCTTTGCCGTAGACCTTCCCGCAGCCCGGGATGTGGCAGCTGTGAACCGGCTTCCGACGGGACCCCCCCGGCCCCCCCAAGCGCTCCAGCTCCTGGCAGTTGGGGCAGTCGCAAGCCGGGCGCCCCGGCAAGGAGCCGGCGCCGCGGGGACCCTTCGGGGTTTCCCCCGGGCTGGGTTTCGGGGTCGGCGGCGCCGCGGGGGCCCCGCTGTAAGCGGGGGGGTTCAGAGCCCCGAACTCGGAGCCGTAAGCGGGGAGCGGGGGGCTCAGGGTGGGCTGCGCCTGCAGCGAGCCCTGCAGCCCCTCGGCGCCCGCCGGGCCCCCCAGCCAGCCCCCGTTGGGGTGCACGTCCCACCAGGAGGGGGCCGCGGGCCCCGAGCCCCCCGGCAGGCCCCCGCCGATGCCGCCCTTGTACCAGGAGCCGTAGGGATGCGGCATCTCCAGCGAGGGGTACACGGGGGGCAGGCACTCGCCCGAGGGGTGCCCCTTGGTCGCCACCACCACGGGGGCGCCCAGCACCTCCTGCGCGCCCGAGGGCGCCGGGAAGGGGTGGCCGAAGGGGCCGTAGTCGGGGCCGTAGGGCCCGGGTGATGCCTGGGGGCTGGCGGAGGGCGAGAGCAGCCCCGGCGCGCTGGGGAAGGCGGCGGTGAAGGAGTCACCCATAGCGGCCGTGGGGCCGGAGCAGCCCGAGGAGCGGCGCGGTTGGGGGGCGGCGTCAGTGGGGGCGTCCGGTCATGGCCCCCGGTGGCCTGCGGGGAGAGGGAGATGGGAGTTAGGGGGTGGGGGGCGGCCGGGGCCATGCGGCAGCCGTCACTGTAATGGGGTGCTATGGCAATGGGGCACCCACCACTGTAACGGGGAACCTATCAGGGCAATGGGGTACCCATCACTGTAATGGGGCGCTATGGCAATGGGGCACCCATCACTGTAATGGGGCACTATGGCAATGGGGCACCCATCAGTGCGATGGGGCACCACTGCAATGGGGTACCCATCAGTGCGATGGGGCACCCATCACTTTAATGGGGCACCACGGCAATGGGGTACCCATCAGGGTAATGGGGTACCCATCAGAGCGATGGGGCATCCATCAGTGCAATGGGGCACCACGGCAATGGGGCATCCATCACTGCAATGGGGCACCATGGCAGTGGGATACCTATCAGGACAGTGGGGCATCTGTCAGGGCAATGGGGTACCACGGCAATGGGGTACCCAGTGATATGGGGTAATTACTGTGATGGGGTAACTGGTGCAATGGGGCACCCTATATTGGGATAACCGGTGGGATGGGGCACCCTGAGCAACGGGCACCGATGGCAATGGGATACTGAGTGAAATGGGGTAATTGGTGCGATGGGGTACTCAGCATAGTGGGGCACCCAGTATTGGGGTACCGAGGCCCACAGGGCACCCCCAGGGCAATGGGGCACCCAATATTGGGGCACCCAGGTCCGTGGGGAACTCAGGACAACGGGCACCCAATATTGGGGTACGAAGCCCATGTGGCACCCAGCCCTACGGGGCACCCAATGCTGGGGTACCAATCCCTATGGGGAACCCAAGCCAACGGGCACCCAATACTGGAGCACCCATCCCCAAGCAGCAGCCCCCCCATCTACACCCAGCCCCACGGTGACCCCCATCCCATCTCCCCCTGCTCCTCCGTGCCTCAGTTTCCCCTCCAGCGCTCAGCAAACCCCATCTCCCCCCTCGCTGTGGCTTCTCCAGGGGCTCATAGCAGGGCTGTGCCATGGCAGAAACCCCCTCCCTGCCGCCCCCCCTTTGCTCCCAACCCCGGCTCCCGCTGCTTTTATGGCCCTTTTAATCGAATTAGGCTGCGGGCTCCCCCTCCCCGGGCCACTTCCTCTGCTTTAATGCCCTTCATGGCTTTCAGCTGCCGCCGCTGAGACCGGGCGTCACGAGCTGCGCCCCCCCCGCCATCCCCATTCCCAAGTTTTTCCCTTCATTTCACGTTTCCCTTCCCTTTCTCCCTCCCCCCGCTCCCGCTCTGTGGCTTTTCCAGCTTTTTTTCGCCGCTTCCTTCTGTTGGGGGGTCCCCCCCCCCCCCGTTCCCTTTTTTGCTGTGGTTTCTGCTCCTATTTTTGCGCCGGGCCCGGCCGCGGCCGCAGCGCGCTCCCGGTTTTCCAAGGATAACAAGGGCCAGGCCTGCGGGCCGGGAGCGCGGCGCTGCCGCCAGAGCTCCGTAATTAAAACCAGGGCGAGCGGCGAGCGGAGCCGCGCTTAAAATAGCGTCCAAAGAGCCCTCAGTCAGCGCCGGGGGTGCCCGAGGCCGGGAACGCCGGGAGCTGCGGCTCAGCCCCGGGGCCAAGGGGGGCACAACCGGTGGCTCCCGGTGGCCTCTGATGAGCCCAGGAGCAGGATCCCCGCTGGGGTCCTCCCATGAACGGGATGGGGATGGGGAAGGGGATGGGGATGGGGAAGGGGATGGGGAAGGGGATGGGGATGGGGATGGGGATGGGGAAGGGGATGGGGATGGGGAAGGGGATGGGGAAGGGGATGGGGATGGGGAAGGGGATGGGGAAGGGGATGGGGATGGGGATGGGGAAGGGGATGGGGAAGGGGATGGGGAAGGGGATGGGGATGGGGAAGGGGATAGGAATGGGGTAGAGGATGGGGATGGGGAAGGGGATAGGGAAGGGGATGGGAAAGGGGAAAGGGATGAAGATGGGGATGGGGAAGGAGATGGGAAAGGGGAAGGGGATGGGGATGGGGAAGGGGACGGGAATGGGGAAGGGGATGGGGATGGGGATGGGGAAGGGGAAGGGGATGGGGATGGGGAAAGAGATAGGGATGGGGAAGGTGATGGGGATGGGGAAGGGGATGGGAAAGGGGATGGGGATGGGGACGGGGAAGGGGATGGGGAAGAGGAAGGGGACGGGGATGGGGAAGGGGATAGGGATGGGGAAGGGGAAGGGGATGGGGATGGGATGGGGATGGGTCCTGCAATGGGGCTTGCCTGGTCCCCAGTTCCTGGTGTCTTGCTCCCGAATCCCAATTCCTGGGTCTTGGTCCCCAGTTTCAGGTCCCCAATCACCAATCGTTGATCTCCAGTCCCTGAGCCCCCAAGTTCCCAGGCTTTTGTCACCAGACCCCGACCCCAGGTCCCTAAATGCAGTCCTTGTCCCTAAACCCCATCCCTCATCCCTGAACCCCAGCCCTCATCCCCAATCCCAGCTCCCTAAACCCCATCCCTTGATCCCAACCCTGGGTCTCCAAACCCCATCCCTGTCCTCCATGCACCCCAACCCTGACACCCGCTGCTGTCCCCCATGGCCAATGTCCCCTCAGGTCCCCAGGCCACGCTGCCACCAGCACCCCCTGCCCTGTCCCCAGGGTCACCCCATCGCCGGGCCCTGGCTCCCCCTGCTCGCACGGTGGGGGACACTTCGGGGTCCCCCGTCCCCATCCCCTCCCTGGGCCAGGTCCTGTGGGGTTGGGGGGGGTCCAGGGACCAGGCAGGGGGGATCAGGGGAAGGGGGACACCAGCGCCCTGGCTCCTGGTCCCCACGGCTCCAAGGGACCGCAGTGGCCTCTGGAGCCATCCCAGTGTCCCAGGGTGGCCCCGTGCCAGGGGTGGACGTGGCCCCATCACCATGGCCCCAGCGGGTGCCAGGCTCTGGGGATGGAAACGTCCGGGTGCAATGGTCCTGGGGACCGATGTGTCCCCAACCCCGGCTCCGGGGTGCAATGGTCCTGGGGACCGATGTGTCCCCAACCCCGGCTCCGGGGTGCAATGGTCCTGGGGACCGATGTGTCCCCAACCCCGGCTCCGGGGTGCAATGGTCCTGGGGACCGATGTGTCCCCAACCCCGGCTCCGGGGTGCAATGGTCCTGGGGACCGATGTGTCCCCAACCCCGGCTCCGGGGTGCAATGGTCCTGGGGACCGATGTGTCCCCAACCCCGGCTCCGGGGTGCAATGGTCCTGGGGACCGATGTGTCCCCAACCCCATGTCCTGGGGCACCACAGCCCCATGCGCTGCCAGCGCCCCGGGGTGCCCCAGGCTGGGTGCAGTGGCCGGAGCGGTGGTGTCAGGATGAGAGTCCCAGCGCTGGAAATGTCCCCGTTGGAACCAATCCAGGCCATGGAGGGGGGGTCCCGTTATCCCAGGGGATTCCTCCTGGCTCGCGGGGGGCTCCTTCTCCTTTCCCTGTCGCGGGGGGGATCCCCCGTCCTGGGAGGGTCCCGTATCCCGAGGGGCTCCCCCATCCTGGAGGGATTCCCCATCCTGCAGGGTCCCGGTCCCAGGAATGGGGGGGGGGATTCGGTCTCCATCCCGGAGGGTCCCGGCTCTGGGGGCTCCCCGCATCCCAAGGGATTCCCTGTCCCGGGGGTCTCCCCTATCCCAGGGTCCCTGTCCCAGATGGGGTCCCCATCCTGGACCGTCCCAGACCCGGGGTCTGCCCTGTCCTGGAGCGGGTCCCTTATCGCGGGGGTTCCTCATCCCGAAGGATCCCTGTGCCGGGAGCCCCGTGTCCCGTATCCCTGCGCCGCTCCTTACCGCTCTCCGGGGCTCGGCGGGGCTGGATGCCGGGCTCGGGTCCCGGTGTCCCGGGGCTCGCTCGGGAGGAGGGAGCTCCGCTGCCGCCCGCCCCGCTCTGCCGCTGCGGCGGGGCTGGGCCGGGCCGGGACCGGGGCCGGGAGCCCGGCCCCCAACCGCCCCTCGCCGGGGGGGCCGGGGGCTGGGGGGGTCGGGGAGGGAGGGAAGGGGAAAGGGAAAGGAAAAGGGGAAAGAGGCTGGGAAAAAGGAACAAGGAAGAGGGAGAGAAACTGGGAAGGAAAAGAGAAGGGAAAGGAGGGAGGGGGAAGGAAAGGGGTGAAAGCAGGAAGGGAAGGGGAAAGAGAAAAGGAACCAGGGAAGGAGAAAGGAAAGGAAATCTGGGGATAAAAGGGAAAGAAAGGAAAACAGGGAAAGAAGGGGAAGGGAAGGGAAAGGGAAAGGGAAAGGGGAAGGGGAAGGGGAAAGGGAAGGGGAAGGGAAGGGAAGGGAAGGGGAAAGGAAAGAGGAAAGGGAAAGGGGAAGGAGAAGGGGAAGGGGAAGGGAAGGGAAGGGAAGGGAAGGAAAGGAAAGGAAAGGAAAGGAAAGGAAAGGAAAGGAAAGGAAAGGAAAGGAAAGGAAAGGAAAGGAAAGGAAAGGAAAGGAAAGGAAAGGAAAGGAAAGGAAAGGAAAGGAAAGGAAAGGAAGATGGCGAGGCTGAAGCTAAGGGAGGGAGGTGGAAGCTGGGGGACAGGGACTGGGATGGGGTGGGAAGAGTGGAGTGGGAAGCGGAAAGGGAAAGGTGAAGAAGGAAGGGGAAGGGAAGAAGAGAAGGGGGTAGAGGAAGGGAAAGGGAAAAGGAAAAGAGGGGAGAAGAGGCTGGGGAGGAAAGGGGGAAGAGAAAGGAAAGAGAGGGGGAGAAAGGGCAGGGGGAAAGGGAAGGGGAAAGGAAGGGGAAAGGGAAGGGGAAAGGGAAGGGGAAAGGGAGGGGAAAGGGAAGGGGAAAGGGAAGGGGAAGGGGATGGGTGAGAAAAGTGCTGGAAAAGAGGGAAGGAAGGAGGCAAAACGGGGAAGAGCCGGACCGGGAGGGGAAAGGAACAAAGGGACAAGGGGGGACCTGGGACTCGTGACCCCGCGTCTGCGGGGGGGGAGATGGGGCAAAACCACCCCAAAAGGGTGCCCGTGGGGACAGGGGTCTGGGGTGGGGGGACACGGGAGGGGGACAGGGACAGGATAGGCATGGAACAGGGCTGGGGATGGAGCAGAGACAGGGCCAAGACAGGAGCCCGGATGGAGATGGGATGTGAATGGGAGCAGGAATGGGGATGGGTCGGAGCAGGGATGGGGACACGAGGAGAGCAGGGACAGGGATGGGATGTGGATGGGAGTAGGAATGGGGATGGGATACGGATGGGAGAAGGGATAGGGATGAGATGTGAATGGGAACAGGCGTGGGGACTGGAGGGGACCAGGAATGGAGCTGGAGGTACCAGGGCTGGGGCCAGGAGTTGTGGATGGGGCGGGATGGAGCAGGGATGGGGACAGAGGGGACCAGCGATGGAGCTGGGGGCCAGAACCGGAGACAGGGACACGAGTGGCCCAGGCGATGGGGCTGGGGACGCCCGTGCCTCAGTTTCCCTCCTTACAGGGGGTTATTCCCAGCCACGCTCCTTTCCCCTTTTCCTCTCCCTCCCCCTTTTTCCTTCCTCTGTTTCCCCCCCCTTTCCCGCTCTGTTTTCCCCTTTTCCTCCGTTTCCTATCCAAGGCCGTTCCGGAGCCAGCGGGGCCCTTTCCCAGCCCTGACTCAGGGTTTTCCGCTCCGGAGCTGCCGGCGCCGTGGCCGCAACCACCGCTCCCCCCCCCCCGGCCCCAGTCCCCCCCCCGCCGCTGCACCCTCCCTGGGCTCCACTGCACTGGGACAGCTCCATCCCGTGGTCACCTGGGGGGGGGAATTGGGGTTCCGGGGGGGGGGTGTGATGATGGCAGCACCGGGACCCCCACAATTACCCTGGGGTCTGGGGGAGGATGGGGAAGGGGAGACTGAGGGGGGACACGGGGGGGTCCTTCCCCGTGGCTCCGGGTTTGTGTCCCTCTGGGGGTGTCCACTCAGCAGCCCTGAGTCTATCCCTCCCTTGGTCCCTTTCTCCCACCATCGCTGCCTTCTTCCTCCATGCCTTCATCTCTCCTTCCCTTTTTCCCTTTCTCCATCCTCCATTCCTCTTTCCCTCCATCCATTCATCATCCATAATCCATCATCCCTCCATCCCTCCATCCCTCCATCCATCCATCCATTATCCATCCATTCCTCCATCCATCCATTATCCATCCATCCCTCCACCCCTCCATCCATCCATCATCCATCCATCCATCCATCCATCCATTATCCATCCATCCATCCATCACTCCCTCCATCCATCCCTCCCTTCTTCCCATCCATCTCTCTCTTTCCCTCCATCCATCCCTCATCCATCCATTCCTCTATCCTCCATCCCTCCCTTCCTCCCATCTATCCCTCTCTTTCCCTCCCTCCCTCCCTCCATCATCCATCATCCATCCATCCATCATCCATCCATCCATCCATCATCCATCATCCATCATCCATCCATCCATCCATCCATCCATCCATCCATCATCCATCCATCCATCCATCATCCATCCATCCATCCATCCCTCCCTTCCTCCCATCCATCTCTCTCTTTCCCTCCATCCCTCCCTCCCTCTCTCCCACCTTCCCTCCATTCCTCCACTCCTCCCACCCATCCCTTTATCCCTCTCCCTCCCTCCCTGCTTCGCTCCCATCTCTGGGCGCAGCTCAGGACCTGTCCCGAGCCTGGGGGGTCTCAGCAGGACGGGCTCTGCCGCGGCCCCCCCGCTGCGGTTGAGCCAGAGCCGGGGCTGGGCCGGGGGCACCGCGGCCTTCAAAGGGAGCGACAGCAGCGGGAATGGCTTCCATGTGTGCGGGGGGGCGGCACCGGGAATGGGGACTGGGAGCACCGGGAATGGGGAGCACCGGGAATGGGGAGCACCGGGAATGGGGACTGGGAGCACCAGGAATGGGGAGCACCGGGAATGGGGACTGGGAGCACCGGGAATGGGGAGCACCAGGAATGGGGAGCACTGGGAATGGGGAGCACCGGGAATGGGGAGCACTGGGAATGGAGACTGGGGATACTGGGAATGGGGAGCACTGGGAATGGAGACTGGGGATACTGGGAATGGGGAGCACCGGGAACGGGGAGCACCGAGAATGGGGACTGGGAGCACTGGGAATGGGGAGCACCGGGAATGGGGAGCACTGGGAATGGAGAGCACTGGGAATGGGGACTGGGGGTACTGGGAATGGGGAGCACTGGGAATGGGGACTGGGGATACTGGGAATGGGGAGCACTGGGAACAGAGAGACTGGGAATGGGGACAGGGGAGCACTGGGAATGGGGAGCACCGGGAATGGGGAGCACTGGGAATGGGGACTGGTGGCACTGGGGATGTGGTACCCACCCCATAGCACAGCGCCCCTGAGTCCCCCCAGTGTCCCCTCCTATGACAGCGTCCCTCGTGTCCCCCCCGGCCCCCTGTGCCCCCCCGTCCCCCTGTGCCCCCCCCTTGTCCCTGTGCCCCCCCCTTGTCCACGTCCCCCCCCCTTGTCCACGTGCCCCCCCCGTCCCCCTGTGCCCCCCCCGTCCCCCCGTGCCCCCCCCTTGTCCCCGTGTCCCCCCCCGCTCCCTGCCCCCCCGCCGCTCCCGGATGTTTCTCTTGCGGTCGGAGGCCCCGAAATAGCGGCGGCCCCGGCCCTGTGGGTGCGCCGGGAGCGGCTGCCAGAGCCCGCGGGCTCCGGCCGGGGGCGGCCCGGCCCCGGGGACTCTCGGAGGGCTCGTACGGGGCTGAGCACCGGCACCCGCGGGGCCTGCAGGGGAGCCTGGAGCCCCCCGGATTCTGCTTGTGGGGTGCGGGAGATGGGGGGGTGTGGGGGCCCTATAGGGATTGGGGGAGCTATAGGGTGTGTGGGGACACGAAGGGCTTGTAGGACCTATAGGGTTTGGGGAGCTATAGGGTTTCGGGGGACCTATAGGGATTGGGGGAGCTATAGGGTGTGTGGGAGCCATAGGGTTTGGTGCGCCCATAGGGTTTTGGGAACCCATAGGGTTTGGGGGTATCTATAGGGTTTGGGGGACCCATAGAGTTTGGGGGACCCATAGAGTTTGGGGGAGCTATAGGGTGTGTGGGACCTATAGGGTTTGGTGAACCTATAGGGTGTGTGGGGACCCATGGGGTGTATGAGGACCTATAGTGTTTGGAGAGCGCTATAAGCTTTCGGGGTGTTATAGCGTTTGGGGGGACCCATAGAGGTTGTAGGACCCCTAGGGTTTGGGGGAGCTCTAGGACGTATGGGACCTATGGGGTTTCTCAAGGGCTATAGGGTGTGTGGGGACCCATAGCGCGTGCAGGGAGCTATAGGGGTTGGGGGCACCCCTAGGGTTTGGGGTAACCGGGGGTGAATGGAGGGGATGCGGGGGGGTCCTCGCGGATCCCATTGGAGCATTGGGGACCCGATGGGTGCCTGCGGACCCGGGGGGGGCCCCGTTTGCTCATGGGGGGGGCCCACAGGCGCCAGCAGCACCCATGGAGGGGGCCCCGGCTCGCGGCGCTCCCGACCACATCCAATGAGCCCGGAATAGCCGGGGGGGGGACGGGGGGGCTGATTCCGCCCTGTGCCCCCCCCTCCATGTGGCTCCCCCCGGGTCCCCCCCATTGCACTTTCGGGGTGCCCCCCACGCCCCGGGACCCCCCCCGGGTCCCCCCCATTGCACTTTGGGGGTGCCCCCCCCACGCCCCGGGACCCCCCCCGGGTCCCCCCCATTGCACTTTGGGGGTGCCCCCCCCACGCCCCAGGACCCCCCCCGGGTCCCCCCCATGCTTTCAGGGACCGCGGTCCCTCGGGCCCCCCCCCGGTGCCCCCCCCCCGGCCCTGGCTCGCGCCACGCGGCGTTTCTGCGGTTCCCAACCCAAAATTGCCGGGACTCGCCCGGCGTCGCCCTCAGCCGCGGCCGCCACCGGCGGGGGGGGGGCACCCCCCTGCCCCCCCCCAGTGCTCCCAGTGCCCCCATTCCCCATCCCAGTGCCCCCATCCCCATCCCAGTGCCCCCCATTCCCATCCCAGTGCCCCCATTCCCCATCCCAGTGCCCCCCATTCCCATCCCAGTGCCCCCATTCCCCATCCCAGTGCCCCCCATCCCCATCCCAGTGCCCCCCATTCCCCATCCCAGTGCCCCCCATCCCCATCCCAGTGCCCCCATCCCCATCCCAGTGCCCCCCATTCCCATCCCAGTGCCCCCCATTCCCATCCCAGTGCCCCCATCCCCATCCCAGTGCCCCCCATCCCCATCCCAGTGCCCCCATTCCCCATCCCAGTGCCCCCCATTCCCATCCCAGTGCCCCCCATTCCCATCCCAGTGCCCCCATTCCCCATCCCAGTGCCCCCCATTCCCCATCCCAGTGCCCCCATTCCCCATCCCAGTGCCCCCCATTCCCCATCCCAGTGCCCCCCATTCCCATCCCAGTGCCCCCATTCCCCATCCCAGTGCCCCCATTCCCCATCCCAGTGCCCCCCATTCCCATCCCAGTGCCCCCCATTCCCCATCCCAGTGCCCCCATTCCCATCCCAGTGCCCCCATTCCCCATCCCAGTGCCCCCCATTCCCATCCCAGTGCCCCCATTCCCATCCCAGTGCCCCCCATTCCCCATCCCAGTGCCCCCATTCCCCATCCCAGTGCCCCCCATTCCCCATCCCAGTGCCCCCCATTCCCATCCCAGTGCCCCCATTCCCCATCCCAGTGCCCCCATTCCCCATCCCAGTGCCCCCCTTCCCATCCCAGTGCCCCCCCTTCCCATCCCAGTGCCCCCCTTCCCATCCCAGTGCCCCCCATTCCCCATCCCAGTGCCCCCATTCCCATCCCAGTGCCCCCATTCCCATCCCAGTGCCCCCATTCCCCATCCCAGTGCCCCCATTCCCATCCCAGTGCCCCCCATTCCCCATCCCAGTGCCCCCATCCCCATCCCAGTGCCCCCATTCCCATCCCAGTGCCCCCCATTCCCCATCCCAGTGCCCCCCATTCCCATCCCAGTGCCCCCCATTCCCCATCCCAGTGCCCCCCATTCCCCATCCCAGTGCCCCCCATTCCCCATCCCAGTGCCCCCCATTCCCATCCCAGTGCCCCCATTCCCATCCCAGTGCCCCCCATTCCCCATCCCAGTGCCCCCCATCCTCATCCCAGTGCCCCCATTCCCATCCCAGTGCCCCCATCCCCATCCCAGTGCCCCCATTCCCATCCCAGTGCCCCCATTCCCCATCCCAGTGCCCCCCATTCCCATCCCAGTGCCCCCATTCCCATCCCAGTGCCCCCCATCCTCATCCCAGTGCCCCCATTCCCATCCCAGTGCCCCCCATTCCCCATCCCAGTGCCCCCCATTCCCATCCCAGTGCCCCCATTCCCATCCCAGTGCCCCCCATTCCCCATCCCAGTGCCCCCCATTCCCATCCCAGTGCCCCCATCCCCATCCCAGTGCCCCCATTCCCCATCCCAGTGCCCCCCATTCCCATCCCAGTGCCCCCATTCCCATCCCAGTGCCCCCCATCCTCATCCCAGTGCCCCCATTCCCATCCCAGTGCCCCCATTCCCCATCCCAGTGCCCCCCATTCCCCATCCCAGTGCCCCCCATTCCCATCCCAGTGCCCCCATTCCCATCCCAGTGCCCCCCATTCCCCATCCCAGTGCCCCCATTCCCCATCCCAGTGCCCCCATTCCCCATCCCAGTGCCCCATTCCCCATCCCAGTGCCCCCATTCCCCATCCCAGTGCCCCCCATTCCCCATCCCAGTGCCCCCCATTCCCATCCCAGTGCCCCCCATTCCCATCCCAGTGCCCCCATTCCCCATCCCAGTGCCCCCCATTCCCCATCCCAGTGCCCCCATTCCCCATCCCAGTGCCCCCCATTCCCATCCCAGTGCCCCCCATTCCCATCCCAGTGCCCCCATTCCCCATCCCAGTGCCCCCATTCCCCATCCCAGTGCCCCCCATTCCCATCCCAGTGCCCCCATTCCCCATCCCAGTGCCCCCATTCCCATCCCAGTGCCCCCCATTCCCCATCCCAGTGCCGCCATTCCCATCCCAGTGCCCCCATTCCCCATCCCAGTGCCCCCATTCCCCATCCCAGTGCCCCCCATTCCCCATCCCAGTGCCCCCATTCCCATCCCAGTGCCCCCATTCCCCATTCCAGTGCCCCCCATTCCCATCCCAGTGCCCCCATTCCCCATCCCAGTGCCCCCCATTCCCCATCCCAGTGCCCCCCATTCCCCATCCCAGTGCCCCCCATTCCCCATCCCAGTGCCCCCATTCCCATCCCAGTGCCCCCCATTCCCATCCCAGTGCCCCCATTCCCCATCCCAGTGCCCCCATTCCCATCCCAGTGCCCCCATTCCCCATCCCAGTGCCCCCCATCCCCATCCCAGTGCCCCCCATTCCCCATCCCAGTGCCCCCCATCCCCATCCCAGTGCCCCCATCCCCATCCCAGTGCCCCCCATTCCCATCCCAGTGCCCCCCATTCCCATCCCAGTGCCCCCATCCCCATCCCAGTGCCCCCCATCCCCATCCCAGTGCCCCCATTCCCCATCCCAGTGCCCCCATTCCCCATCCCAGTGCCCCCCATTCCCATCCCAGTGCCCCCCATTCCCATCCCAGTGCCCCCATTCCCCATCCCAGTGCCCCCCATTCCCCATCCCAGTGCCCCCATTCCCCATCCCAGTGCCCCCCATTCCCATCCCAGTGCCCCCATTCCCCATCCCAGTGCCCCCATTCCCATCCCAGTGCCCCCCATTCCCCATCCCAGTGCCCCCATCCCCATCCCAGTGCCCCCATTCCCATCCCAGTGCCCCCCATTCCCCATCCCAGTGCCCCCCATTCCCATCCCAGTGCCCCCCATTCCCCATCCCAGTGCCCCCCATTCCCCATCCCAGTGCCCCCCATTCCCATCCCAGTGCCCCCATTCCCATCCCAGTGCCCCCCATTCCCCATCCCAGTGCCCCCCATCCTCATCCCAGTGCCCCCATTCCCCATCCCAGTGCCCCCATTCCCATCCCAGTGCCCCCATCCCCATCCCAGTGCCCCCATTCCCATCCCAGTGCCCCCATTCCCCATCCCAGTGCCCCCCATTCCCATCCCAGTGCCCCCATTCCCATCCCAGTGCCCCCCATCCTCATCCCAGTGCCCCCATTCCCATCCCAGTGCCCCCCATTCCCCATCCCAGTGCCCCCCATTCCCATCCCAGTGCCCCCATTCCCATCCCAGTGCCCCCCATTCCCCATCCCAGTGCCCCCCATTCCCATCCCAGTGCCCCCATCCCCATCCCAGTGCCCCCATTCCCCATCCCAGTGCCCCCCATTCCCATCCCAGTGCCCCCATTCCCATCCCAGTGCCCCCCATCCTCATCCCAGTGCCCCCATTCCCATCCCAGTGCCCCCATTCCCCATCCCAGTGCCCCCCATTCCCCATCCCAGTGCCCCCCATTCCCCATCCCAGTGCCCCCATTCCCATCCCAGTGCCCCCCATTCCCCATCCCAGTGCCCCCATTCCCCATCCCAGTGCCCCCATTCCCCATCCCAGTGCCCCATTCCCCATCCCAGTGCCCCCATTCCCCATCCCAGTGCCCCCCATTCCCCATCCCAGTGCCCCCCATTCCCATCCCAGTGCCCCCCATTCCCATCCCAGTGCCCCCATTCCCCATCCCAGTGCCCCCCATTCCCCATCCCAGTGCCCCCATTCCCCATCCCAGTGCCCCCCATTCCCATCCCAGTGCCCCCCATTCCCATCCCAGTGCCCCCATTCCCCATCCCAGTGCCCCCATTCCCCATCCCAGTGCCCCCCATTCCCATCCCAGTGCCCCCATTCCCCATCCCAGTGCCCCCATTCCCATCCCAGTGCCCCCCATTCCCCATCCCAGTGCCCCCATTCCCATCCCAGTGCCCCCATTCCCCATCCCAGTGCCCCCATTCCCCATCCCAGTGCCCCCCATTCCCCATCCCAGTGCCCCCATTCCCATCCCAGTGCCCCCATTCCCCATTCCAGTGCCCCCCATTCCCATCCCAGTGCCCCCATTCCCCATCCCAGTGCCCCCCATTCCCCATCCCAGTGCCCCCATTCCCCATCCCAGTGCCCCCCATTCCCCATCCCAGTGCCCCCATTCCCATCCCAGTGCCCCCCATTCCCATCCCAGTGCCCCCATTCCCCATCCCAGTGCCCCCCATTCCCCATCCCAGTGCCCCCATTCCCCATCCCAGTGCCCCCCATTCCCCATTCCAGTGCCCCCCATTCCCATCCCAGTGCCCCCATTCCCCATCCCAGTGCCCCCATTCCCATCCCAGTGCCCCCATTCCCCATCCCAGTGCCCCCCATTCCCCATTCCAGTGCCCCCCATTCCCATCCCAGTGCCCCCATTCCCATCCCAGTGCCCCCATTCCCCATTCCAGTGCCCCCCATTCCCATCCCAGTGCCCCCATTCCCCATCCCAGTGCCCCCATTCCCCATCCCAGTGCCCCCCATTCCCCATTCCAGTGCCCCCCATTCCCATCCCAGTGCCCCCCATTCCCATCCCAGTGCCCCCATTCCCCATCCCAGTGCCCCCCATTCCCCATCCCAGTGCCCCCATTCCCCATCCCAGTGCCCCCCATTCCCATCCCAGTGCCCCCCATTCCCATCCCAGTGCCCCCATTCCCCATCCCAGTGCCCCCATTCCCCATCCCAGTGCCCCCCATTCCCATCCCAGTGCCCCCATTCCCCATCCCAGTGCCCCGATTCCCATCCCAGTGCCCCCCATTCCCCATCCCAGTGCCCCCATTCCCATCCCAGTGCCCCCATTCCCCATCCCAGTGCCCCCATTCCCCATCCCAGTGCCCCCCATTCCCCATCCCAGTGCCCCCATTCCCATCCCAGTGCCCCCATTCCCCATTCCAGTGCCCCCCATTCCCATCCCAGTGCCCCCATTCCCCATCCCAGTGCCCCCCATTCCCCATCCCAGTGCCCCCATTCCCCATCCCAGTGCCCCCCATTCCCCATCCCAGTGCCCCCCATTCCCCATCCCAGTGCCCCCATTCCCATCCCAGTGCCCCCCATTCCCATCCCAGTGCCCCCATTCCCCATCCCAGTGCCCCCCATTCCCCATCCCAGTGCCCCCATTCCCCATCCCAGTGCCCCCCATTCCCCATTCCAGTGCCCCCCATTCCCATCCCAGTGCCCCCATTCCCCATCCCAGTGCCCCCATTCCCATCCCAGTGCCCCCATTCCCCATCCCAGTGCCCCCCATTCCCCATTCCAGTGCCCCCCATTCCCATCCCAGTGCCCCCATTCCCATCCCAGTGCCCCCATTCCCCATCCCAGTGCCCCCCATTCCCATCCCAGTGCCCCCATTCCCCATCCCAGTGCCCCCATTCCCCATCCCAGTGCCCCCCATTCCCCATTCCAGTGCCCCCCATTCCCATCCCAGTGCCCCCATTCCCCATCCCAGTGCCCCCATTCCCATCCCAGTGCCCCCATTCCCCATCCCAGTGCCCCCCATTCCCCATTCCAGTGCCCCCCATTCCCATCCCAGTGCCCCCATTCCCATCCCAGTGCCCCCATTCCCCATTCCAGCGCCCCCCATTCCCATCCCAGTGCCCCCATTCCCCATCCCAGTGCCCCCATTCCCCATCCCAGTGCCCCCCTTCCCATCCCAGTGCCCCCCATTCCCCATCCCAGTGCCCCCATTCCCCATCCCAGTGCCCCCCATTCCCATCCCAGTGCCCCCCATTCCCATCCCAGTGCCCCCATTCCCCATCCCAGTGCCCCCATTCCCATCCCAGTGCCCCCATTCCCATCCCAGTGCCCCCATTCCCCATCCCAGTGCCCCCCATTCCCCATCCCAGTGCCCCCCATTCCCATCCCAGTGCCCCCATTCCCCATCCCAGTGCCCCCCATTCCCCATCCCAGTGCCCCCATTCCCCATCCCAGTGCCCCCCATTCCCCATCCCAGTGCCCCCCATTCCCCATCCCAGTGCCCCCATTCCCATCCCAGTGCCCCCATTCCCCATCCCAGTGCCTCCCATTCCCATCCCAGTGCCCCCATTCCCCATCCCAGTGCCCCCATTCCCATCCCAGTGCCCCCCATTCCCCATCCCAGTGCCCCCAATTCCCATCCCAGTGCCCCCCCTTCTCATCCCAGTGCCCCCCATTCCCATCCCAGTGCCCCCCATTCCCCATCCCAGTGCCCCCATTCCCCATCCCAGTGCCCCCCCTTCCCATCCCAGTGCCCCCATTCCCATCCCAGTGCCCCCATTCCCCATCCCAGTGCCCCCCCTTCCCATCCCAGTGCCCCCCATTCCCCATCCCAGTGCCCCCATTCCCATCCCAGTGCCCCCATTCCCTATCCCAGTGCCCCCCATTCCCATCCCAGTGCCCCCCATTCCCATCCCAGTGCCCCCATTCCCCATCCCAGTGCCCCCATTCCCATCCCAGTGCCCCCATTCCCCATCCCAGTGCCCCCATTCCCATCCCAGTGCGCCCATTCCCATCCCGGTATCCCTGCTCCCATCCCAGTGTCCCTGCTCCCATCCCGGTATCCCTGCTCCCATCCCAGTGTCCCTGCTCCCATCCCGGTGTCCCTGCTCCCGTCCCGGTTTGCCTCCACACCGCTCCGCACCCCCCAGGCTCGGGATGGGGCCAGGCTGGAACAGGAGAGCGTTGGGAGAGGCAGGGACGGGGACAGGGAACATCCATGGGGATCCCATCGGGACACTTGGGAGCAGGGAACGGCCCCGGGCACCGCGCAGCGCCGGGCGGCTCCGCCAGGGGGCAGCAGAGCCACGACGGGGGGGGGTGGGGAACGGGGTCAATGCCCCCCGGTGCCCCCGGTGCGGGCCGCATCCGGACATCACAGCGCGGCGGCGGCGGCGCTATCAATTGATATCAAACGTGATAACGGCCCCCGGTACCGAGCCCCCCAGTTGGGGCCCGGAAAGCGGGGTTTTTGCTATCAAACACCCCAAAACCACCGCTAAACCGCGCCCCCCCCCCCCCCATATCCCGACCCCGCTATCGCGGGCAGGCTGCTGCGGCACGGCGCGGGGTTTATGTCGCGACAGGAACGTGTCCGCCGCCATGGCGGCTGTCGCGATAGGGCCGCGGGGGTCGTGACGGGGAGGGAGGGGAAGGGAAGCGGCGCCGCGGAGGCGCCTCCCGGGGCTCGGAGCTGCTGCGGCCGCGGCCGGGCTCGGCTCCGGGGGTCCCGCTCGGCGCGGCCGGGGCGGAGCCAGCCCAAGATGGCGCCTCCTCCTCCGCCACCTTCCCGGCGCCGTCCTCCAAGGGCGCAGCCCGGCCGCTCGCCCCGCCTCCCCTCGGCCGCTATTGGCCAGTTTGAGACAGACCGCCGTCCTCATTGGCCAGCCTCGCACCGCCTCCCTAGCGGCTATTGGCCAGCGTGCATGTCATCGCGCCAGCCCGCCTTCCCCCTCGGCGCCATCCGCGCTGCCCATTGGCGGGCCCCGTTGCCCGTCACTCCTCCTCCCCGCCTCCCCGCCTCCTATTGGCTGCCGCTCCCGCCCATCACTCCGCTGCCCACGCCGCCACCGCCTCTCCCATACGGGGTCTCCCTGCGAGCCCGCGCGGGCTCCCATTGGCCCCCGCCTCCGCCGGCCCCCCCCCACCGCCCGCCTCCCTCCTCCTTCCTCGTCCCGCCCTCGCTTCCGATTGGCTGCGCCTCGCGTCACTCCGCCGCCCTCGGCCGCTCCCCATTGGCCGGCTCGGCAGAGGGGGCGGGCCGAGGGGGCCGGGGCCGCGCCGCTCCGTCCCTCAGCAGCGCCTCAGCGGTGGCCGCGGGTGAGGCCGCCTCGCAGCGCCGGGCCCGCCCGCCCCCCGCCCCGCCGCGCCCCGCTCGGCCCCCCCGCGCCATGAGCGGTGAGGACGGGCCCGGGGGCTGTGGGCTTGGGGGGGGGAGAGCCGAGAGGGGCGCGATCGGCGGGGCCAGAGGCGGCTCCGCCCCGGGCCGGGCCTCGCCGAGCTGAGCCGGGGAGGGGATGGCGGCGGGGGGGGGCCGGGGCCGGGGGAGGGACCCGGGGGAGGGGGAAGGCCTCGGGGGAGGGACGCGGCGGCCGGGCCGGGCCGGGAGCGGAGGAGGGGGAGAGATGGGGCGGCCCCGATAACGGGGGGGCACCGGCCATGGGGGGGGGATCGCAGGCACCGAGAGCGGGGGGGGGGGAGGCCCGGCCCTGCCCCGCTTCCCCCGAGGGCGGCGGCGTGCGAGGGGCGGATGCGGTTGGGGCCGCGGGGAAGCGGGGTTGGGGGGCCCGCTGGAGCCGGCTCGGTGGCGGGGTCACGGCGGGCCCCGCTCGGGGCATCCCGGCACAGGGGATCCCGCGGGTGGATCCGCGGAGGGGCCGCGGCAGGAGGAAGGCAAAGGGGAGGCCCGGGAGGGGAGGAGCCGGCGGCTGGAGCGGGGCCGGGCCCTGTCCCGCTGCCAGCTCCGCTTTGGCAGCTCCTGCGCTTGCCGGGGCCGCTCGATCCCGGTCCCGTTCCCCTCTCCCCGCCCCGTTCTCTTCCTCCTCTCCCGGCCTCGGCCCGGCCATGTCCGGTAACCGGCGGTGCCGCTTCCCCCCCGCGCAGACCAAGAGAGCCCCGACGAGATGGCGGCGATGAAGGCCGAGAAGGGCGACGGAGACGCGAGCAGCACGGGAAGCGCCGAGGCGCAGGTGAGAGCGGGCGGGGAGGCCCCGGCCCCGCTCCCGGCCCTCGCTGTCCCCGGTGGCAAAGGCCAGGCCGCCTCCCCGAGGACTTTTCCCCGAGGGCCCGGGGCCGGGGCCGGGGGGGGCAGGAAGCGGGGTTGCTCCTCCCTGCGCCCGCTTCCCTCTGGTTGCTGCGCCCGGCCCGGCCCAGCCTCAACCGCTCCTCCCCTGCCCTTCCCTTCCCAAGGAATCCCAGCCTCTTTAACCCCTCCTTCCCAAGGAATCCCAGCCTCTTTAACCCCTCCTTCCCAAGGAATCCCAGCCTCTTTAACCCCTCCTTCCCAAGGAATCCCAGCCTCTTTAACCCCTCCTTCCCTAGGAATCCCAGCCTCTTTAACCCCTCCTTCCCAAGGAATCCCAGCCTCTTTAACCCCTCCTTCCCTAGGAATCCCAGACTCTTTAACCCCTCCTTCCCAAGGAATCCCAGCCTCTTTAACCCCTCCTTCCCTAGGGAAACCCAGCCTCTTTAACCCCTCCTTCCCAAGGAATCCCAGCCTCTTTAACCCCTCCTTCCCTAGGGAATCCCAGCCTCTTTAACCCCTCCTTCCCTAGGGAATCCCAGCCTCTTTAACCTCTCCTTCCCAAGGAATCCCAGCCTCTTTAACCCCTCCTTCCCTAGGGAATCCCAGCCTCTTTAACCCCTCCTTCCCAAGGAATCCCAGCCTCTTTAACCCCTCCTTCCCTAGGGAATCCCAACCTCTTTAACCCCTCCTTCTCTAGGGAATCCCAGCCTCTTTAACCCCTCCTTCCCAAGGAATCCCAGCCTCTTTAACCCCTCCTTCCCTAGGGAATCCCAGCCTCTTTAACCCCTCCTTCCCTAGGGAATCCCAGCCTCTTTAACCCCTCCTTCCCTAGGGAATCCCAGCCTCTTTAACCCCTCCTTCCCTAGGGAATCCCAGCCTCTTTAACCCCTCCTTCCCTAGGGAATCCCAGCCTCTTTAACCCCTCCTTCCCAAGGAATCCCAGCCTCTTTTACCCCTCCTTCCCTAGGGAATCCCAGCCTCTTTAACCCCTCCTTCCCAAGGAATCCCAGCCTCTTTTACCCCTCCTTCCCTAGGGAATCCCAGCCTCTTTAACCCCTCCTTCCCTAGGGAATCCCAGCCTCTTTAACCCCTCCATCCCAAGGAATCCCAGCCTCTTTTACCCCTCCTTCCCAAGGAATCCCAGCCTCTTTTACCCCTCCTTCCCTAGGGAATCCCAGCCTCTTTAACCCCTCCTTCCCTAGGGAATCCCAGCCTCTTTAACCCCTCCTTCCCTAGGGAATCCCAGCCTCTTTAACCCCTCCTTCCCAAGGAATCCCAGCCTCTTTTACCCCTCCTTCCCTAGGGAATCCCAGCCTCTTTAACCCCTCCTTCCCTAGGGAATCCTAGCCTCTTTAACCCCTCCTTCCCTAGGGAATCCCAGCCTCTTTAACCCCTCCTTCCCTAGGGAATCCCAGCCTCTTTAACCCCTCCTTCCCTAGGGAATCCTAGCCTCTTTAACCCCTCCTTCCCTAGGGAATCCCAGCCTCTTTAACCCCTCCTTCCCAAGGAATCCCAGCCTCTTTAACCCCTCCTTCCCTAGGGAATCCCAGCCTCTTTAACCCCTCCTTCGCTTCCCATCCGCAGGAATCCCAGCCCTCCCCGCTGGCCCTTTTGGCCGCCACCTGCAGCCGGATCGAGTCTCCCAATGAGAATTCCAACAGCTCCCAGGGCCAGCCGGGCGGGAGCAGCGACCTGGACCTCACGGCCGCCGCTGCCCAGCTCGCCCACTCGGCCAATGGCTGGCAGATCATCTCCACGGCCTCCAGCACCGCGCCGGGCCCCAAGGAGCCCGGCACCAACGGCACCAGCGGCGACGGCGCCAAGAGCCGCCCGGTGAGCGCGGGGCCCTACGTGGTGACGGCCGCCTCGGGGCTGCAGAACCAGCAGGTGCTGGCGGGGCTGCCGGGCGTCATTCCCAACATCCAGTACCAGGTTATCCCGCAGTTCCAAACCATCGACGGGCAGCAGCTCCAGTTCACCGCGGCGGCGGCGGCGGCGCCGGCGCAGGTCAACGTGCAGCAGGATGCATCCGGGCAGCTCCAACTCATCCCCGGCACCAACCAGCAGCTCCTGACGGGGCGCGCGGGGACCAGCAACCTCATCGCCATGCCCAACCTGCTGCAGCAGGCCGTGCCCATCCAGGGCGTGGGGCTGGCCAACAACGCGCTGGCGGGGCAGGCGCAGTACGTGGCCAACGTGCCCGTGGCTCTCAATGGCAACATCACCTTGCTGCCCGTCAACAGCGTGGCCGCCAGCCTGGCGCCCAGCTCGCAGAGCGGCGCCTTGAGCAGCTCCAGCTCCCCGGAGAGCAGCTCCCAAGCGGCCCCGTCGGGCTCTGGCAGCAGCTCCAGCAGCACGGCCACGTCGCAGGCGGGCTCCGGAGCCTTCTTCACCACCGCCAACAGCTATTCCAGCACCAGCACCAGCACGGGGACCGTGGGCATCATGAATTTCGCCGCCAGCCCCACGGTGGGCAGCAGCGGCCAAGCGCAGGCGCCGCAGAGGGGCAGCAGCGGCCCGAGCTCGGACTCGCTGCAGAGCCAGGTTTCGGGGGTGCCGTTGCCGTCGGGGCAGCAGAAGGAGGGCGAGCAGAGCCAGGCAGCGCAGCAGCAGCAGATCCTGATCCAGCCGCAGCTGGTGCAGGGCGGGCAGCCCATCCAAGCCCTCCAACCCACGGCGCTCTCCGGGCAGACCTTTGCCACTCAAGCCCTCTCGCAGGACGCCCTGCAGAACCTGCAGCTCCAGGCCGTGCCCAACTCGGGGCCCATCATCATCCGCACGCCCACGGTGGGGCCCAACGGCCAGGTGAGCTGGCAAACCATCCAGCTCCAGAACGTGCAGGTCCAGAACCCCCAGGCGCAGACAATCACCCTGGCCCCCATGCAGGGAGTGTCGCTGGGCCAGACGGGCAGCACCAGCACCACGCTCACCCCCATCGCCTCCCTCCCCAGCGGCACCGTCACCGTCAACGCTGCCCAGCTCTCCTCCGTGCCCGGCCTCCAGACTATAAACCTCAGTGCCTTGGGAGCCTCTGGCATCCAGGTCCACCAGCTCCAGGGGCTGCCTCTGGCCATTGCCAACGCTGCCGCCGGTGAGTCGGGATTTGGGGGGCCCCTCTGGGTACCGCGCCGCCCGCTGGGGGCCAAGGGGCTGGTGCTGAGTGCGCTTTGGGGCGCCTTTGGCTCGGGGATGCCGTCCCGTGCCTGGAATCCCTCTGGAAAACAGGGACCGTTGAGGAATTGCCTGGCTTGGGAGCAGGAATGGGCTCCTCAAGTGTGCACTGAGCCCAAAGCTGGGGGCTGCCGGCCGCAGGGCACCCGCTGCGTTCCCTATGGATCCATCCCCAAGGCTCCCGCGAGCCCATGGGGGGGCGCGGATTTGGGCCTCTCCATTCCCTCTGGATCCGTTCCGTGGGGTGGACCCAGGGCTGCTCGGCTTCCCATTGGGAATGCTGTGCCGGAGGAGCAGGGGGGTGCAAGGGCTCCGCTCGCTTTCCCTCTGCTTTCCCTTCCCTGTTCCCGGTTCCCCTGGCTCCGGCTCGTGCTGGGATCGAGCCCAGCTCCCCATTGCTCAACGCTCTTCCCGCTCGCCCGGGCTTGTTTTCCAGCAGCAAGATTCCGGCTCCGCAGGCGGGATCATCCCGAGCCTTGGAATTGCGGAGCCGAGGCGCCTGCCCGGGCACCAGCTTGCTCCTGTTTGCACCCCGCTGCGGGAAGGTGCTGGGATCCATGGGATCCGCTCGGGGTGGGACAGGGAAGAACGATCCGGAGCCCACCCATCCCTGGAGCCGCCTCCTCCTCCTCTCCCTCTGCTTCCCACTGCTTCCCACTGCTTCCCACTGCTTCCCACTGCTTCCCACTGCTTCCCACTGCTTCCCACTGCTTCCCTCTGCTTCCCACTGCTTTCCTCTGCTTCCCTCTCCTTCCCTCTGCTTCCCTCTGCTTCCCACTGCTTCCCTCTGCTTCCCTCTGCTTCCCTCTGCTTCCCACTGCTTCCCACTGCTTCCCTCTGCTTCCCACTGCTTCCCACTGCTTCCCTCTGCTTCCCACTGCTTCCCACTGCTTCCCTCTGCTTCCCTCTGCTTCCCACTGCTTCCCTCTGCTTCCCACTGCTTCCCTCTGCTTCCCTCTGCTTCCCTCTGCTTCCCACTGCTTCCCACTGCTTCCCACTGCTTCCCTCTGCTTCCCACTGCTTCCCACTGCTTCCCTCTGCTTCTCACTGCTTCCCACTGCTTCCCTCTGCTTCCCTCTGCTTCCCTCTGCTTCCCTCTGCTTCCCACTGCTTCCCTCTGCTTCCCACTGCTTCCCACTGCTTCCCTCTGCTTCCCTCTGCTTCCCTCTGCTTCCCTCTGCTTCCCTCTGCTTCCCACTGCTTCCCACTGCTTCCCTCTGCTTCCCACTGCTTCCCACTGCTTCCCTCTGCTTCCCTCTGCTTCCCTCTGCTTCCCACTGCTTCCCACTGCTTCCCTCTGCTTCCCTCTGCTTCCCTCTGCTTCCCTCTGCTTCCCTCTGCTTCCCACTGCTTCCCACTGCTTCCCTCTGCTTCCCACTGCTTCCCACTGCTTCCCTCTGCTTCCCACTGCTTCCCACTGCTTCCCTCTGCTTCCCTCTGCTTCCCTCTGCTTCCCTCTGCTTCCCACTGCTTCCCTCTGCTTCCCACTGCTTCCCTCTGCTTCCCTCTGCTTCCCACTGCTTCCCACTGCTTCCCTCTGCTTCCCACTGCTTCCCTCTGCTTCCCTCTGCTTCCCACTGCTTCCCTCTGCTTCCCACTGCTTCCCACTGCTTCCCTCTGCTTCCCACTGCTTCCCTCTGCTTCCCACTGCTTCCCTCTGCTTCCCTCTGCTTCCCACTGCTTCCCTCTGCTTCCCACTGCTTCCCTCTGCTTCCCTCTGCTTCCCTCTGCTTCCCTCTGCTTCCCTCTGCTTCCCTCTGCTTCCCTCTGCTTCCCACTGCTTCCCTCTGCTTCCCACTGCTTCCCACTGCTTCCCTCTGCTTCCCTCTGCTTCCCTCTGCTTCCCTCTGCTTCCCACTGCTTCCCTCTGCTTCCCACTGCTTCCCTCTGCTTCCCTCTGCTTCCCACTGCTTCCCACTGCTTCCCTCTGCTTCCCACTGCTTCCCTCTGCTTCCCTCTGCTTCCCACTGCTTCCCTCTGCTTCCCACTGCTTCCCACTGCTTCCCTCTGCTTCCCACTGCTTCCCTCTGCTTCCCACTGCTTCCCTCTGCTTCCCTCTGCTTCCCTCTGCTTCCCTCTGCTTCCCACTGCTTCCCTCTGCTTCCCACTGCTTCCCTCTGCTTCCCTCTGCTTCCCTCTGCTTCCCTCTGCTTCCCTCTGCTTCCCTCTGCTTCCCACTGCTTCCCTCTGCTTCCCACTGCTTCCCTCTGCTTCCCTCTGCTTCCCTCTGCTTCCCTCTGCTTCCCACTGCTTCCCTCTGCTTCCCACTGCTTCCCTCTGCTTCCCTCTGCTTCCCTCTGCTTCCCTCTGCTTCCCACTGCTTCCCACTGCTTCCCTCTGCTTCCCACTGCTTCCCTCTGCTTCCCACTGCTTCCCTCTGCTTCCCTCTGCTTCCCTCTGCTTCCCTCTGCTTCCCACTGCTACCCTCTGCTTCCCACTGCTTCCCACTGCTTCTCTCTGCTTCCCTCTGCTTCCCACTGCTTCCCACTGCTTCCCTCTGCTTCCCTCTGCTTCCCACTGCTTCGCTCTGCTTCCCACTGCTTCCCACTGCTTCCCACTGCTTCCCTCTGCTTCCCACTGCTTCCCACTGCTTCCCTCTGCTTCCCACTGCTTCCCACTGCTTCCCTCTGCTTCCCACTGCTTCCCACTGCTTCCCACTGCTTCCCTCTGCTTCCCTCTGCTTCCCACTGCTTCCCACTGCTTCCCACTGCTTCCCTCTGCTTCCCACTGCTTCCCACTGCTTCCCTCTGCTTCCCACTGCTTCCCTCTGCTTCCCACTGCTTCCCACTGCTTCCCTCTGCTTCCCACTGCTTCCCTCTGCTTCCCTCTGCTTCCCACTGCTTCCCACTGCTTCCCACTGCTTCCCTCTGCTTCCCTCTGCTTCCCACTGCTTCCCTCTGCTTCCCTCTGCTTCCCTGTGCTTCCCTCTGCTTCCCACTGCTTCCCTCTGCTTCCCACTGCTTCCCTCTGCTTCCCTCTGCTTCCCTCTGCTTCCCACTGCTTCCTTCTGCTTCCCACTGCTTCCCTCTGCTTCCCTCTGCTTCCCACTGCTTCCCTCTGCTTCCCACTGCTTCCCTCTGCTTCCCACTGCTTCCCTCTGCTTCCCACTGCTTCCCTCTGCTTCCCTCTGCTTCCCACTGCTTCCCTCTGCTTCCCACTGCTTCCCACTGCTTCCCACTGCTTCCCTCTGCTTCCCTCTGCTTCCCACTGCTTCCCACTGCTTCCCTCTGCTTCCCACTGCTTCCCTCTGCTTCCCACTGCTTCCCTCTGCTTCCCTCTGCTTCCCACTGCTTCCCTCTGCTTCCCACTGCTTCCCTCTGCTTCCCTCTGCTTCCCACTGCTTCCCACTGCTTCCCTCTGCTTCCCACTGCTTCCCTCTGCTTCCCTCTGCTTCCCACTGCTTCCCTCTGCTTCCCACTGCTTCCCACTGCTTCCCTCTGCTTCCCACTGCTTCCCACTGCTTCCCTCTGCTTCCCACTGCTTCCCTCTGCTTCCCTCTGCTTCCCTCTGCTTCCCTCTGCTTCCCACTGCTTCCCTCTGCTTCCCACTGCTTCCCTCTGCTTCCCTCTGCTTCCCTCTGCTTCCCTCTGCTTCCCTCTGCTTCCCACTGCTTCCCTCTGCTTCCCACTGCTTCCCTCTGCTTCCCTCTGCTTCCCTCTGCTTCCCTCTGCTTCCCACTGCTTCCCTCTGCTTCCCTCTGCTTCCCTCTGCTTCCCTCTGCTTCCCACTGCTTCCCTCTGCTTCCCACTGCTTCCCACTGCTTCTCTCTGCTTCCCTCTGCTTCCCACTGCTTCCCACTGCTTCCCTCTGCTTCCCTCTGCTTCCCACTGCTTCGCTCTGCTTCCCACTGCTTCCCACTGCTTCCCACTGCTTCCCTCTGCTTCCCACTGCTTCCCTCTGCTTCCCACTGCTTCCCACTGCTTCCCTCTGCTTCCCACTGCTTCCCACTGCTTCCCACTGCTTCCCTCTACTTCCCTCTGCTTCCCACTGCTTCCCACTGCTTCCCACTGCTTCCCTCTGCTTCCCACTGCTTCCCACTGCTTCCCTCTGCTTCCCACTGCTTTCCTCTGCTTCCCACTGCTTCCCACTGCTTCCCTCTGCTTCCCACTGCTTCCCTCTGCTTCCCTCTGCTTCCCACTGCTTCCCACTGCTTCCCACTGCTTCCCTCTGCTTCCCACTGCTTCCCACTGCTTCCCACTGCTTCCCTCTGCTTCCCTCTGCTTCCCTGTGCTTCCCTGTGCTTCCCACTGCTTCCCTCTGCTTCCCACTGCTTCCCTCTGCTTCCCTCTGCTTCCCACTGCTTCCCTCTGCTTCCCACTGCTTCCCTCTGCTTCCCTCTGCTTCCCACTGCTTCCCTCTGCTTCCCTCTGCTTCCCTCTGCTTCCCACTGCTTCCCTCTGCTTCCCACTGCTTCCCACTGCTTCCCTCTGCTTCCCTCTGCTTCCCTCTGCTTCCCTCTGCTTCCCACTGCTTCCCACTGCTTCCCTCTGCTTCCCTCTGCTTCCCACTGCTTCCCTCTGCTTCCCTCTGCTTCCCACTGCTTCCCTCTGCTTCCCACTGCTTCCCGCTGCTTCCCTCTGCTTCCCTCTGCTTCCCTCTGCTTCCCACTGCTTCCCACTGCTTCCCTCTGCTTCCCTCTGCTTCCCTCTGCTTCCCTCTGCTTCCCTCTGCTTCCCACTGCTTCCCTCTGCTTCCCTCTGCTTCCCACTGCTTCCCTCTGCTTCCCTCTGCTTCCCACTGCTTCCCACTGCTTCCCTCTGCTTCCCACTGCTTCCCTCTGCTTCCCACTGCTTCCCTCTGCTTCCCTCTGCTTCCCTCTGCTTCCCACTGCTTCCCTCTGCTTCCCACTGCTTCCCTCTGCTTCCCACTGCTTCCCTCTGCTTCCCACTGCTTCCCTCTGCTTCCCACTGCTTCCCTCTGCTTCCCTCTGCTTCCCTCTGCTTCCCTTTGCTTCCCTCTGCTTCCCACTGCTTCCCTCTGCTTCCCACTGCTTCCCTCTGCTTCCCTCTGCTTCCCACTGCTTCCCTTTGCTTCCCACTGCTTCCCACTGCTTCCCTCTGCTTCCCACTGCTTCCCTTTGCTTCCCTCTGCTTCCCACTGCTTCCCTCTGCTTCCCACTGCTTCCCTCTGCTTCCCACTGCTTCCCTCTGCTTCCCACTGCTTCCCTCTGCTTCCCACTGCTTCCCTCTGCTTCCCTCTGCTTCCCTCTGCTTCCCACTGCTTCCCTCTGCTTCCCACTGCTTCCCTCTGCTTCCCACTGCTTCCCTCTGCTTCCCACTGCTTCCCTTTGCTTCCCTCTGCTTCCCACTGCTTCCCTCTGCTTCCCACTGCTTCCCTCTGCTTCCCGCTGCTTCCCTCTGCTTCCCACTGCTTCCCTCTGCTTCCCACTGCTTCCCTCTGCTTCCCGCTGCTTCCCTCTGCTTCCCTCTGCTTCCCTCTGCTTCCCACTGCTTCCCTCTGCTTCCCACTGCTTCCCTTTGCTTCCCTCTGCTTCCCACTGCTTCCCTCTGCTTCCCACTGCTTCCCTCTGCTTCCCACTGCTTCCCTCTGCTTCCCGCTGCTTCCCTCTGCTTCCCTCTGCTTCCCACTGCTTCCCACTGCTTCCCTCTGCTTCCCACTGCTTCCCACTGCTTCCCACTGCTTCTCTCTGCTTCCCACTGCTTCCCTCTGCTTCCCACTGCTTCCCTCTGCTTCCCTCTGCTTCCCTCTGCTTCCCTCTGCTTCCCACTGCTTCCCTCTGCTTCCCACTGCTTCCCTCTGCTTCCCACTGCTTCCCTCTGCTTCCCTCTGCTTCCCTCTGCTTCCCACTGCTTCCCTCTGCTTCCCTCTGCTTCCCTCTGCTTCCCACTGCTTCCCTCTGCTTCCCACTGCTTCCCTCTGCTTCCCTCTGCTTCCCACTGCTTCCCTCTGCTTCCCACTGCTTCCCACTGCTTCCCTCTGCTTCCCTCTGCTTCCCTCTGCTCCGTGTCCATGGATGGCGCTGGGAAGCCCTGCCTGGGCCTGGTGTGTCCGGGGGGGTCCCAGCCCCCATCCAAGGCTGGGAATTCCCGGCGGGATGGAGCCGGTGGGGCTGGGGCTGAGCTCCTTTGGGGCTCCGTGCATCCCCTGTGCTGGGTGGGATGCAGGCGGAGCATCCTCTGCAAGGGAGGAAGAGGGAGGTACCCCCCTGGGAGCCCCAGCTCCGGCCCCTATGGGCAGGCTCTGTCCCCTATGGGCACCTCTGTCCCCTATGGGCACCTCTGTCCCCTATGGGCATGCTCTGTCCCCTATGGGCACGCTCTGTCCCCTATGGGCACCTCTGTCCCCTATGGGCAGGCTCTGTCCCCTATGGGCACCTCTGTCCCCTATGGGCACCTCTGTCCCCTATGGGCATGCTCTGTCCCCTATGGGCACCTCTGTCCCCTATGGGCACCTCTGTCCCCTGTGGGCATGCTCTGTCCCCTATGGGCACCTCTGTCCCCTATGGGCACCTCTGTCCCCTATGGGCATGCTCTGTCCCCTATGGGCACCTCTGTCCCCTATGGGCACCTCTGTCCCCTATGGGCAGGCTCTGTCCCCTATGGGCACCTCTGTCCCCTATGGGCACCTCTGTCCCCTATGGGCAGGCTCTGCCCCTATGGGCACCTCTGTCCGCTATGGGCACCTCTGGCCCCTGTGGGCACCTCTGGCCCCTGTGTTCAGGCTCTGGCCCCTGTGTTCAGGCTCTGGCCCCTATGTTCAGGCTCTGTCCCCTATGGGCACCTCTGGCCCCTGTGTTCAGGCTCTGGCCCCTGTGTTCAGGCTCTGGCCCCTATGTTCAGGCTCTGTCCCCTATGGGCACCTCTGGCCCCTATGTTCAGGCTCTGTTCCCTATGTTCAGGCTCTGGCCCCTGTGTTCAGGCTCTGGCCCCTGTGTTCAGGCTCTGGCCCCAAGGCCATGCCCCTGACACATCAGGCCCCGGGCCTGCTGTGCCGTTTCCTCCCCTGGGCTGGTTCCTCCCTCCCTTCCTCGCCCCTCTCCTTGCGGAGGGCTCTTTGCCAAAGGCATCCCAAGGGATCCCTGCCTCTGCTTGGGAACGGGGGGGGGGGTGATGCTGGTGCTGGTCGGTGCCGGTTGATGCCGGTTGGGGTCGGTGCCGGTCGATGCTGATCGATGCTGGTCGGTGCCGGTTGATGGTGGTCGGTGCTGGTCGATGCTGGTCAGTGCCGATTGGTGCTGGTCGATGCTGGTCGATGCTGGTTGATGCTGGTTGATGGTGGTCGGTGCCAGTCGATGCTGGTCAGTGCCGATTGGCACCGGTCGATGCTGGTCGGTGCTGGTTGATGCTGGTTGATGCTGGTTGGTGCCGGTCGATGCCGGTCGATGCCAGTCGATGCCAGTCGATGCCGGTCGGTGCTGGTTGGTGCTGGTTGATGCTGGTTGGTGCCGGTTGATGCCGGTCGATGCCGGTCGGTGCTGGTTGGTGCTGGTTGATGCCGGTCGGTGCTGGTCGATGCCGGTCGGTGCTGGTTGATGCTGGTTGGTGCTGGTCGATGCTGGTCGATGCCGGTCGGTGCCGGTCAATGCCGGTCGATGCTGGTTGATGCCGGTCGGTGCCGGTCGGTGCTGGTTGGTGCTGGTCGGACCGGTTGGGTGCTGCACCCTGTGACTCCTCAGGGCCGCGTTTCCCTCCTCCCCTTCCTTTATCCGTTCCTCCCCCGGAGCAGCTCCTTTATCTCCCGCCTGCAGGAGCCCATCCTGGCTCCCCCCCGAGTCCTGCAGCGGAGGCCCCATCCCAGGGCAGGGCGGGTTCATGGTGGCAGCGATGCAGGCACAAAACCCCCATGGGGGAACCTGAGAGCAGCTCCAGAGCCTAAAGGGGCTGCAGGGAACCTGGAGAGGGGCTTGGGATGAGGGAGGCAGGGACAGGGCAAGGGGAATGGCTTGAACCTGCCCGAGGGGAGACTGAGCTGAGCTCTTAGGCAGAAGCTCTTCCCTGTGAGGGTGCTGGGACACTGCAATGGGTTGAATGGAGAAGGTTTGGCTGCCCCATCCCTGGCAGTGTTGGACACAGCGGCTTGGAGCACCCTGCTCCAGTGGAAAGGGTCCCTGGAGCTGGATTGGAGCTTTCAGATCCCCTCATCCCGAAGCATTCCCGGCTCTCTGTGCTGAGGGATGTGGCTGCAAACAGGAGCTCGGGGCTCCGGGGTGGAGGCAGGGAGCAGCGAGGGCAGAGGCGATCCCGGCGCCTCCATCAGCTCAGGGATGTCCCTGGCTTTGCAAGGCCTCAAGCCCCAGGAGCGGCCAAGGCAGAGGCTCCTTTCCCTGCGTGCTGCAGCCGGCCCCCTCCTGCCCCTGCGGAGATCAACTGAGAGCCAAGGGCAGCAGGAGCCGGAGCCGGCGCCGTTCCTTGGTGCCGCCTTTGGCCTTCACGCTTCCTCCGGCCTCCTTGGGCCTGGAACCTGCAAGCGCTTTGGTGTCGCTCCTGGGGATGGCTTCCCCTCTCCCTCCTTCCTCTCCCTCCTCTCCTTCCTCTCCTTCCCCTCCCTCCTCTCCTTCTCCTTCCTCTCCCTCCTCTCCTTCTCCTTCCTCTCCCTCCTCTCCTTCTCCCTTCTCTCCTTCTCCTTCCTCTCCTTCTCCTTCCTCTCCTTCTCCTTCCTCTCCTTCTCCTTCCTCTCCTTCTCCTTCCTCTCCTTCTCCTTCCTCTCCTTCTCCTCTCCCTCCTCTCCCTCCTCTCCCTCCTCTCCTTCCTCTCCTTCCTCTCCTTCCTCTCCTTCCTCTCCTTCTCCTTCCTCTCCCTCCTCTCCTTCCTCTCCCTTCTCTCCTTCTCCTTCCTCTCCTTCTCCTTCCTCTCCTTCTCCTCTCCTTCTCCTTCCTCTCCCTCCTCTCCTTCTCCTTCCTCTCCCTCCTCTCCTTCCTCTCCCTTCTCTCCTTCTCCTTCCTCTCCTTCTCCTTCCTCTCCTTCTCCTCTCCCTCCTCTCCTTCCTCTCCCTCCTCTCCTTCCTCTCCTTCCTCTCCCTCCTCTCCTTCCTCTCCCTCCTCTCCTTCCTCTCCCTCCTCTCCTTCCTCTCCCTCCTCTCCTTCTCCTTCCTCTCCCTCCTCTCCTTCCTCTCCCTTCTCTCCTTCTCCTTCCTCTCCTTCTCCTTCCTCTCCTTCTCCTCTCCCTCCTCTCCTTCCTCTCCCTCCTCTCCTTCCTCTCCTTCCTCTCCTTCTCCTTCCTCTCCTTCTCCTCTCCCCCCTCTCCCTCCTCTCCCTCTCCCTCCCCCTGTGCCCCCTGCTCAGAGCTGGCCCAAGGCCCCATTGCTTTGCCCCCTCCATGGGCAGTTCCCAGCTCCTTGTAGCGAAGGGGCAGGGAACGCTCCTGGTCCCCAGCATCCCCAGGGATTGATCCCGGCTCCCTGCCCGCTGCCTGCAAGAGCTGCAAGGGGGCAGGAGGGGCAAGGTTGGGGCCTGGAATCGCGGCAGCACCGGAGGGCAAAGTGCAGCCGAGCTTCCCGTGCCCGCTTCGCTCCATGGCGATGCTGTCCCTGTGCCTTGGGTCCTGCTGGGAGGAGCCAGGGCCCCATCGTGGGGCTGAGCTGATCCCGATGGATCCATCCCGGCCGGTGCTGGCAGCTGCCTCCGGAGGGGACCATCCTGCACACGGGTGAGCGATGGATCCTGCTCCCTGTTGGGGTGTTCTGGCTGCCACCCTTTCCATGGGGATGCGGGCAGGGCTCCGGCCGGGGTCTGCATCCAGCCTCCCTGTTTGTGCCATCCCGCCGGCGGGATCATGGACGCACGGAATGGTTTGTGTCAAAGCTGCCGGCTCCAGGGCCTGCTCCCACTGGAGCAGGGTGCTCCAAGCGCCATCCAACCTGGCCTGGAATGTTTGCAGGGATGGGGCAGCCGCAGCTCCCCTGCGCCAGCGCCTCAGCACCCTCCCAGCATCAGAGCTGGATGGAGCCGGGGATGGAGCACAGCGATCCCCGTGGCACTGGGATCCTTGGGAGCGCCGCGGCGGAGCCGGTGCCCAAGGAGCCATGGATCCGTTCCTGGGCACTTGCTGGAAACGGGAGCTGGAAAAGCAGCCTTGGGAAGGAGGTTCCAGCCCTTGGCAGGGGCTTCTTCCCAAAGGCTGCTCCAGCAGCAGCCTCCCGGTATCCGTGTCCCCGTCGCGGCGGGGTTTGGGAATGCTGCCTTTGGAGACCGCGCTTTGTGGTCAGGGAGCAGCTTCCAGGTGCCGGGAAGAGGGGATGGAGTGAAGCCGGCACCGCGGTGTTCCGGGCCCGTTCCTTCCCATTAACTCATCTTCCCCTGGAGCCAATGGGAGAGCTCCCGGATGGGTGTTTGTTGGGAATGCTCCCGTTGACACAGCCTCATTCCCAACAGTGGGATAGCATTCCCCAAAGAGCCAGTGGGGACACGCGTGTGCCCCTGTTCAACCACCGCCATGTTCAGTGTTCATCCCAGCGTGGATCCATCCTGCTCCCCTCCGGCCAAAGGAAGTTGGTAGGGAAAGGTGAATTCTGGGGCTGGATTCCAGGCTGGATCCCAAGGGCGCTGTTGGCAGCTGGGAATCGCTCCCTGAGCCTCTTGTCCCCGGTTTTCCAGTGGGAAAACCATCCCGCAACGGAGCCGGGAGGGAAATGATCCACTTGGGAAGAACGGGTGGGCGACGGGAGCCATGGAAACCCTCAAGCGCCCCATCCCCACAGGAATGGGTTCTGTTTGCGCCGGGAGCGCCTTGGCCTGACCCTGCCCTTCCCATGGCGTTGAGAGTTGGGAATTGCTGCCAACGATCCGAGCGGAGCCGGATCCCTTTCATCTTCAGGCAGATCTCCCTGTGCGCGATCCCGGCACCGGAGCGCGGAGATAACATCTTCCCGGCGGATGCTTCCGGACTTGGCGATGGCTCCCTGTTATTTAGGGATTGCGCCTTTCCCGGCCTGCCTCATCCAGCCCCAAGGCTTGGCATCGCGGGTCCCTCGGTGTGCTTCGCGCCGGCTCCGGCTCAGGGATGCGCTGCCGGAATGGGCACCGGAATAGCTGGAATAGTTGGCAGCTGGCAGGGATCGTTTGTCCTTGGGATCGGCTCCAAGCCAGCCGGGGGATCTCGGCTGCGCTGGGGGCTGTGGGAGGCAGGGATGGGGGAGCATTCCCAGGGCCAGAGCCCAGGAGCAAGCCGGGATGAAGCCGTTCCTTTGGCTCCATGAGTGGGGAATGGCTGCACCCCCATCCCCATCGCCTCTGCTCTGATCCCGCTGTTCCCCGCTCCCAGGTGACCACGGAGCGCAGCTGGGGCTGCACGGAGCCAGCGGGGACGCGCTGGGGGACGAGAGCGCGGCCGTGGAGGAGGGAGAGGCGAGCCCGGACCCCCAGCCCCAGCAGGGCCGCAAAGTGCGGCGGGAGGCCTGTACCTGCCCCTACTGCAAGGACAGCGAGGGCAGGTGAGCGGGGTGCGGTGGGATGGGATGGGATGGGATGGATGGGATGGGATGGATGGGATGGGATGGATGGGATGGGATGGGATGAATGGGATGGGATGGGATGGGATGGGATGGATGGGATGGAATGGGATGGGATGAATGGGATGGGATGGGATGAATGGGATGGGATGGGATGGGACCTCCATGTGTCCTCGGGCAAGGATCCCTTCCACTGGAGCAGGATGCTCCAAGCCGCTGTGTCCAACCTGGCCTTGAGCACTGGGGCATCCAACCCTTCTCCATTCAACCCATTGTAGTGTCCCAGCACCCTCACAGGGAAGAGCTTCTGCCTAAGAGCTCAGCTCAGTCTCCCCTCGGGCAGGTTCAAGCCATTCCCCTTGGCCTGTCCCTGCCTCCCTCGTCCCAAGCCCCTCTCCAGGTTCCCTGCAGCCCCTTTAGGCTCTGGAGCTGCTCTCAGGTCTCCCCTTCCCGCAGCAGAGGGGCAGGATCCCCTCCCGGAGCTGCTGCTCCCACTCTGGCCTCAAGCACTCCTTGACGCCGGCTCCTGGGGACCCCAAGTCCCTCTCCTCAGGCTGCTCCATCCGGCCCCAATGACCCCAACACAGGGGCAGGAACAGACTGAACACCCCCCCCCCCTCCCCAAAGTGCCTTGTTTGGCCCCATTCCCGCTCCCTCCATTCCCATCATTCCGGCATCGTTTCACCCCTGCCCTCCCGTGGGCCTCTTTCCCTCAGGAGCTCTGGGGATCCAGGGAAGAAGAAGCAGCACATCTGCCACATCCCGGGCTGCGGCAAGGTCTACGGCAAAACCTCGCACCTGCGGGCTCACCTGCGGTGGCACACGGGCGAGAGGCCCTTCGTGTGCAGCTGGGTGCTGTGCGGCAAGCGCTTCACCCGCAGCGACGAGCTCCAGCGGCACAAGCGCACGCACACAGGTCGGGATGCTCAGGGATGCGGCCGCTGCTTCCCGTCGGGTTGGGAGGGAGCTGGGAGCTGCCACGGGCCGGGATCGACGGCTGCTCCAACCTGGCCCGGATGGGATGGAGCAGCCAAACCCGCTCCGTTGAGCCCATTCCGGGCTCCCTGTACCCTCGCAGGGACCAACTTCCTTATCTCCAACCTGAGCTCACCCCTTGTCCCATCGCCCCCAGGCAAGCTGCTGAGCTCGCCCCGCAGCTTCTCTCCTCCAGCCCCACCGTTCCCCTCCTCGCGCCCTCGCTCCGGCAGCTCCACGTCCTTCCATGGAGGACCCCAGCACCGGAGCATCCCTCGGGCCTCACACCCTTCTCCCTCCCGTCCCATAGGAGAGAAGAAGTTCGCCTGCCCGGAGTGCCCCAAGCGCTTCATGCGCAGCGACCACCTCTCCAAGCACATCAAGACCCACCAGAACAAGAAAGGCGGCGCCGGCAGCGCCGTGGCCATGAACGTCTCCGCCGTCCCCATGGACACGGGGGCCGCGGGCGAGGGCAACGGCGCTGCCCCCCCCTCGGCCCTCATCGCCACCAACATGGTGGCCATGGAAGCCATCTGCCCCGAGGGCATCGCCCGCCTGGCCACCAGCGGCATCAACGTCATGCAAGTGGCCGACCTCCAGTCCATCAACATCAGCGGCAACGGCTTCTGACGGGCGCCGCAGCCGGGACCTGCTGCCGGCGCCCGCACCATTCCCATGGGACCGCGCCGGCGCCGCACCGCAAGGCCAGAGCTCGCTCTCTCTCTTTTATAACTCAGCTTCACCTTAGCATTTGTTGGGGTTCCCCCCCCCCCCCCCCCATTTCACTCCCTGGATCCCCCCCCCCCCCCCAAAAAAAGCCTTCCCGGGATGCGCTCCCGTCGCTTCAGCCGTCGATGCCATCACGCCTTGGGAAAACACGCGATTCTCCGCTGCGTTCGTAGGGAAAACACCGGAAACAGGAGGAAAAAAAAACCCAAAGGAAAGACAAAAACAAAGCTTCCGAGGAGCCTCCCCCCCCCGCCCCCCCCCCAGAGGAGTCTATATTATTATATATATATAACGTGGAAAGCGGGCTCGCGGGAGAGAGCCGAGGCGCTGCTGCCCCCGGGACCTGCTCTCTTGGATGCCTTATCCCGGGCCTGAGCTGCTCCGGGATTCCCTTTTAGAGCAAATCCCTTGGAGAAGGGGAAAACTGCCCCCCCCCCCCCCCCCGGGTTCTTTTGTACCCCCTGCCCTTGGCTTCTTTGTTCTCTGGAGCTGGGTGAGGCTTGGATCCTCTTCCCCCCCCCCTTTGTGCATCCCCCCTGGGCTTCCGGATGGGTTTCCAAGCAGCTTCCTTTGGGAAGAGCCTTCTTCCCGCTCCGCGCGCCTCCGGAGCGGCTCCTCAGGGACAAGGTCTCGTTTTCCTTCATCCCTGCCCGATTTCGGAGGAATCAGCCCCAAAACGGGCCGCAGGAGGCGGCGCTTTTCCCCCCGGGATGGGGCTGGAGGCAGCTCCCCCAAACCAAGCCCCATGGATACGGGGCAGCTCAGGGAAAACCCCTTTGGTTTTCCAGGATCCGGCATCTCCCATCCCAGGACGGCTCCGGGCGCCTTCCTCCCACACCCTCCTCTTCCTGCTCCAAGGCTCTGCCCGCTCCCATCCGGCTGCGCACACATACCCCCCCCCCCCATTCCCATTCCCATGGGGATTTGATCTCAGGGTGCTGCACCGGGATGGCATTCCCGAAACACGGCAGTGGTGGGGCCGCGATCCCAACCGCCCTTCCCATGGCCTCGGAATCCCTGTTCCGAGCAGGGATGTTGGGGTGAGAGGAGCGCGAAGAGGCGGGGGAGAGGGGGTAGGAATGACCTGGGATGGGAAAACCACTCCTGGAATGGGAAAACCAGTCCCTGGAATGGGAAAACCAGTCCTGGAATGGGAAAACCAGAGAGCCTTGAGCTCCCAGTGGTGGTGGAGAGGTGGAGGTGGCCCCATCTCGATGGCTTTGGGCCGTGGTGCCACCACCTTTGCCCATGGGGGAAGCTGGTTTGGAGCCCATGGACTGCTCCATGAATCCCAACTAATGATGTCTTCCTGCATCCCACCCAACGGCGTCTTCCCAATGCAGCTCAATGATGCCTTCTTCCATCCATCCCAGCAGCGTCTTCCCAATCCAACCCAATGATGTCTTCTTCTATTGAACCCAACATCTTCCCAATCCAACCCAATGATACCTTCTTCCATCCATCCCAACGGTGTCTTCCCAATCCAACCACATCTCTTCATCCATCCCAACGGTGTCTTCCCAATCCAACCCCATCTCTTCCATCCATCCCAATGGTGTCTTCCCAATCCAACCCCATCTCTTCCATCCATCCCAATGGTGTCTTCCCAATCCAACCCATCTCTCCCATCCATCCCAACGGTGTCTTCCCAATCCAACCCCATCTCTTCCATCCATCCCAACGGTGTCTTCCCAATCCAACCCCATCTCTTCCATCCATCCCAACGGTGTCTTCCCAATCCAACCCCATCTCTTCCATCCATCCCAACGGTGTCTTCCCAATCCAACCCCATCTCTTCCATCCATCCCAACGGTGTCTTCCCAATCCAACACCATATCTCCCATCCATCCAAGGGTGTCTTCCCAATCCAACCCCATCTCTTCCATCCATCCCAACGGTGTCTTCCCAATCCAACCCCATCTCTTCCATCCATCCCAAGGGTGTCTTCCCAATCCAACCCCATCTCTTCCATCCATCCCAACGGTGTCTTCCCAATCCAACCCCATCTCTTCCATCCATCCCAGCAGCGTCTTCCCAATCCAACCCCATCTCTTCCATCCATCCCAACGGTGTCTTCCCAATCCAACCCCATCTCTTCCATCCATCCCAATGGTGTCTTCCCAATCCAACCCCATCTCTTCCATCCATCCCAACGGTGTCTTCCCAATCCAACCCCATCTCTTCCATCCATCCCAATGGTGTCTTCCCAATCCAACCCCATCTCTTCCATCCATCCCAACGGTGTCTTCCCAATCCAACCCCATCTCTTCCATCCATCCCAATGGTGTCTTCCCAATCCAACCCCATCTCTTCCATCCATCCAACGGTGTCTTCCCAATCCAACCCCATCTCTCCCATCCCACCCAACACCATCTCCCCAATCCCACCCCATGGCCTCTTCCACCCACCCACAGGCTCCATCCTTCCCCCTCTCCCATTCCCACCCCCATTCCGCTCCCTTTCCTTCGGGATAACCCGGGAACGCTCCCACCCCCACCCCCACCCCCATGGGCTGCAATCCCCTTTTGGGGCATCCTCCTTGCCCCTGCATCCCCAATCCCCGCTCCAGAGCCTTGGAATCACACCGGGATTATCCCAATGGCTCCGGACCCACCAGCAGTGGGGGGAGGGGGGGCCCGGAGCTGCCCCTCCCCCCCCCGGGCTCTCTCTCCCGAGGGATATTTTTGCATTTGTATATTTTTATATAGGAATTGGAGCATTTCTATTGGAATTCCTTGTGAAGCACTAACCCCCCCCTCCCCCCCCCCGCCATTCCCATGGGAAGCCGGGATCCCGGGGGGGGCAATCCCCACCCTCCACCCCCCCCCCCCCAATTCCAAGCAGGAATCAAGTGCCAAACCCCGGCCCCACCGAGGTTTTGGGGTGTCCTCCATCCCCCCCCCCCCCCCCCCCCGGTTCCCGACATTCCCATTGGAATTGTTTTCCTATGGAAACACGGATGGGGGGGGGGGGGGGGGCTCCGTTCTGCACCACCCCCACCCCCCCCGCAGGGGGATGGGGGGGGACACACCCACAAACGTGCCTTGAGAAGGGGGGGGACAACAGGGCCGAGCCCCCCCCTCCCCCCCCCCGCCCCCCAATTCCCACCCCTCCCCCCCCCATGGCTGTGCCCCTGGGGGTGGGGTCTATGCAGGGGGGGGGGCCATGGGGGGGGCCCTGCCCCCCGCACTGGCAATAATTCATTGTCTCTTATCAAGACTCTTGGGGCTGGGCTTGGGGGGGGTTGGGGGGGGCCCGGCCGAGAGCCTCATTTTTGGGGGGGAATCGGGGGAATTTGGGGCTGGTTCGGGTCCCAAAGTGCTATTTTTTTGTATAAAGGATGGAACGGGGGGGGGGGGAGGGGAGGGGTTCGGGGGGGGCCTTTGTAAATGGGGAACAGCGATGGGGGGGTTTTGTAATAAAGACGAGTCGCTGGCGTGGCCTGGAGGTGTCGTGGGGGCCAGGGCTGGGGGGCTATGGGGGGCTATGGGGCAGGCACAATGTGGGGCTATGGGGGGGAACAGGCACAATGTGGGCCTATGGGGGGCAGGCACAATGGGGGGCAGGCACAATGTGGGGCTATGGGGGGGAACAGGCACAATGTGGGGCTATGGGGGGCAGGCACAATGGGGGGCAGGCACAATGTGGGGCTATGGGGGGGAACAGGCACAATGTGGGGCTATGGGGGGCAGGCACAATGTGGGGCTATGGGGGGAACAGGCACAATGTGGGGCTATGGGGGGCAGGCACAATGTGGGGCTATGGGGGGCAGGCACAATGTGGGGCTATGGGGGGGAACAGGCACAATGTGGGGCTATGGGGGGTAACAGGCACAATGTGGGACTATGGGGGGCAGGCACAATGTGGGGCTATGGGGGGCAGGCACAATGTGGGGCTATGGGGGGGAACAGGCACAATGTGGTGCTATGGGGGGGTAACAGGCACAATGTGGGGCTATGGGGGGGAACAGGCACAATGTGGGGCTATGGGGGGCAGGCACAATGTGGGGCTATGGGGGGCAGGCACAATGTGGGGCTATGGGGGGGAAGAGGCACAATGTGGTGCTATGGGGGGTAACAGGCACAATGTGGGACTATGGGGGGCAGGCACAACGTGGGGCTATGGGGGGCAGGCACAATGTGGGGCTATGGGGGGGAACAGGCACAATGTGGGACTATGGGGGGGCAGGCACAATGTGGGGCTATGGGGGGCAGGCACAATGTGGGGCTATGGGGGGGAAGAGGCACAATGTGGTGCTATGGGGGGTAACAGGCACAATGTGGGACTATGGGGGGCAGGCACAATGTGGGGCTATGGGGGGCAGGCACAATGTGGGGCTATGGGGGGGAACAGGCACAATGTGGGGCTATGGGGATGGGGCCCCCCCTATCCCATCCCATCCATCCCATCCCATCCCATCCCATTCCCCTCCCTGCTGCGGGGGCTGCTCCTTCCTCCTCCTCCTCCTCCTCCTCCTCCCGGGGCCTCTTCCCTCATCCCGGCCGCTCCATCCCGGAGGCTCCCATGGGGCACCCAGGTCGGTGCTGCCCCCCCCAGCCCATTTGGGGGGGGGGATGGGGTTTGGGGGGGATGAGGTTGGGGGGGGATGGGGTTTGGGGGGGGATGGGGTTTGGGGGGGATGAGGTTTGGGGGGGATGGGGTTTGGGGGGATGGGGTTTGGGGGGGGATGGGGTTTGGGGGGATGGGGTTTGGGGGGGGATGGGGTTTGGGGGGGATGGGGTTTGGGGGGATGAGGTTGGGGGGGGATGGGGTTTGGGGGGATGGGGTTTGGGGGGGTCCCCCTTGGAGCCCTCCCCACGCTCCGCCCCCCCCAGGTCCCCGCAATCTCAGCTGCGTCTCTTACAAGCACCCGAGCGTGCGGGGGGGCTGGGGGGCGCGGGGGGGCCCGGGCCCGCACCGTGCGGTGCCCCCCCGGGCACTGCTGCATCGGGATCTGGAACGGGAGCCAGGCACTGGTGCAGGGTGAGAGCCCCGGGATGGGATGGGGATGGGGATGGGGATGGGGATGGGGATGGGGATGGGGATGGGAAGGGGATGGGGATGGGATGGGGATGGGGAAGGGGATGGGAAGGGGATGGGGAAGGGGATGGGGATGGGGATGGGAAGGGGATGGGGATGGGATGGGGATGGGAAGGGGATGGGAAGGGGATGGGAAGGGGATGGGGATGGGGATGGGAAGGGGATGGGGATGGGGATTGGGATGGGGATGGGAAGGGATGGGATGGGGAAGGGGATGGGAAGGGGATGGGGAAGGGGATGGGGATGGGAAGGGGATGGGGATGGGGATGGGGATGGGAAGGGGATGGGGATGGGGATTGGGATGGGGATGGGAAGGGGATGGGATGGGGAAGGGGATGGGAAGGGGATGGGGAAGGGGATGGGATGGGAAGGGGATGGGGATGGGGATGAGGATCGGGATGGGGATTGGGATGGGGATGGGAAGGGGATGGGATGGGGATGGGGAAGGTGATGGGGATGGGGATGGGGAAGGGGATGGGGATGGGGATGGGATGGGGATGGGATGGGAAGGGGATGGGGAAGGGGATGGGGAAGGGGATGGGGATGGGGATTGGGATGGGGATGGGAAGGGGATGGGATGGGGATGGGGATGGGAAGGGGATGGGGAAGGGGATGGGGATGGGGATTGGGATGGGGATGGGAAGGGGATGGGATGGGGATGGGGATGGGAAGGGGATGGGGATGGGGATGGGAAGGGGATGGGGATGGGGATGGGAAGGGGATGGGGATTGGGATGGGGATGGGATGGGGATGGGGATGGGGATGGGGATGGGGAAGGGGATGGGGAAGGGGATGGGGATGGGGATTGGGATGGGGATGGGAAGGGGATGGGATGGGATGGGGATGGGAAGGGGATGGGGATGGGGCTGGGAAGGGGATGGGGATGGGGATGGGAAGGGGATGGGGATTGGGATGGGGATGGGATGGGGATGGGGATGGGGATGGGGATGGGGATGGGGATGGGGATTGGGATGGGATGGGATGGGGATGGGGATGGGGATGGGATGGGGATGGGGATGGGGATGGGGATGGGGATGGGGATGGGGATGGGGATGGGGATGGGGAAGGGGATGGGGATGGGGATGGGGATGGGAAGGGGATGGGGATGGGGATGGGGATGGGGATGGGGATGGGGATGGGGATGGGGATGGTGGGATGGGGATGGGGATGGGGATGGGGGATGGGAAGGGGATGGGGATGGGGATGAGGATGGGGATGGGGATTGGGATGGGGATGGGAAGGGGATGGGATGGGGATGGGGATGGGGATTGGGATGGGGATGGGGAAGGGGATGTGATGGGGATGGGGATGGGAAGGGGATGGGGATGGGGATGAGGATGGGGATGGGGATTGGGATGGGGATGGGAAGGGGATGGGATGGGGATGGGGATGGGAAGGGGATGGGGAAGAGGGATGGGGATGGGGATGGGGATGGGGATGGGATGGGGATGGGATGGGGATGGGATGGGGATGGGAAGGGGATGGGGAAGGGGATGGGGATGGGGATTGGGATGGGGATGGGAAGGGGATGGGATGAGGATGGGAAGGGGGATGGGGAAGGGGATGGGGATGGGAAGGGGATGGGGATGGGGATGGGGATGGGGATGAGGATCGGGATGGGGATTGGGATGGGGATGGGACGGGGATGGGATGGGGATGGGGAAGGTGATGGGGATGGGGAAGGGGATGGGGATGGGGATGGGATGGGGATGGGATGGGGATGGGGATGGGAAGGGGATGGGGAAGGGGATGGGGATGGGGATTGGGATGGGGATGGGAAGGGGATGGGATGGGGATGGGGATGGGAAGGGGATGGGGATGAGGATGGGGATGGGGATGGGGATGGGGATGGGAAGGGGATGGGGAAGGGGATGGGGATGGCGATGGGAAGGGGATGGGGAAGGGGATGGGGATGGGGATGGGGAAGGGGATGGGGATGGGATGGGGATGGGATGGGGATGGGATGGGGATGGGAAGGGGATGGGGATGGGAGGGGATGGGATGGGGAAGGGGATGGGGATGGGATGGGGATGGGGATGGGGATGGGAAGGGGATGGGGATGGGGATGGGGATGGGAAGGGGATGGGGATGGGTAAGGGGATGGGGATGGGGATGGGGATGGGGATGGGATGGGGATGGGGATGGGGATGGGGATGGGAAGGGGATGGGGATGGGGATGAGGATGGGGATGGGGATTGGGATGGGGATGGGAAGGGGATGGGATGGGGATGGGGATGGGGATTGGGATGGGGATGGGAAGGGGATGTGATGGGGATGGGGATGGGAAGGGGATGGGGATGGGGATGAGGATGGGGATGGGGATTGGGATGGGATGGGAAGGGGATGGGATGGGGATGGGGATGGGAAGGGGATGGGGAAGAGGATGGGGATGGGGATGGGGATGGGGATGGGATGGGGAAGGGATGGGGATGGGATGGGGATGGGAAGGGGATGGGGAGGGGATGGGGATGGGGATTGGATGGGGATGGGAAGGGGATGGGATGAGGATGGGAAGGGGATGGGGAAGGGGATGGGGATGGGAAGGGGATGGGGATGGGGATGGGGATGGGGATGAGGATCGGGATGGGGATTGGGATGGGGATGGGAAGGGGATGGGATGGGGATGGGGAAAGGTGATGGGGATGGGGATGGGGAAGGGGATGGGGATGGGGATGGGATGGGGATGGGATGGGGATGGGGATGGGAAGGGGATGGGGAAGGGGATGGGGATGGGGATTGGGATGGGGATGGGAAGGGGATGGGATGGGGATGGGGATGGGAAGGGGATGGGGATGAGGATGGGGATGGGCATGGGGATGGGGATGGGAAGGGGATGGGGGAAGGGGATGGGGATGGCGATGGGAAGGGGCTGGGGAAGGGGATGGGGATGGGGTGGGGAAGGGGATGGGGAAGGGATGGGGATGGGATGGGGATGGGATGGGGAGGGAAGGGGATGGGGAAGGGGATGGGGATGGGATTGGGATGGGAGGGAAGGGGATGGGATGGGGAAGGGGATGGGGATGGGATGGGGATGGGGATGGGGATGGGAAGGGGATGGGATGGGATGGGGAGGGGATGGGGATGGGAAGGGGATGGGAAGGGGGATGGATGGGGATGGGGATGGGGATGGGAAGGGGATGGGGAAGGGGATGGGGATGGGGATTGGGATGGGATGGGAAGGGGATGGATGGGGAAGGGGATGGGGATGGGGAGGCCCCGATCCTGCCCCATGGGGGGTGTGGGGCTGGTCCTGCCTTGGGGGGGCATTTTTGGGGGTGGGAACCGCTCCCCCCCCGGGTCCTTTCCCGGCTGCTGCCGCTGGGCCCTGACCTTGGCCTTGAGCTGCGGCGGGGCCGGGAATGCGGGGGGGGACGCGGAGAGGGGGGCCCTGGGGGGTGTCGGGAAGGGTCCGTGGGGAGATCGGGGGGGTCTTGGTTAAGGGGTCCCTGTTAAGATGGTTCCTATTAAGGGGGTTCCTGTTAAAGGGTCCCTGTTAAGGGGTTCCTGTTAAGGGGGTTCCTGTTAAGGGGGTTCCTGTTAAGGGGGTTCCTGTTAAAGGGTCCCTGTTAAGGGGTTCCTGTTAAGGGGGTTCCTGCTAAAGGGTCCCTGTTAAAGGGTCCCTGTTAAGGGGGTTCCTGTTAAGGGGGTCCCTGTTAAGGGGTTCCTGTTAAGGGGTTCCTGTTAAGGGGGTTCCTGTTAAGGGGGTCCCTGTTAAAGGGTCCCTGTTAAGGGGTTCCTGTTAAGGGGTTCCTGTTAAGGGGGTTCCTGTTAAGGGGGTCCCTGTTAAGAGGGTTCCTGTTAAGGGGGTTCCTGTTAAGGGGTTCCTGTTAAGGGGGTCCCTGTTAAAGGGTCCCTGTTAAGGGGTTCCTGTTAAGGGGTTCCTGTTAAGGGGGTCCCTGTTAAGGGGGTTCCTGTTAAGCGGGTCCCGGGGCTCCCGCAGGCTGTTGGGGGGGCGGGGGCTCCTCCTGCCCCTCCCCGCTCTGCACCCCCAGCCCCGCGGGGCCCCCCGGCGGCGCCGTCCTCGTCTGCCTCTGCCGCGGGCACCTCTGCAACGGGAGCGGGGAGCGGCCGGAGCCGGGGGGGGGCGGGCACGGAGCAGGTACGGGGGTGATGGGGGAATGGGGGGGAATGGGGGAATGGGGGAATGGGGGAATGGGGGTAATGGGGGAATGGAGGTGATGGGGGTGAATGGGGGTGAATGGGGGAATGGGGGAATGGGGGTAATGGGGGAATGGGGAAATGGGGGAATGGGGAAATGGGGGAATGGGGGTGATGGGGGAATGGGGGAATGGGGGTGATGGGGGAATGGGGGTAATGGGGGAATGGAGGTGATGGGGGTAATGGGGGTGAATGGGGGAATGGGGGAATGGGGGTGATGGGGGAATGGGGGAATGGGGGGAAAGGGGGAATGGGAAATGGGGGAATGGGGGTGAATGGGGGAATGGGGGAATGGGGGTGATGGGGGAATGGAGGTGATGGGGGTAATGGGGGTGAATGGGGGAATGGGGGAATGGGGGGGAATGGGGGAATGGGGGAATGGGGGTGATGGGGGAATGGGGAAATGGGGGAATGGGGGTGAATGGGGGAATGGGGGAATGGGGGTGATGGGGGAATGGAGGTGATGGGGGTAATGGGGGTGAATGGGGGAATGGGGGAATGGGGGTGATGGGGAATGGAGGTGATGGGGGTAATGGGGGTGAATGGGGGAATGGGGGAATGGGGGTGATGGGGGAATGGAGGTGATGGGGGTAATGGGGGTGAATGGGGAATGGGGGAATGGGGGTGATGGGGGAATGGGGAAATGGGGGAATGGGGGTGAATGGGGGAATGGGGGAATGGGGGTAATGGGGTAATGGGGGTGAATGGGTGAATGGGGGAATGGGGGGGAAAGGGGGAATGGGGAAATGGGGGAATGGGGGTGAATGGGGGAATGGGGGAATGGGGGTGATGGGGGAATGGAGGTGATGGGGGTAATGGGGGTGAATGGGTGAATGGGGGAATGGGGGGGAAAGGGGGAATGGGGAAATGGGGGAATGGGGGTGAATGGGGGAATGGGGGAATGGGGGTAATGGGGGAATGGAGGTGATGGGGGTAATGGGGGTGAATGGGGAATGGGGGAATGGGGGTAATGGGGAATGGAGGTGATGGGGGTATGGGGGTGAATGGGGGAATGGGGGTAATGGGGGAATGGGGGAATGGGGGTGATGGGGGAATGGAGGTGATGGGGGAATGGGGGAATGGGGGTGATGGGGGAATGGGGGAATGGGGGTGAATGGGGGAATGGGGGAATGGGGGTGAATGGGGGTAATGGGGGAATGGGGGAATGGGGGAATGGGGTAATGGGGGAATGGGGGAATGGGGAATGGGGTAATGGGGTAATGGGGGAATGGGGGTGATGGGGGTTATTGGGGTGATGGGGGAATGGGGGGAATGGGGGAATGGGGGTAATGGGACAATGGGGGCAATGAGAGGCAAGGGGGGTGCCCGGGATGGGAGACCCTGGGGTCACTTGGGGGGGCCTGAGACCCTCAGGGGACCCATGGGGGGGCTTGGGACCCTTAAGGGACCTGTAGGGGTGGGATATGGGACCCATAGGGACCCATGGGGAGGGACAGGGACCTACAGGGAACTCACATCGGTGTTGGGCCTCTTAAGGGACCTATAAGGGGATCTATGGGGGGGCTGCAGGGCCATGGCCGGGGGGCCTGGGACCCAGAGGTGATGCGCAGGGGATGGGCACGGCGCCGATAGGGGACCCGTGGGGGCCATGGGGTCTATGGGGCAGCTCTATGGGGCTGGGCTCCCCTCGGCACCCGGCGTCACCGCAGCCCCTGTCCCCAGAGCCCGGCCGCTCGGGGTCCCTGTGGCTGTGGGGCGCTGGCCCCCTCCTCATCCTCCTCACCTGCCTCTGCGTCCTCGGTAGGGATGGGGGCACCGGGGGGGGCCCCATGGGGACCCCCGGCCACAGCGCCCCCCCCTCCCCTGTGTCCCCAATGGGGGGCTCCTGGGGGTCCCCCTGCCCCACACGTCCCCGTTCCAGGGCTGCGCCGGGCCAGGGCCCACAGGGGGCGGCCACGTCGGGGGGGGAGCGGGGTCCCCCCCGAGCCCCCCAGCCCGGAGCTGCCTGCGCTGCGCTTCCTGAAGGTGGGGGGCAGCCGTGGGGCGGGGGGGGCCTGGGACCTCTGGGCATGGGGGTCCTTGTTGGGGGGGGAGCCGTGGGTCCGGTTGGCCCCGTCCTTGGGTGCCCCCTTCCTGGTGCTGCAGTGGGGCTGGTGGCCCATGGGGGTCCCTGTCCCGGTCTATGGGGGGCGCTGACCTGGTGCTATGGGGTGTGTGGGTGCTATGGGTCCCTGTCGCTGTCTATGGGGACATGGGGGTTCATGGGGTTCCACTGCCACGTCCCTGTCTATGGGGCCATGGGGGTCCATAGGGGTGCACTGCCGGGTCCCTGTCTATGGGGGTTCATGGGGGTCCATGGGGGTCCACTGCTGGGTCCCTATGGGGCCATGGGGGTCCATGGGGTTCCACTGCCGGGTCCCTATGGGGCCATGGGGGTCCATGGGGTTCCACTGCCGGGTCCCCGCCGCTGTCCGTGGGGCGCTGCCGCTCGGTGCCACCGGGGGTCGCTGTCCCGCTCTCTGGGGGCGCTGCCGCTCGGTGCCACCGGGGGTCGCTGTCGCGCTCTATGGGGGCGCTGCCGCTCGGTGCCACCGGGGGTCGCTGTCGCGCTCTATGGGGGCGCTGCCGCTCGGTGCCACCGGGGGTCGCTGTCGCGCTCTCTGGGGGCGCTGCCGCTCGGTGCCACCGGGGGTCGCTGTCGCGCAGGTGCTGCAGCGGGGCCGTTTCTCCGCGGTCTGGGCCGGCTCCCTCCGCCACCGCCCGGTCGCCATCAAAGCGTTCGCGGCGCGCGGGGCCGCGCGGTTCGCGGCGGAGCGCGCCGTGCACGCGCTGCCGCTCATGGAGCACGAGAACGTGGCGCGGCTGCTGGGGGCGCGCCGCGCGGGGCCGCGCGCGGGGGGGGGGCTCCTCGTGCTGCAGCTCTACCCGGCGGTGAGCGCGGGAAGCGGGCGCGAGCGGCGGGAACGGCGCGGGAAAAGGGCGGGAACGGGGCGGGAAACGGGGCGGGAACGGGAGGGGAACGGGGGTGAATGAGTGAGCGTCAATGGGGAGAATGGGCGTGGATGGGTGTGCGCGGGGTGCAGAGGTTAACACAGGTTCACATGGGCTCACTTGGGTGCACATGGGGTGCTGGGGTGCACATGGGGTGCTGGGGTGCACATGGGGTGCTGGGGCGCACATGGGGTGCTGGTGCTGGTCAGGGTGCACATAGGGTGCTGTGGGTTCACATGGGTGCACATGGGGTGCACATGGGGTGCTGGTGCTCACATGGGGTGCACATGGGTGCACATGGGGTGCACATGGGGTGCTGGTGCTGGTCAGGGTGCACATAGGGTGCTGTGGGATCACATGGGTGCACATGGGGTGCTGGGGCACACATGGGGTGCTGTGGGTTCACATGGGTGCACATGTGTGTGGCAGAACCACTGTGGCTGCCCATGACCATCACACACCAGCACATGGGAAAGGGGGGCAGCTGGGGGGAGATGCCTGTGTGTGCATGCGTGTTGTGTGTGTCCCCATGTGTGTCCTCATGTGTGTCCCCATGTGTGTCCCCATGCGTGTCCTCATGTGTGTCCTCATGTGTGTCCCCATGTGTGTCCCCATGTGTGTCCTCATGCGTGTCCCCATGTGTGTCCTCATGTGTGTCCTCATGTGTGTCCCCATGTGTGTCCCCATGTGTGTCCCCATGTGTGTCCCCATGCGTGTCCTCATGTGTGTCCCCATGCGTGTCCCCATGCGTGTCCTCATGCGTGTCCCCATGTGTGTCCTCATGCGTGTCCCCATGTGTGTCCTCATGTGTGTCCTCATGTGTGTCCCCATGCGTGTCCCCATGTGTGTCCTCATGCGTGTCCCCATGTGTGTCCCCATGTGTGTCCTCATGTGTGTCCCCATGTGTGTCCCCATGTGTGTCCCCATGCGTGTCCCCATGCGTGTCCTCATGCGTGTCCCCATGTGTGTCCTCATGTGTGTCCCCATGTGTGTCCCCATGCGTGTCCCCATGTGTGTCCCCATGTGTGTCCCCATGTGTGTCCTCATGCGTGTCCCCATGCGTGTCCCCATGTGTGTCCCCATGTGTGTCCTCATGTGTGTCCCCATGCGTGTCCCCATGTGTGTCCTCATGTGTGTCCCCATGTGTGTCCCCATGTGTGTCCCCATGTGTGTCCCCATGTGTGTCCTCATGTGTGTCCCCATGTGTGTCCCCATGTGTGTCCTCATGTGTGTCCCCATGTGTGTCCCCATGTGTGTCCCCATGTGTGTCCCCATGTGTGTCCTCATGTGTGTCCCCATGTGTGTCCCCATGTGTGTCCTCATGTGTGTCCCCATGTGTGTCCTCATGTGTGTCCTCATGTGTGTCCTCATGCGTGTCCCCATGTGTGTCCCCATGTGTGTCCCCATGCGTGTCCCCATGCGTGTCCCCATGCGTGTCCTCATGTGTGTCCCCATGTGTGTCCCCATGCGTGTCCCCATGTGTGTCCCCATGTGTGTCCCCATGTGTGTCCCCATGCGTGTCCCCATGCGTGTCCTCATGTGTGTCCCCATGTGTGTCCCCATGTGTGTCCTCATGTGTGTCCCCATGTGTGTCCCCATGCGTGTCCCCATGTGTGTCCCCATGTGTGTCCCCATGTGTGTCCCCATGCGTGTCCCCATGTGTGTCCTCATGTGTGTCCCCATGTGTGTCCCCATGTGTGTCCTCATGCGTGTCCTCATGTGTGTCTTCATGTGTGTCCCCATGTGTGTCCCCATGTGTGTCCTCATGCGTGTCCTCATGTGTGTCCCCATGCGTGTCCTCATGTGTGTCCCCATGCGTGTCCCCATGCGTGTCCCCATGTGTGTCCTCATGTGTGTCCTCATGTGTGTCTTCATGTGTGTCCTCATGTGTGTCCTCACGTGTGTCCCCACGCGTGTTCCGTGCCCCCCACCCCAGGGCTCTCTGCGCCAGTTCCTGGCTCACCACGTGGGCACCTGGGCGGGCAGCGTGCGCCTGGCGCTGTCCCTGGCGCGGGGCCTGGCCTTCCTGCACCAGGAGCTGTGGCGCGATGGTGAGCACCGGCAGCACCGCAGCACCCCTGGGGGTCCCCCCCCGCACCCCCTGGGTCACCCCCGTACCCCCCCCAGGCCTGTACAAGCCCAGCGTGGTTCACCGGGACCTGAGCAGCCAGAACGTGCTGGTGCGGGACGACGGCACCTGCGCCATCGGGGACTTCGGGCTGGCGCTGGCGCTGCCACCGCGCACCCAGGGGGGAGCCACGGCCCCGCGAGGGGGGCCCATCCGCAAGGTGCTGGGATGGGATGGGGACTGGATGGGAACAAGGATGGGGACAGGGATGGGGGTGGGATGGGGATGGGGATAGAGATGGAGATGTGATGGGGTGGGATGGAGTCAGGGGTGAGGATGAGGACAGGGATAGGATTGAGACAGGGATGGGATGGGAATGAGGATGGGATGGGGATGGAGATGGGAACACAGAGGGAGATGAGGATGAGGACAGGGATAGGATTGAGACAGGGATGGGATGAGGATGGGATGGGGATGGAGATGGGAACACAGAAGGGGATGAGGATGAGGACAGGGATGGGGTTGAGACAGGGATGGGATGGGAATGGAGATGGGAACACAGATGGGGATGAGGATGAGGACAGGGATAGGGCTGAGACAGGGATGGGATGAGGATGGGATGGGGATGGAGATGGGAACACAGAAGGGGATGAGGATGAGGACAGGGATAGGGTTGAGACAGGGATGGGGATGGGAAAGGGATGAGGATGGGATGGGGATGGAGACAGGATGGGAGCCAGGATGGGGACGGGGATGTGATACGTACAGGGATGCGGGTGAGGATGCAGATGGGGATGGGAAAGGGATGGGGATGGAGACAGGATGGGAGCAAGGATGGGGACCGGGCTGGGGACGCGACAGGGACAGGACCCTCGCCCGCCGCCGGCCCTGTGGTGTGGCTCCCGGTGCCCATGAGCACACCCTGTGCTAACCGGGGCCGGTGGGGGGGGCTCGGCGCCAGGCGGGCACGCAGCGGTACCTGGCCCCGGAGATCCTGGACGAGAGCCTGGACCTGCGCGCCTGGGGCCGGGCGCTGCTGCAGGCGGATGTGTACGCGCTGGCGCTGCTGCTCTGGGAGATCCTGTCCCGCTGCCAGGCCCTGAGCCCCGGTGAGCGCCCGCCGATGCCGCCGTTCCCCCCCCTCCCCGGGCCGTGCCCCCCGCATCCCCGCCCCGCGCTCACCCCGCTCCGGCCCCGCAGGAGCCCCGGTGCCCGCGTTCCGGCTCGCGTACGAGGCCGAGCTGGGCTCCAGCCCCACCGGGGCGCAGCTCCGCCGCTTGGCCGTGGACGAGCGGCGCCGGCCGCTGATCCCCCCCGCCTGGCACCGGGCCCCGCAGGTCAGCGCCCATGGGTCCCGGCGTGGGTGCAAAGGGGGGTTTGGGGGTGCCCGGGATGGGGGGGTCCCTACCCAGGTGCCCAGGGGTGTTTGGGGGCGCTATGGGGTGACCCAGGAGGGTTCCATGCCCATGGAGTCCCAGGGGTGTTTGGGGGGGCCCAGAGGGGTCCCTGCCCTGGGGATGCCCCTGTTCGGGGGGGGTCGTGTCCTTGTTTGGGGGACCCGCAGCACGGGGAGTCCCTGTGGGGGTCATCATTTGAGGGGGGTCCCTATTTGGGGGGTCCCTGTTTAGGGGGTCCCTCTTTGGGGGGTCCCTGTTTAGGGGGTCCCTGTTTGGGGGGTCCGTGTTGGGGGTCCCCATTTGGGGGGGTCCCAGTTTGGGTCCCGCTGAGGCCGGGGGGGGTTCCCGCAGCCCGGGGGGGCTCTGCCGGAGCTGCTCGAGGATTGCTGGGACCCGGACCCCGAGGCGCGGCTCTCGGCGGAGCGCGCCCTGCAGCGCCTGCAGCGCCTGGCGCAGGGGGACTGAGCCGCACCGGGGGCGGGGCCAGCCGCAAGCCCCGCCCCACGAAGCCCCGCCCCTCTCCTGCTCCCTGCCGGGAGGGGCCAAGGTCGGAGCGAAGGCGGAAGGTGGGGAACGGAGCTGCCCCTCCCGAGCCCCGAACCCCCCCTGCACCCCCATATCCCCCCCTGCACCCCAAAACCAGCGCCAGCCCCAAACCCCCCCTGCACCCCCATATCCCCCCCTGCACCCCAAAACCAACCCCAGCCCCAAACCCCCCCTGCACCCCCATATCCCCCCCTGCACCCCAAAACCAACCCCGAACCCCCCCTGCACCCCCATATCCCCCCCTGCACCCCAAAACCAACCCCGAACCCCCCCTGCACCCCCATATCCCCCCCTGCACCCCAAAACCAACCCTGAACCCCCCCTGCACCCCCATATCCCCCCCTGCACCCCAAAACCAGCGCCAGCCCCAAACCCCCCCTGCACCCCCATATCCCCCCCTGCACCCCAAAACCAACCCCGAACCCCCCCTGCACCCCCATATCCCCCCTGCACCCCAAAACCAGCGCCAGCCCCAAACCCCCCCTGCACCCCCATATCCCCCCCTGCACCCCAAAACCAACCCTGAACCCCCCCTGCACCCCCATATCCCCCCTGCACCCCAAACCCAGCCCCGAACCCCCCCTGCACCCCCATATCCCCCCCTGCACCCCAAAACCAGCCCCAGCCCCAAACCCCCCCTGCACCCCCATATCCCCCCCTGCACCCCAAAACCAGCCCCAAACCCCCCTGCACCCCCATATCCCCCCCTGCACCCCAAAGCCAACCCCAGCCCCAAACCCCCCCTGCACCCCCATATCCCCCCCTGCACCCCAAAACCAGCGCCAGCCCCAAACCCCCCCTGCACCCCCATATCCCCCCTGCACCCCAAACCCAGCCCCAAACCCCCCCTGCACCCCCATATCCCCCCCTGCACCCCAAAACCAGCCCCAAACCCCCCCTGCACCCCCATATCCCCCCCTGCACCCCAAAACCAGCCCCAAACCCCCCCTGCACCCCCATATCCCCCCCTGCACCCCAAAACCAGCCCCAGCCCCAAACCCCCCCTGCACCCCCATATCCCCCCCTGCACCCCACACTCACCCTCTGCCCCCCCCCAGGTCTTGGAGCTGCTCCCCCCATGTGGAACCCAGGTGCAGGTAAAGCGGGGGGGGGCACCCCCAGGTTTGGGGTCTCCCCTGACCCCCTCCTGCCCCCCCCATGGGCAGTGAAGGGGTTCGGGTCCCCCCCCCTCACTTCTCTCTCCCCCCCCCCCCAGGGCCGCAGCCCCCCCCCCACCCCGTGTGCCCCCCAAACCCCCTGTGCCCTCCCCGCCCCCCCCCTCCCAACCCCCTGCACCCCCCCCCCGTGGCACCCCCCCCCCATTGCGGGCCCGTCCCGTGCCCCATGGGACCCCCCCCGGGGTGCCCTCCCCCCCCCCATGGGCTGCCCCCTCCGGGGTGCCCCCCCCCCCACCATGGGGTGCCCCCTCCGGGGTGCCCCCCCCCCCCCCATGGGGTGCCCCCCCTGTACCCCCCTGTGCTGGACAAGAAGGCGGCGAAGAAGAAGAAGAAGAAGGCTCACAAGAAGCACAAGGTGATGGGGGGGGGGTCACACATATGGGGGGGGCACTTGGGGGTCCCCCGGGTGCTCACGTCTCTCCTGTCCCCCCCCCCCCAGCGCTCTTCGTCCTCCTCCTCCTCCTCCTCCAGCAGCGACTCCGATTGAGGCCCCCACCGGAGGCCAGGGGCCACCTCGTGCCGTGGCCACCCCGTGTCCACCCCGTGTCCACCCCGTGTCCATCCCGTGTCCACCCCGTGTCCATCCCGTGTCCATCCCGTGTGCCCCCGGGACCAGCCGTGTCCGTGGCCAGGCGTGAGCAAGCGTGAGCCCCGGACCAGCCCTGAGCAACCAGGAGCATCCAGGAGCAGCCGTGAGCACCAGCGTGAAGCCGTGACCAAGCATGACCATGTGGGACCTGCATCCATGACCATCCATGGCCATGTGGGACCTGCATCCATGACCATCCATGGCCATGTGGGACCTGCATCCATGACCATCCATGGCCATGTGGGACCTGCATCCATGACCATCCATGGCCATGTGGGACCTGCATCCATGACCAACCATGACCACGTGGGACCTGCATCCATGACCAACCATGACCATGTGGGACCTGCATCCATGACCAACCATGACCACGTGGGACCTGCATCCATGACCAACCATGACCATGTGGGACCTGCATCCATGACCAACCATGACCACGTGGGACCTGCATCCATGACCAACCATGACCATGTGGGACCTGCATCCATGACCAAGCATGGCCACGTGGGACCTGCATCCATGACCAACCATGACCATGTGGGACCTGCATCCATGACCAACCATGACCATGTGGGACCTGCATCCATGACCAAGCATGGCCACGTGGGACCTGCATCCATGACCAACCATGACCATGTGGGACCTGCATCCGTGACCATCCATGACCACGTGGGACCTGCATCCGTGACCATCCATGACCACGTGGGACCTGCATCCGTGACCATCCATGACCACCTATGACCACCCATGACCAAGCAGGACCTCCCTGGGCTCTCCTGTGTCCATCCATGACCACGCGTGACCAACCAGGACCTCCCATGTCCTGGTGCTCCCCCCATGTCCCCCCACCCCGCAGGCAGGCCCTGGGTGCTGGGGGGTGCTGGGGGGTGCAGGGGTGCCCCCGCTCTTCCCCAATAAAGCCCTGGGACCCCCCCACTGTGTCTGTGTCTCCTTTGTGCCCTTGGGGGGGGGGGACACAGCCCCCATCAGCATGGGGGGGTGGGGAGGCGAACCTGCCCCATGGCCCCCAGTGTGCTCCCCTTTGCTTCCTTCTTGCCCCCATTGCCCCCTGTTATTGCCCCCCTTCCAGCCCCCCACGCCCCCACTACCCCCATTGTCCTCTTCTTGCCCCCCTTATACCCATTGTTGTCTTATACCCCGTCATTGCCCCTTGTACCCCATTATTGCCCCTTTATACTCTGTGATTGCCCCTTATACCCCATTATTGCCCCTTTATACCCCATTATTGCCCCTCTTATACCCCATTATTGCTCTTTATACCCCATTATTGCCCCTTTATACTCTGTGATTGCCCCTTATACCCCATTATTGCCCCCTTATACCCCATTATTGCCCCTCTTATACCCCATTATTGCTCTTTATACCCCATTATTGCCCCTTTATACTCTGTGATTGCCCCTTATACCCCATTATTGCCACTTTATACCCTGTTATTGCCCCTTTTATACTCCATTATTGCCTCCCTTATACCCATTAATGCCCCTCTTATACCCCGTTATTGTCTCTTTATACCCATTAATGCCCTTCTTACACCCTGTTATTGTCCCTTTACACCCCATTATTGCCCCCTTATACCCCATTATTGCTCCTCATACCCCATTAATGCCCCTCTTATACCCCATTATTGTCCTTTTATATCCCATTATTGCCCCCCTTATACTTCATTATTGCTCCTAATACCCTATTATTGCCCCCTTATACCCATTATTGCCCCCTTATACCCCATTAATGTCCCTCTTACACCCCGTTCTTCCCCTCCTACAGCCCCCATTGCCCCCCCTCCCCTCTTCTTGCCCCTTTACCCCCCTCAACCCCCCTCCCCCTTCGCCCCCTCCTCTCAGTCCTCCGCTCCGCCGCAGCGCCCCCCCCCTCTCCCGCGGCCGCTCTACCCCGCCGCCGCCCGTCTCGCTGGTGCTGGGCGGAGCGCGGTGCCCGCTCTGTCCCCGCCCGCGCCGCGCCTCGCTGGTACGTCCGTTTCCGGGTCGGGGCGGGTGTAAATCGCGCCGCCGCCGCCGCCCCCGCCCAGAGCCGCCGCGGCCGCCGCAGCTCGAGCAGCGCCGCCGCTCCCGCCGCTGCCTCCGCTCCCGCCGCCGCCCCCCCCCACCTTCCCTCCCCTCCTCCCCTCCCTCCTCCTCCTCTTCCTCCTCCTCCTCCCGCTCCCGCTCCGCCCGCAGCGCCCTTCTCCCGCCGCCGTTACCGGCGCTGCTCCAGGTAGGCCCGAACCCTTCCCCCCGCCCCCCCCCCCCGCCATCCCGTCTCCTCACCCCGTTCCCCGCCTCCATCCGCTCCCCGCTCCCACCGCATCGCCGAAGCCTCGGCCTCGCGTAGCCCCCTCTGGCCGCTCCCGGCCTCGCGGCGCCCGGCCGCGCCCTCACCACACACCGCGGCCTACGCGCGGCCTAGTCGCGGCCTACCTAGGCCGCGGCCTGCGTGCGCGGCGCGGGGCCGGGCCCTTCGCGGGGGGGGGAGGGGGGGTGGGGGTGGGGGCTCCGCCGCTGCCCCTCCCCCACTGTAACCCCCCCGTCCCCTCCCCACGGCGGGGACCGGGCCGGGGGGGGCTCGTGCGTCACATGGCGGCGACCCCCCCCCCCCAACCGGTACCGCGGGGGGGCCCGGGGGGGGCCGTGGATTTTTCCCTCTCTTTTTTTTGTTTTTTTTTCGCCATTTTTCCGCCTTTTTTTCCCCTTTTTTTTCTTTTTTTCCGTTTTTTCGCTGTTTTTGTTGTTATTTTCCATTTTTTCCCTCATCCGGCCCGCTTTTGCCGCCATCGCGGGGGGGGCGGACACGAACCTCCCCCCCCCCCCCCGGTCCTGTTCCCCCAGGCCCGGTTTGAGCTCCGGTTCCCTTCAGGCCTGAGCCGCTCCGGGACTTCCCGGTTTCCCCCCCCCGGCCCGGGCCTGGTTCAGCGCCGCCATCCGGATGTGGCCGCGCTCGGGGGCTCGGTTCCATCGCTTTCTCCCCCCGATCCCGGTTCGGAGCCGGGATCGGAGCCGCGTTCCCTCCGGTTCCCCTTTTAATGGAGCCGGGACCGGGTGGGAGCCCCATGGGCCCGGATGCGGGTGAGGAGCGGCTCGGGGGCCGTTTTCCCGCAGGGAAGCCGGGATGGAAGCGCCGGCTCCCGCCACGGCTCCGCTTCCCCTTTGCCTCCCCCCCCCGGCTCTTTGGCTTGGGAACACAGAGGAATGCCCATGGGAAGCGACCTGGGAATGGGAGCGGGATCCGAACCGGGATCCATGGCTCCGGTCAACCGGGAAGCTCCTAAACAGCCCAGCTCCGGTTTGACTCTTCCTCTTCCTCCTCCGGCTGGAGGCCCGCTTCCCAAGCCGGGGATTGCGGCTGGGTTTATGGAGCGTGAACCCCGTTAAGTGCCGCTGCTTCCCTCTTGAAGCGGGAGCACCATGGGCTTCATCCCGCTGGATCCTTGGGGCTTGCTTAAATCCGACTGGAGGAGAAGCCGGAGCTAAAGGAAGTTGAATGCAATTCCCAGTTAAACGGGGGCCCGATCCTTGTGTTTTCCATGGGGGGGGGAAGACGTTGGTTGAAACCTGATCGTGTGCTCATGTGGCTTTATCTGCTTGGAGTGAAGCAGCTCGGCCACGGCGCTGGGAAAGCTTTCCCGGCCCAGGGAAAAGTTGGGAATTCCGGGTTTCTCCTCCGTACATGGGGCAAACCCAGCGGGAAACGGGGTTTGTTGGTGCCAGGGAAGGAAAACTCCTCTACGCGAAGGGTTTCAAGCTCCTTGGAGCTGGAGAAGCCTTTGGAAGAGGTAGGGAATGAGAGGGAACCCGAGGCCTCACTGGAGCCGGATCCAGGCGGGAGCCGGGATCGCTGTGGATCAGCTCTGCCCATGGCTGCCTGGAGAGGAGCATCCCCATAGCTGCCAATGGGGGGGTGCTGAGGGAGGAGAAGGAGGCCCGGAAGGGCTCAAATCCCATGGGATGGGCTCCGGAACGGCAGGGAAGGGTTGGGACGAGCCCTCAATCCGGCCCTGTCTTCCCTGTAGCTCCGCTCAGCAGTGACCAAAGCCCGGCTCGAGATGGACACCGGGGTCATTGAAGGAGGTTTGAATGTGACGCTCACCATCCGGCTGCTCATGCACGGGAAGGTACGTGCCGGCGGGATGTGGGAATGCCCCATCCCGGCGGGAATGTGACCGTGGCCCCTGGGCAGCTCCGCAGGGTCTAAATCCCACCTTCGGGAGCATGGAGTTGAGCGGGGGGGAGGGAGAAGCGCATGAGGCGCTGTTTGGCCGCCAGAAGGGATTTGTTTAAGCTTGGAAGAGCCGGAGTTTGGGAAGCACTGAGTAATTCCTGCTTTTGTTTCCATGCCAGGAGGTGGGAAGCATCATTGGGAAGGTAAGCGAGCAGCCAAGCCCCAATCCCTGCCCTTCTGCCCCCTTCCCCCTGCCCCCCCCCCAGCCCCTGACGCCTTTTCCCTTCTTTTTCCCGGCACAGAAGGGGGAATCCGTGAAGAAGATGCGGGAGGAGGTGAGTGGGGAAATGGGAATCGCGGCGGCGCCGCGCGGGGCAGGCTGGGAAGCGTAGGCAGAGGCGGCGGGAAGCGGGGCGGGAGAAGATGGCTGCCGGCAGGGAATCACAGCAGGGAATCCCGAGGGAGCCGAGCCAGGGAGGAGGGATGGGCACAGGGAATGCGGAGCCGAGCGAGGGGGGGAGATCCTGAGGGATCCACGTTGAACGGAGCGAGGGACGATGGATCGCGGTTGGGAATCCCGAGGGATTCGTGCTGAACTAAAGAAGGGAGGCTGGATCGCGGTTGGGAATCCCGAGGGATTCGTGCTGAACTAAACAAGGGAGGCTGGATCGCGGTTGGGAATCCCGAGGGATTCGTGCTGAACAGAGCGAGGGAGGATTTAGCACTGGTGGGAATCCGGCTGGATCCCTGCTGAATGGAGCCGAGGGAGCTTTTAGCACTGGTGAGGATCCGGATGGATCCCTGCTGAATGGAGCCGAGGGAGCTTTTAGCACTGGTGGGAATCGGGATGGATCCCTGCTGAATGGAGCCGAGGGAGCTTTTAGCACTGGTGGGGATCCGGATGGATCCCTGCTGAATGGAGCCGAGGGAGCTTTTAGCACTGGTGAGGATCCGGATGGATCCCTGCTGAATGGAGCCGAGGGAGCTTTTAGCACTGGTGGGGATCCGGATGGATCCCTGCTGAATGGAGCCGAGGGAGCTTTTAGCACTGGTGGGGATCCGGATGGATCCCTGCTGAATGGAGCCGAGGGAGCTTTTAGCACTGGTGAGGATCCGGATGGATCCCTGCTGAATGGAGCTGAGGGAGCTTTTAGCACTGGTGGGGATCCGGATGGATCCCTGCTGAATGGAGCCGAGGGAGCTTTTAGCACTGGTGGGGATCCGGATGGATCCCTGCTGAATGGAGCCGAGGGAGCTTTTAGCACTGGTGGGGATCCGGATGGATCCCTGCTGAATGGAGCCGAGGGAGCTTTTAGCACTGGTGGGGATCCGGATGGATCCCTGCTGAATGGAGCCGAGGGAGCTTTTAGCACTGGTGAGGATCCGGATGGATCCCTGCTGAATGGAGCTGAGGGAGCTTTTAGCACTGGTGGGGATCCGGATGGATCCCTGCTGAATGGAGCCGAGGGAGCTTTTAGCACTGGTGGGGATCCGGATGGATCCCTGCTGAATGGAGCCGAGGGAGCTTTTAGCACTGGTGAGGATCCGGATGGATCCCTGCTGAATGGAGCCGAGGGAGCTTTTAGCACTGGTGGGGAGGGAATCCTGCGGGATCTGCGCTGAGCCAAGAGGATTCCTCGCTGTGGGAAGTGCTGCGGATTCCATACCCGGCTGAGCAGTGGAGGGAGGGCTCCTCTCGGGGGGGGAATCCCCATGGATCCACACTGAACCAAGCAAGGGAGGGTCTGTCCCTGGCCGGGAATCCCGAGGGATGCCGGGGTGCTGAGGGCTCCTCTTCCCGCAGAGCGGCGCCCGCATCAACATCTCCGAAGGGAATTGTCCCGAGCGGATCATCACCCTCGCTGGCCCCACCAATGCCATCTTCAAAGCTTTTGCCATGATCATTGACAAACTGGAAGAGGTGAGTGTGCGGCCTCCAGGCCTTCCCTGGATGAGGATTCCCCTGGATCCGCCCCGGAGCACACAGGAAGCTCATTCCCATGGGGAATTCCCCGTGGGGCCTGATCTTTGCTCCGCTGCCGGCTCAGGGTCCAGGGATGACCCCTCCCCGCTGGGATCCACAGGGATGTTCCAGAGGGAGCGGGGCTGGGGATGCCCTGGCTTGGCTCATCCCTTGGGCAGGAGGATAATTCCCTTCCCCTGCACCTTGGCTCCAGCCCTGCCAAGGAGAGGGCCTGGGGGTGCGGAGCTGCATCGTGCCCCTGCTCCTGTTGAATTAGCTTCCAGGAGGGATGCTGGGCCCGGATAACCTGGATCCGGGCGTTGGAGCCTGCTCCGGGCGGGTGGCATTGAGCTTCCATCCCGCTCCATGTCCTTCGGAAGGCGGGAGCGCTCCTTAGCTGGGGCTGAGCTCCGCAGCCCTCGCCTTGCTTCGGGGGGTGAAAACCCTCTTTTCATTTGGATTTGGGATCCTTCCCTACGGAGGAGACGGCCCCAGGGCCTCGCTGCTGCCGAAAAGGAGCTGCTTGTGCTGGAGATTCCCGAGTGCTCCCGCTCCCATCCCAGCTCCCGCATTCCAAGCGCTGGGCTCGGGGTTAAAGCTTTAGTTGAGGTCTGAGCCATGGCCTTGTGCCTCCTCCCCTTTCAGCACATGACTGCTGCCAACCGTGCCAGGCCTGTTCTCCTGCGCCCGCTCCTGCTCTGATCCCGGTCCCGGGAATGCCGAGCTCCGGCACAGCCCGTTCCCATTCGGGATGAGATGACCCCCCCAGTGCCTCTGCACTGGGCTGGGGAGAGGGTTAACCCCCCCCTTTCCACACGGACAACGCACAGCTTGGCTGCTTCCTGCATCCTTCCCATGCAATTCCCGGGAATAGGGCCGGGAGACTCCCGGGGTCACCTTGGCCTGGGCTGCGGTGCCAGGATCATCCCCCCCCGACCTCCACATCCCTGTGAGTGCCTCCTCTTCCCGCAGGACATCAGCAGCTCCATGACCAACAGCACGGCCGCCAGCCGGCCCCCGGTCACCCTGCGGCTCGTGGTGCCCGCCAGCCAGTGCGGCTCCCTCATTGGCAAGGGAGGCTGCAAGATCAAGGAGATCCGAGAGGTGCGTGTGCCCCGGCACGAGGAATTCCAGGCCTCCGGCTGCCCCCCGACGGATAAATCCCAGCCCCAGCCAGGGAGCGCTCCTTGGGAGCTCGTGGTATTTTTAGTGCTGGGGACACGGAGCCTGACGCAGACCCTGCCCTTCCCAGCCCCGGATTCCTGCTCCCCGCATCCCGGGGCTTTGGATTTCTCCCTCTCTCCAGTGTTTTCCCAGTTGTTGGAGGGAGGGATCACGCTTCCAGGCCTCAGCTGGTGCCATTTAACCCTGGTCCTGGCCCCCCGGGGCTGTGATGGGTTAACGCTGCCCCGCTGCAGCCCAGACCCTTCTCTCCTGCCCCGGGCTCCCAAATAATTTCCAGCTAGGATTAAAGGATTTTGATGCGGGGGGGGGGTGGTGGCTATGTATAACCCTGCTGCAGGCTTTGCTGCTGAGCTCACAGCCCTCCCCAGGCCCTCACAGCCTATTTTTACCCCTGGCCAGAGCACGGGGGCACAGGTCCAGGTGGCCGGGGACATGCTGCCCAACTCCACCGAGCGAGCCATCACCATTGCTGGCATCCCACAGTCCATCATCGAGTGTGTCAAACAGATCTGCGTCGTCATGCTGGAGGTAGGGCCCCCCCCCCCCAACCAGTCCATGGGGATGCTTGTGTCCCGTTGGGAATGCAGGGATCCGGCCGGCCCCCGCTGAGCTGCAGCCTTCCTGGCGAGTGGAAAACGCTGAGGAGGGACAAATGGGGGGGATGAAGGGATAGTGGGGATTACAGCGTCCTCCAGGTGAGGCTTAAACCAGCGCTGAGCCAGGCCTCCCGAGCTGCCTGGAGCAGCAGCATCCTGCTGTCCCTGACACCCTCCTTGCTCCTTGGGTGTCCTCCTGCTGTCCCTGACACCCTCCTTGCTCCTTGGGTGTCCTCCTGCTGTCCCTGACACCCTCCTTGCTCCTTGGGTGTCCTCCTGCTGTCCCTGACACCCTCCTTGCTCCTTGGGTGTCCTCCTGCTGTCCCTGACACCCTCCTTGCTCCTTGGGTGTCCTCCTGCTGTCCCTGACACCCTCCTTGCTCCTTGGGTGTCCTCCTGCTGTCCCTGACGCCCTCCCTGCTCCTTGGGTGTCCTCCTGCTGTCCCTGACACCCTCCTTGCTCCTTGGGTGTCCTCCTGCTGTCCCTGACACCCTCCCTGCTCCTTGGGTGTCCTCCTGCTGTCCCTGACACCCTCCTTGCTCCTTGGGTGTCCTCCTGCTGTCCCTGACACCCTCCTTGCTCCTTGGGTGTCCTCCTGCTGTCCCTGACACCCTCCTTGCTCCTTGGGTGTCCTCCTGCTGTCCCTGACACCCTCCTTGCTCCTTGGGTGTCCTCCTGCTGTCCCTGACACCCTCCTTGCTCCTTGGGTGTCCTCCTGCTGTCCCTGACACCCTCCTTGCTCCTTGGGTGTCCTCCTGCTGTCCCTGACACCCTCCTTGCTCCTTGGGTGTCCTCCTGCTGTCCCTGACACCCTCCTTGCTCCTTGGGTGTCCTCCTGCTGTCCCTGACACCCTCCTTGCTCCTTGGGTGTCCTCCTGCTGTCCCTGACACCCTCCCTGCTCCTTGGGTGTCCTCCTGCTGTCCCTGACACCCTCCCTGCTCCTTGGGTGTCCTCCTGCTGTCCCTGACACCCTCCCTGCTCCTTGGGTGTCCTCCTGCTGTCCCTGACACCCTCCTTGCTCCTTGGGTGTCCTCCTGCTGTCCCTTGCCCAGCATGGGGATGCTCTGCTCCCTCCTAAAGGGCTGATTTTGAACCCGTAGCAGAGCACTGTTGTAGAGAGCAGCATCCTGCTGTCCCTTGTCACCCTCTGCGCTCTTTGGGTGTCCTGCTGTCCCTTGGCCAGCATGGGGAAGGAGCGGGGTTGCTCTGCCTCCTTCCAGAGGAGTCCAAAGCAGAGCTTTAATGTGCGGGGTACAGCAGCCTCTCTACCCTTTCTGCTCCTTGGGTGTCCTCCCTCAGTCCCGTGCCCAGCATGGGGACGGCATGGGATGCTCTGCTCCCTCAACAGAGGGCTGGTGTTGAACCCGAAGCAGAGCATCGGGGCGCAGGGTACCGTGTCCTGCTGTCCCACATCACCCTCTTTGGTTCTTGGGTGCCCTCCCTCAGTCCCGTTCCCAGCTTGGGGTAGGGATGGGGTGGGTTTGCTGCCTGCCAAAGGGCTGATGCTGTGCAGGACACGGGGGGCATGGCGCCTGCCGTGCCGCTCTGTGTGACTCTGCTCTCTGCCTGTCCCCAGTCTCCCCCGAAGGGTGTCACCATCCCGTACCGGCCCAAGCCATCCAGCTCTCCCGTCATCTTTGCAGGCGGTCAGGTAAGGCCTCTGCTCTGCTCCCGGGGTGCGGGATGGGATGGGAGAAGGATGGGATTGGGGGGGGGGTCTCACCATGGCCAGCGCACGTCAGCCGCTCTGCGGGCCTGTCACCCACCGGCCTCAGCCTCCCAGAGCCTGCTCCAGGGCAGGGGTGGGATGGGGGGGCCCGGCAGGGCTGATGTGGGGGGGAAGAGGAGCTGGCAAAGAGCCCTGCACTGAGCCAGCCACAGCACCCCCGAGCCCCGCGTGGTGGCACCAAGGGGGGGGGGGATTGGATCAGGCCGAGATTGTGGCGGCCAAATGCAGGCTCTGCCCCATCCCTGGGGCTGGCTCTGAGCGCCCGGTGTGGGTGACCGGCCCTGAGGGGTTTGGGGGAGCATGGGGGGGGGGGCATGTTCGTTTTGGGGTGCCAAAGCCCCTCGTGTTGTGGGGTTGGGTTTGGGTGCGGAAAGGCTTCGTCTCGCTCGAGGGGAGGGTGCAGATAGGAGTAGGCATCAGGTGAGGTGGGGATGGAGCTGGGCCGGGGGAGCCGCTTCTCCCTGCGCAGGCCCCTTCTGGTCCTGTCTGCTGTGAAGCCCTGACCCCCCCCCCGGCCCTGTTTGGGGTTGGGGGGGTGCTGCTGGGTGGGGGGGGTCCAAGCTGCTGGGCAAGGCAGGAGGCTCAGGCCCGGGTGTGGGTGATGCGTCCCCAGCCTGCGGCTCCCAGGGCTGCCGTAAGGCGTTGGCAGGCCCAGACCCCACGGATACTGGTGCAGACGCATCCGCTGCCTTCCTGCTGGCACCGAGATCCCTCGGGATGAGCCAGCCCCCGGGGGCCGCTGTTGGCATTCCAGAGGCAGGGAATGGGGTAGCTGCTGCCGGCCTCCCCCAGAGCCAGCCCTGACTCAGCTCCCCCCCCAGCCCCTCGCCAGGCTGGTGCCAACGCTTGATTTGGGGACCTCGCTTTGGCCTCCCCCCCCCCCCAACCCCTTCACCCTCCCTGCCTCTTCCTCCTCCCCTTCCCGATCCCAGTCAGCCCCTTCCCACCTCTCCGAGAGCTTCTCCTGCCGCTCTGCACCCCGGGGGACGCGCCTGCTCTGGCCGGTACATCCCTGTGCCTGTGTCCCCCCCCGAGCCCCTTGGCAGGGGGGGTCTGTACCGTGTGCCCCCCCCCCCCGTGGCGCGGGAGCGGCCGCCTTCCCCGTTAGAGCAGTGAGGAGCAGGCTTCCCACGGCCACGCATCTCTTCCCTGCCTCTGCCCCTTCTCTTCTCCCCCCTTTCCTCCTCTTCCATCCCTGTTCCCCTTCGGCCCGCCCGATGCAGCCGCCCGGGCCGCGCTCCCGGTGGTGTCGCGTCTCTGTCTTTGCAGCTCAGAGTCGTGCTTTTAGAGCAGGTTTAGCCCTCGCCCAGCAGAGCTCAAGTTGTCGATGTGACTTTGGTGTTAGCGGAAGGTTTCGGATTGACAGCCCTGGAGACTGAAGTCCTCTAATTTATCCACAGGACAGGTACAGCAGCGGCAGTGCGAGCTACCCCCACACCGCCCCATCCATGTGCCTCAACTCTGACTTGGAGGGACCACCTCAGGAGGTGAGAGGGGAGTTCAGTCTCCACGGCCTGTTCAATCCTTGGCCTCTCTGAGACTGCCAACAAGGGTGGCATCCCCGTCCCCGTCCCCCAAAACCCCGTCATTTCCCGGTGGCTTTTGTGCTGTGGACTCCTGTCCACTGGGAACTGGACTCTGAGCCCACCAACCTCTCCTCACGCAGGCCACCCGGCAGCCACTGCATGGCAACGAACTTGGGCCAATTCCAGCCTGGGCTGCAGTTCTTCCGGTGACCTGGAAGTGAGGCTGTGTACCCCCCTCTCCCCCTCCTCTCCCACCCATCCCCAACCTGCCCGGCCCCCTCCAACCCCCCCATAAAGCCGTAGCCAGCCAGGCCCCAGCCAGTGACTCGCCCTTTCTGGGTAGCTTCAGGACGCAGCTGAAGTCTGTGGCTGTCCCTTAACCTCAAGGCATGGAGTTGTGGCAGGTCAGGCGCTCAGCCTCGTCCCCCCCCCCCCCCCCCCCGACCCCAATGCCTCTCTTTTACCTCGTCTAGCATCAGTAGCCAGCTCCAGCATTGCCTCTAGCTTGCCCGGCGACGTTTCCTAGGTGTGGAAGTGACGAGAGGACTCGGATTGGGAATTTTTTTTGGAATTGCAATTGGAATTCGAGGGGGGGGTTGGGGGGGGGGGGGGGCGCGGGGTTTGTTTGGGCCGAGGAAGGGGCCGGGAGCTAAAGCAGGGCTGGTTGGGGGTCTTGGAGCTCTTCCCCTGGCGGCGAGGGGGGGGCGCAGGGCTAGAAGCATTGTTGGACTCCACCACACCATAACATCTTCATCAAGATCCCAGCCCGTTGTGTCGTCTTCTCTTTTTAGTTTTTTTCGGTGTGTTTTTCCTTTTTTTTTTTTTTGTCTGCCACTTTGCTCTTTTGGGTTTTTTTTTTTTTTTTCGGTTTTGGTTTTTTGGTGTTTTTTTTTTTTTTTTTTTTGTTTTTTTTTTTTTGGTGGTTTTTTTTGGTGTTTTATTTTTTGGGGGGGACGGCAACCAAAAAACCGGCCATTCCCGCCCCGCAACCGCCACCTCGAGGCCAATCTGAGGCTAGAAACTGCTTGTTCCAGCATTGATCCGTCCCCTGCCTCTCCCTGCCCCACTTCCCTCGCCCCGGAGAACTCTCCACTTGGCTCTCTGACTTCCTGGCTAGTTGAAATCTCTCTGTCCCTGGGTGGCTGTCCGATGGTTGTTAATAGGACTCTTTTCCTCCTTTTTGTAGGCCTATACCATTCAAGGACAGTATGCCATTCCACAGCCAGATGTAAGTTTTGTTTACAACTTCTTGTCTTAAAATCCACCCCTTTTCCTCCTCTCCCCCCCATTCCAAAACGGTCTCCGTGCGCTCTCCACTCGAGCCGTTGGGGCTGAACGATCTGAGCTGAGCTTCCCCCCCAAAAAAGCTCACCCTCCTGCAGCCAGCTTCTCCCGGCCTCAGGTCCTTCCTTTTGCCTTCCCTCACCCCCTTTCAGACACTTTTCCCCCCCCCCCCTTTTCCCTGCTCCCCGATGTCATTTTTTTCCCCCCTCCCTTCTTCCCAGCTTGGCCATTTCACACCAGCTCCAGCTTCTCCCTTGCCCCCCCCCCCCCCTCCTTAAAGCGGGCACGCAGCCCCTCGGGAGGAAGCCAGAGCAGCACCCCATGGGTCACTGTCTTGGTGGCTCTCCCGGGGCACTTGGGGACAAGGAAAGGGGGGGGGTTTGGACCCAGCCCCCAGGCTGTCCCCAGCCTTCTTGGGGGGGGGGACACCCCTTTGGCATTCCCACCGGCGCTGTTGGCCACCACCATCCTCGGCACCATGCTCATCCCGTAGGGCTGATCTCTGCTCCTGGCACCCTTAGAGCAGGCGCTGGGGGGGATTCGACACAACCAGGCCAGGGAGGAGAAGGGCTTAGAAGGAAGCTGGGCTATAAAAGAGCTTCTCTGGCGGCTGGACCGAGCCGGGCTCCATCCCCACATCCCCCCCCCCCCGTTCCCCCCTCGCTGCTCCCTGCATGGCGCGGGGCAGGCCCTGCCCTCTCCTCTCTGCTTCTGTCCCTGAGCTCCTCTCCCCACTCGCTTCACCAAGGGGTGGGCACAGCCCTCCCCAGCCCACCTTGGCCTGGAGCCTGCCCCCTCCGTGGGGCCGGGGAGGGGGGCCCGGTGCCGCTGGCAGTGTCTGTGTTGATGTGCTGAGTCCTGCCCCCCCCCCCTCCAGGCTTGGGAAATGGCTAACAGGAGCCTTCCTCTCTCTTCTCTTCCCCTCCTCCTCCTCTAGCTGACCAAGCTGCACCAGTTGGCAATGCAACAGTCACACTTCCCAATGTCTCATGGCAACACTGGATTCAGTGGTATGGAAACTCCTTCTCTCGTGCGTGTGCGAAGCGTGGCGCAGGCTCCTCTGCACGGGGCCTCGCAAACAGCCCCAAACCAAACGCGTGCGTGTCCCCCCCCCCCCAGCAGCTGAGCCCACCCGGGTAACGCTGCCTGGGGGTGACTTCGGCACCGGCCTCCGGGGGGGCCGCAGGGGGTCAGAGGCAAAACAGCACCAAAAAGCAACCGCGGAGCAGGCAGGGCCTCCGTGCTGCTTCCCCCTCATCCTCCACACCTCTGCCGATGCATTGGGAGCCCCCCCTTTGACCCGCAGCACCCCCTCTTTCCCCTCTGGCTACTCCAGTCGTGAGCAGGCAACTGTTGAGTTGGGCCCCCCCCAACCACCCCCCCACCCCCACCCCCCCCAAAATCTGCTAAGGTGGCTAAAAATACCCACTTGGGGCTCTCAACTTGAGACAGCCAAAACTCATTGTCCCTTGTATCTTGACAGGCATTGAATCCAGCTCTCCAGAGGTGAAAGGCTATTGGGGTAATGATTGCACACCAAAACGTGTAGTTTACTCTCTCGTGTATGGATCCTGCCCCGGGGTCTCCTGCTCCCTCTTAAACACCCCCCTTGCCTTTGTGCACGGATGGGAGGGGAAAAGGGGGGGTCAAGGGGAGCTTTAGAAAGGCTCGAGGTACCCCCTGGCTGTGCAAGGACTCAGTGGAGAGCAGCAGGGCTCAGCGGAGGCCTTGGGCCCCCTCCTTTGACCCGCAGCCCTGTGCTGAGGGGGGAGCAGTTCCCCCCCCTCCCCGTGCCCAAGGAGTTGCTGGAGCCATTCGCCTGCACTTGCTGCTGGTGGCAAAGGGGGGGACACGCAGGTTGTGTCCCCACGCTGCTTCCAACCCCCCCAGAGCCCTGGGGTGAGGGCTGGAGCCTCCCACCTCTCCCTGTAGCAGGGAATGAGCTGGGAAAGGGGGGGGAAAAAGTCTTCAAAACCCTTAAAAAACCCCATTTCTGACCCATGTGGAGCTGTGGTGGTAAGGAGGAGGAGGATGAGGAGGAGGAGCAGGGGGTAGCGTTAACCCTTCAGAGCTGGTGATGAGCAGCACGAGCACATTGCTGTGGGCCTGTCCTGCCTGCGAGGAGCAGCCGTGGTGCCCTGCAATGGGCCGCAATGGGGAGGGGGGTGCAGGAACTCACAGCTTGCTCTGCCCTTGCCCTCCGGTGTTGGAGCCCCGAGGCCGCAGCGGCCGTGGCTTTGTGGGTGCTGCCCCCCCCTCAACCTCTGCCGCTTTCTCCCTGTCTCCCGAGCAGGTTTGGATGCCTCCGCTCAAACCACCTCTCACGAACTCACCATTCCAAATGATGTGAGTATCCAGGTGGGATCCAGCCCACAGCTTCCTCCTTATCCATGACGGGGGGGGCGGTGTCCTTGGTGGGTTTATGGCTTCAACCCTTCCCTTAGGGTTTCCAGCTACGGTTAAGGCAGGAAACCCCCTTCTGGGAGATCCCTATGGAGCAGAGTGGGAGCCGGGGAGGGAAAGGGGCTGGTTTGATGCTCTCGGATGCTAACGGCAGCTGCTTCCTCGGCAGTTGATTGGCTGCATCATCGGGCGCCAGGGCGCCAAGATCAACGAGATCCGTCAGATGTCGGGGGCTCAGATCAAGATTGCCAACCCCGTGGAGGGCTCCACCGACCGCCAGGTCACCATCACCGGCTCTGCCGCCAGCATCAGCTTGGCCCAGTATCTAATCAATGTCAGGTGAGCGGCAGCGCCGTGCCCGCGGGCCTGGGGAGGGCTTGGGGCAGGGGGGGACGCGGCGGTTCCGAGCCCCTGCTTCTCCTGCTTTTGGTCCCTTTCCCACTTCCCTCCCCCCCTTCCCTCTCGTGCTGTCCCGGTTTTCCTCGTGCTGTCGCTTCCCAGCTTGTGGGAAGCTGGAAGGGCCTGGACCTGCTTGGAAATAGGGTCCCTAAAGGCGGCTTAGGGCTGTGCTGCTTCCATCCGGCTGATCTTTGGTGGGTGATAGAGGAAGGGACCCCCCCCCTTCCCCTTCCCCTTCCCCTCCCCTCGAGCCAGCTCCTGGGCAATCCCCCAGCGGGATGCCAGGCTCCCGGGGTGCTCCCAGCCATGCCGAGGCCACGTCCTCCCCGATTCCCAGCCCCTGGAGCTCGGGATGGAGGCGAAGGGGCCGTGCCCGTGCTGCCGGCTCCATCCTAAGGAGCCGCTGAGCTTCTCCTCTCCGCCTTTGCTCCTTTTTTGCCTCGCGGTGATGCCCGCAGGGGCTGGGGGGGTTGGGGGGGGGTCACCCTCGGCCCCTTCCCCGCGCTGGGCCCTGTGTGTGCTGTGCTGCTCCCTCCGTGCTGTTTCCCCGCCGCCCACCCGTCGATTTGGGGTTTTTTTGTCTTTTTGTTCCTTCTCTGCTCTGTTACAGTTTAGAAAGCGCTAAACCCTCCTCCCAGGCAGCCTCCGCCACGGCCCCTGACCACCTCAGCATCAACCTCTCTCAACCCTCCACCCCTTCTTCTTCTTCTTCTTCTTCTTCCTCCTCCACCACCACCACCACCACCACCACCACCACCACCACCCCCTCGCTCGCCGCAGCGGCGGCCTCCGAAGCACCCGTCAGCCTCCCCAACCCTCTTGCGAGTGCCCCCTGTGTCTCCAGTCTGCTTGGCATGAAACCCGTCCCTCTCCTGGCTCTCAATGTTGTCTCTGCTGCTAAAGGCGCCGCCGCTCCGGCCGTGCCGGGCGCCGCTAACAAACTGAAAGCGGAAAAACAGAGGTTTGCTCCTTACTGAGCAGCTGAGGAGCCCGGGAAAAGCCATTTCCCGGCCGCCTTTTGGGTCCTTTTTGGCTTTGCCTCTTCCTCTTGGCCGTGCTCATCCCTCCAAAAGGGGCTTTTGCCGGTTGAGAGATGATTCCCCCTCCTAGTGAGCCATTAACTCCCTGATCCTGCTGGCTTGTAGCTTTTCCTTACGATTCCCTCTCTGGTTTTCCCAGTTTTTAGTTGCAATCGGGCTTTTTTTGGGGGGGGGGGCGGGTGGAGGGAGGGGGTCCGTATGGAATAAACGACTTGGGGCGGGATTGAATCCTCTTGGAATGTCTGTACCCTGTAATAAAGTTGCCACGGTGAGAATCTGCTCTGCTAGATCTGTGCTGGGGGGGGGGGGGGGGAGCCGGGGGGAGGGGGGCCCTCTTGTTCATGGGGGGCCCCCATCACCCATAGTAGGGTGCTTTCACCCCTAGTGCGGTGCCCCCCTTTTAAATAGCAGGGAGGTGGCTGCTTGGTGCAGGTTTGGGGATGCTGGTGCTGGCCCTGCATTGCATCGTGTGTGCCCCCCCTTAACCCCTCTCCATGCGCTCCCCCATGGGGGGGTTCCAACCCTTCCCCTCCTTCCCCTTGTGCTGCTGCACCCCAGGGCGCTTTGGGTGCCCTCATCCCGACACCTTCCCTCTGGCTCCAGCCCCACTTGGAGCCCCCCCTTGTTCCGCTGCCCTCCCTTCGCTGCTTCTGCCTTGTGCCCCCCCAAACCCCTTCCCCCTATGGGGCTTCCCCCCCCCCCCCACAAGGCACTTCCCTATGGGGCTCCTCTTCCCTTTCTCCCCCCCCCCAGCCCCACTCTGACGCCCTTTTCTTCGTTGCAGGCTCTCCTCGGAGACCGGGGGCATGGGAAGCAGCTAGGGCCCGCCGCGGAGCCCGGCCTCGCACCATCCATCTGTGTAGCCCCTTTAGAGCCAGCCCCAGGGTTCCAGAACTTAGTTTGGACATTTTTGGGTTTTCCGGTTCTCCACCACTCACCAGGTTGAGTTGTTTGGGATTTCTCTTGGTTTCTTGATGATTTTTTTTCTCTTCCTTTACCCCCCCCCCCATCCTTTCCCCCCCCCCCCCAAAGCATCAGCGTTTTAACTCCTCCGGTCACCCGCTGAGCCCAGATCTTAGTTTTATAAAGCTTCTCTCTCCTCCCAACGCTCCTCTCTTTGGTTTTCCTCCTTTTTTTCCAACCCCCCCCCGGCCCTTTCCGTGGGCCCCGGCGCTGGGGGGGGGGGGGGGGGCGGGGGGGGGCCGGGGGGGGGGCACGGGAGCCCTCGCTCCATGGAACGGCAGGAGACTTTTTCAGGAAAAGCAGTTAATAAAAAGATGGACGGGACCTTTGTCCGTGTGCCCCCCCCCCCCCCCCCAATAGCACCCCATGTGCTCCCCCCATGGCACCCCCTGTGCCCCCCCATGGCACCCTCTGTACCCCCCCCATAGCACCCCATGTGCTCCCCCCATAGTGCTCCCCCCATGGCACCCTCTGTGCCTCCCCCCATGGCACCCCCTGTGCCCCCCCATGGCACCCCCTGTGCCCCCCCATGGCACCCCCTGTGCCCCCCCATGGCACCCTCTGTGCCCCCCCCATGGCACCCTCTGTGCCCCCCCATGGCACCCCCTGTGCCCCCCCATGGCACCCTCTGTGCCCCCCCATGGCACCCTCTGTGCCCCCCCCATGGCACCCTCTGTGCCCCCCCATGGCACCCCCTGTGCCCCCCCCATGGCACCCTCTGTGCCCCCCCCATGGCACCCTCTGTGCCTCCCCCCATGGCACCCTCTGTGCCCCCCCATGGCACCCCCTGTGCCCCCCCATGGCACCCTCTGTGCCCCCCCCATGGCACCCTCTGTGCCCCCCCATGGCACCCCCTGTGCCCCCCCCATGGCACCCCATGTGCCCCCCCCCATGGCACCCCCCGTGCCCCCCCCATGGCACCCCCTTTGCCCACCCCCATAGTGCCCCCCCCATGGCAGCCCCTGTGCCTCCCCCTGTGGCACCCCCTGTGCCCACCCCATGGCACCCTTCTGTGGCACCCCCTGTGCCCCCCCGTGGCACCCCCTGTGCCCCCCCCCCATAGCACCCACTTGAACCCCCTTTATGTGCCCGTAGCACCCTTGTGTGTGCTCAGAGCCCCCCCCCCCCCATGCCCTGGGCTCACTCTGCCCCAGAGGGGTGCAGGTGCATCCATTGGGTTTGGGGGTTCCATTGCTCTTTAATGGGAAGCAGCACCCCCAAAGCCTTTAGGTTGCTCTTTGGGGGGCTTTGCTTTAACACCCCCCCCTCCCAGGTCCAGTGCTCCCAGTCCCACCAGTAAAGAAGGGGTGGGACTGGAGATGGGGTTCAGCCCTTTCTATGCTCCCCCTACCCCAAATCATCCCCTGGATAGGGGGGGGACAGATCCTGTCTTCCCCCCCCCCTTTGGCCTTGGGGGGGTATTACAGTAGGTCCTACATAAACACGAGAGGGGGATAGGCAGTATTGACCCCTGTTGTTGTAGTGTGTGTGCCCCCCCCCCCATGCACAGAGACAGCTTCCTATAGAGATCCATAGATATTTATATAAATATATGGGGCTGTACAAGTGGGGGGGTGCGGGGGGGGGACACACAGGTCACAGGCCGGGGGGGGCCGTGGGCCGGGGGGGGCCCTCGCCGCTGCCTGAGTGATCCAGCTCCGCGCTGTCACAGTCCGAGTCCTCGGAGACCTGGGGGGGGGGGGGGCACAGAAAGGGGGGGGTCAGCATCCTCAGCCCCCCCCCTCCATCCCATAATGTCAAGCTCTGGGGGACCTTAGAGCCCCCCCACTCAATAGCGGCCATCCTGGGGATCCCTTTTCACGTTGCTGATCCTGTCTGGGGGGACCCTAAGGTGTCCCCCCCACCCCATAGCACCCATCCCTGGGAGACCCCAAAGACCCCCAACCCCATAATAGCAGCATTGGGGGACCCTAAGAACCCCCCCATCCAATAGCACCCATCTCTGGGGGACCCCTTTCCCTTTGCTAACCCCAACCTAGGGTACCCCAAGGACCTCCCACCCCATAGCACCCATCCCTGGGGTACCCCAAGGACCCCCCCACCCCATAATAGCAGCACTGGGGGACCCTAATGACCCCCCCATCCAATAGCACCCATCTCTGGGGGACCCCTTTCCCATTGCTAACCCCAACCTGGGGGACCCCAAGGACCTCCCACCCCATAATAGCAGCACTGGGGGACCCTAATGACCCCCCCATCCCATAGCACCCATCTCTGGGGGACCCCTTTCCCATTGCTAACCCCAACCTAGGGGACCCCAAGGACCTCCCACCCCACAGCAGCACCTCTCAGGGGACCCCTTCCCTTTGCTAACCCCCCCCTTTGGGGCTCAGCACCCATCCCTAGGCCGGGGGGGGGGGGGGGCTCTGACCTTGGGGCGCGCGGGGCCGTCGGGGGGGGCGGCGTCCATGGGGATCTCGGAGCCCTGCGAGAGCAAATCCTCGGAGCGCTCGTCCGGGCGCTCGTCCGTGTTGGTGCTGCCCACGTCGGGGGTGGCGCTGGGGGAGGCCTCGCTCGTGAGCCCTTCCCCGTCCCCGTCCCCATCCGAGAAGTTCTCGGAGCTGAACGTGGAGAGCGACGGCCGCTGGCTCATGGCCGGGGCCACCTGCGGCACACACGGGTAACCATGGATACCCCATAGACACACACAGGTAACCATGGATACCCCATAGACACACACAGGTAACCATGGATACCCCATAGACACACACGGGTAACCATGGATACCCCATAGACACACACGGGTAACCATGGATACCCCATAGACACACACGGGTAACCATGGATACCCCATAGACACACACACGTAACCATGGATACCCCATAGACACACACGGGTAACCATGGATACCCCATAGACACACACGGGTAACCATGGATACCCCATAGACACACACAGGTAACCATGGATACCCATAGACACACACAGGTAACCATGGATACCCCATAGACACACACGGGTAACCATGGATACCCCATAGACACACACAGGTAACCATGGATACCCCATAGACACACACAGGTAACCATGGATACCCCATAGACACACACAGGTAACCATGGATACCCCATAGACACACACAGGTAACCATGGATACCCCATAGACACACACGGGTAACCATGGATACCCCATAGACACACACGGGTAACCATGGATACCCCATAGACACACACAGGTAACCATGGATACCCCATAGACACACACGGGTAACCATGGATACCCCATAGACACACACGGGTAACCATGGATACCCCATAGACACACACGGGTAACCATGGATACCCCATAGACACACACGGGTAACCATGGATACCCCATAGACACACACGGGTAACCATGGATACCCCATAGACACACACGGGTAACCATGGATACCACATAGACACACACGGGTAACCATGGATACCCCATAGACACACACGGGTAACCATGGATACCCCATAGACACACACAGGTAACCATGGATACCCCATAGACACACACGGGTAACCATGGATACCCCATAGACACACACAGGTAACCATGGATACCCCATAGACACACACGGGTAACCATGGATACCCCATAGACACACACAGGTAACCATGGATACCCCATAGACACACACAGGTAACCATGGATACCCCATAGACACACACGGGTAACCATGGATACCCCATAGACACACACGGGTAACCATGGATACCCCATAGACACACACGGGTAACCATGGATACCCCATAGACACACACAGGTAACCATGGATACCCCATAGACACACACAGGTAACCATGGATACCCCATAGACACACACGGGTAACCATGGATACCCCATAGACACACACGGGTAACCATGGATACCCCATAGACACACACGGGTAACCATGGATACCCCATAGACACACACGGGTAACCATGGATACCACATAGACACACACGGGTAACCATGGATACCCCATAGACACACACGGGTAACCATGGATACCCCATAGACACACACGGGTAACCATGGATACCCCATAGACACACACGGGTAACCATGGATACCCCATAGACACACACGGGTAACCATGGATACCCCATAGACACACACGGGTAACCATGGATACCCCATAGACACACACGGGTAACCATGGATACCCCATAGACACACACAGGTAACCATGGATACCCCATAGACACACACGGGTAACCATGGATACCCCATAGACACACACACGTAACCATGGATACCCCATAGACACACACAGGTAACCATGAATACCCCATAGACACACACGGGTAACCATGGATACCCCATAGACACACACGGGTAACCATGGATACCCCATAGACACACACGGGTAACCATGGATACCCCATAGACACACACGGGTAACCATGGATACCCCATAGACACACACACGTAACCATGGATACCCCATAGACACACACACGGGTAACCATGGATACCACATAGACACACACAGGTAACCATGGATACCCCATAGACACACACAGGTAACCATGGATACCCCATAGACACACACGGGTAACCATGGATACCCCATAGACACACACGGGTAACCATGGATACCCCATAGACACACACGGGTAACCATGGATACCCCATAGACACACACAGGTAACCATGGATACCCCATAGACACACACGGGTAACCATGGATACCCCATAGACACACACGGGTAACCATGGATACCCCATAGACACACACGGGTAACCATGGATACCCCATAGACACACACGGGTAACCATGGATACCCCATAGACACACATGGGTAACCATGGATACCCCATAGACACACACGGGTAACCATGGATATCCCATAGACACACACACGTAACCATGGATACCCCATAGACACACACGTAACCATGGATACCCCATAGACACACACGGGTAACCATGGATACCCCATAGACACACACACGTAACCATGGATACCCCATAGACACACACAGGTAACCATGGATACCCCATAGACACACACACGTAACCATGGATACCCCATAGACACACACACGTAACCATGGATACCCCATAGACACACACACAGGTAACCATGGATACCACATAGACACACCCAGCACCCCACAGATAGCCCATAGCACCCATAGACCCGACAGCATCCATATGCACCACATAGGACCCATAGACACCTCTTAGCACCCATAGCATCCATAGACTCCCCATAGCACACACAGACACCCATAGGACCCTACAGCACACGCAGATACCTCCTGCACCCACAGCACACCCAGCACCCCACAGATAACCCATAGCACCCAGGGATCCGACAGCATCCATACGCACCACATAGGACCCATAGACACCTCTTAGCACCCATAGCATCCACAGACCCGACAGCATCCATACGCACCACATAGGACCCATAGACACCTCTTAGCACCCATAGCACCGAGACCCAACAGCATCCATACGCACCACATAGGACCCATAGACACCTCTTAGCACCCATAGCACCCATAGACCTGACAGCATCCATATGCATCACATAGGACCCATAGACACCTCTTAGCACCCATAGCACCCATAGACCCGACAGCATCCATATGCATCACATAGGACCCATAGACACCTCTTAGCACCCATAGCACCCATAGATCCAACAGCATCCATATGCATCACATAGGACCCATAGACACCTCTTAGCACCCAGAGACCCGACAGCATCCATACACACCACATAGGACCCATAGACACCTCTTAGCACCCATAGCACCCATAGATCCAACAGCATCCATATGCACCACATAGGACCCATAGACACCTCTTAGCACCCATAGCACCCATAGACCTGACAGCATCCATACGCACCACATAGGACCCATAGACACCTCTTAGCACCCATAGCACCCATAGACCCGACAGCATCCATATGCACCACATAGGACCCATAGACACCTCTTAGCACCCATAGCACCCATAGGCACCCCCTGCACCCATGCAGGTCCCCGGGCACCCAAGGCCCCACGGGGGTCCCGCACCCACCTCTGCCGCAGCGGCAGCTCCACCTCGCTGTCCACTTCACCCTCCTCTTCCTCTGAGGACACCCCCCGCTTCTGGGGGCACAGCAGAGGGGTTGGGGTCCTGCCCCCCCCGGGACACAGGGACCCCCCCCCCATCACCAGGAGGAACCCCCCAAACCCCCCCCCCCCCCCAGAGTTTCCCATCCCTGTCATAGGATGCACCCATGGGATCCTGGATCCTCCCCATCACCTGGAGGGATCCCAAACCCCCCCCACAGGGTTCCCCATCGCACCCCCCCATAGGATGCACCCATAGGGCCCTGACACCCCCAAACCCCCCCCACAGGGCTCCCCCTCCCACCCCCATAGGATGCACCCATAGGGTCCTGGACCCCCCCCATCACCAGGGGGCCCCCAAACCCCCCCCGCAGGGATCATCCCCCCCCCCCCGGATGCACCCACAGGACCCTGACACCCCCAAACCCCCCCCAGGGATCCCCCCTGCCCCCCCATAGGATGCACCCACAGGACCCTGCACCCCCCCCATCGCCCCCCACCTCCGCACGGGGGGGGCTCCCTCTCCCTCTCTCACCTGCCCTCGGGTCACGGCCGCCCGGTAGAGCAGCGCCGCGGGGGTCAGGTGCTGCGGGGGCCCCCCCCGGCCCCCCCGCGCGGCCGCGCTCTCCCGCTCGGGCTCCCCGGGGGGGGCCCCGTGCGGGGGGGGGGTCCCGGGGGTCGCCGCCGCCGCCGCCGCCCCCCCGGGCCCCACCTCGGGTCCCGCATCCGGTGGCGCCGCCTCCAGGGTCCCCCCGAGGAGGTCGGGGCCGGGGGAGGCCGGGGCTTGCGGGGGGGGTGCGGGAAGGGGGGGGGGGTGCGGCAGCAGCGCCCCGCGGGGGGGGGTTTGGGGCTCCCCGCAGCCCCCCCGCGGCCCCGCTTTGCGGTGCCGGCCCTTGGCGCGGCGGCTGCGGGGCGAGGGGGGGCCCCGGGGGCAGGCGGGCAGCGCCACCTGAGCCATGGCCGCGTCCAGCTTGGGCAGGAGCAGCTCCGGCTTCAGGAGGTCGGGGCTGGCGATGGGGGGGGGAGCGATGGGGCAGCCCCATTGAGAGCCCGGCAAGGGAGCGGCTCTGCCCCCAGGGTACCACCGCCCCCCCCTCCCCCCCCCATCTCCAGCATCCGGAGCATCCCCATGGACCACGTCCCCTCCATCCGGGGAGCCCCCAAGGACCACGGGCTCCCAGGTACCCCCCAGGGCACCCCGGCCCCACATCCCCGTGTCCCAGAGCATCCCAATGGATCCCATTCTGCAAGGGGGCACCTGCACCCCCAATGCACCCCAAGGTATCTGCGACCCCCATTCTGCAAGGGGGCACCTGCACCCCCAATGCACCCCAAGGTATCTGCGACCCCCAAAGGACCACAAGCCCCCAAGTACCCCCCATAAATCACCAGGCACTCAGCCCCACAAGGACCCGCATCCCAGAGCATCCCAACAGACCCCATCCTCCAATGGGCACCAACATCTGCATCCCCAGACCCCCCCAAAGGTATCTGGACTCCCAGACCCCCCCCAAAGGACCACAAGCCCGCAGATACCCCCCATAAATCACCAGGCTCCCAGCCCCACAAGGACCCACATCCCCTGTCCCAGACACCCCAGCAGACCCCATTCTCCAATGGACACCAACATCTGCATCCCCAACGCCCCCAAAGGTACCAGTGCCCCCAGTGCCCCCCAGCCCCACATCTCCATGTCCCGGCCCCCCCAACAGACCCCATTCTGCAATGGACACCAACATCTGCACCCCCAGACCCCCCCAAAGGTATCTGGACCCCCAGACCCCCCCAATGGACCACAAGCCCGCAGATACCCCCCATAAATCACCAGGCACTCAGCCCCACAAGGACCCGCATCCCAGAGCATCCCAACAGACCCCATCCTCCAATGGGCACCAACATCTGCATCCCCAGACCCCCCAATGGACCACAAGCCCCCAGCGCCCCCCCAGCCCCACATCCCCATGGGTCCCCCCCCCGCTCACCGCTTGCCGTGGGGCGAGAGCTTCTGCGGGACGTTCCTCTTCTTGATGAGGGTCTCGACCGCGTTCCCGTGCAGGAGCCCCCGCGGCGCCCGCGGCTTGAACAGCCCCGGGTAGCGCTTCTCGAGCGCCTGCTCCCGCCTGGGGGGGGCACGGCGAGGGTGGGCACCGGCACCGGTGGGGCTGGGACTTGGGGGGGGCAATGGCCATGGGGGGGGGAATGGACATGGGGGGTGGGCAATGGCCATGGGGGGGCAATGGCCATGGGGGGGCAATGGACATGGGGGGGGCAATGGACATGGGGGGGGGGCAATGGACATGGGGGGGGCAATGGACATGGGGGGGCAATGGACATGGGGGGGGCAATGGACATGGGGGGGGGGCAATGGCCATGGGGGGGGGAATGGACATGGGGGGGGCAATGGCCATGGGGGGGCAATGGACATGGGGGGGGCAATGGACATGGGGGGGGGGCAATGGCCATGGGGGGGCAATGGCCATGGGGGGGAGCAATGGACATGGGGGGGCAATGGACATGGGGGGGGCAATGGACATGGGGGGGGGGCAATGGCCATGGGGGGGCAATGGCCATGGGGGGGCAATGGACATGGGGGGGAGCAATGGACATGGGGGGGCAATGGACATGGGGGGGGCAATGGACATGGGGGGGCAATGGACATGGGGGGGAGCAATGGACATGGGGGGGCAATGGACATGGTGGGGGCAATGGCCATGGGGGGGCAATGGACATGGGGGGGGCAATGGACATGGGGGGGGGGCAATGGCCATGGGGGGGGGAATGGACATGGGGGGGGAATGGACATGGGGGGGCAATGGACATGGGGGGGAGCAATGGCCATGGGGGGGCAATGGCCATGGGGGGGGGAATGGACATGGGGGGGCAATGGACATGGGGGGGAGCAATGGCCATGGGGGGGCAATGGACATGGGGGGGCAATGGACATGGGGGGGGGGCAATGGCCATGGGGGGGCAATGGACATGGGGGGGCAATGGACATGGGGGGGGGGCAATGGCCATGGGGGGGGCAATGGACATGGGGGGGCAATGGCCATGGGGGGGCAATGGACATGGGGGGGGCAATGGACATGGGGGGGGGAATGGACATGGGGGGGCAATGGACATGGGGGGGCAATGGACATGGGGGGGAAATGGCCATTGGGGGTGATGATGGCCATGGGGGGGGCAATGGCCATGGGGGGGGGCAATGGCCATGGGGGGGGCAATGGCCATGGGGGGGGGGCAATGGCCATGGGGGGGCAATGGCCATGGGGGGGGCAATGGACATGGGGGTGGAAATGGCCATGGGGGGGCAATGGCAATGGGGGGTGATGATAGCCATGGGGGGGGGCAATGGCCATGGGGGGGGCAATGGCCATGGGGCTGACAATGGCCATGGGGGGACCGTGGGGTAAGGGCTGGCCATTGGCTCAGGGTGGCCATGGGGTGGCTATAGGGCTGGTTCTGGCCATGGGGTGCGTGTAGGGCTGGCCAGGGCCAAGAGGTGGGGATTGGGTTGGCCATGGGGTAGACCCAGGGTTGCCCATGGCCATGAAGTGGGTGTAGGACTGGCCTCAGCAATGGGGTGGCCATGGCATGGGTCAAGGGATGCCATTGGGTGCTCTGTGGGTGCCATTGGGTACCAGTGGGTACCATTGGGTGCCACTGGGTGCACTGGGTACCATTGGGTGCCACTGAGTGCCTTGGGTACTATTGGCTATCATTGGGTATCATTGGGTGCCATTGAGTGCCTTGGGTACTATTGGGTATCATTGGGTACCATTGGGTGCCATTGGGGGCCTTGGGTACTATTGGCTATCATTGGGTACCATTGGGTGCCACTGAGTGCCTTGGGTACTATTGGGTATCATTGGGTACCACTGGGTACCATTGGGTGCCTTGGGTACTATTGGGTATCATTGGGTACCATTGGGTGCCATTGGGGGCCTTGGGTACTATTGGGTATCATTGGGTACCATTGGGTGCCATTGAATGCCTTGGGTACTATTGGGTATCATTGGGTACCATTGGGTGCCATTGGAGGCCTTGGGTACTATTGGGTATCATTGGGTACCATTGGGTGCCATTGAATGCCTTGGGTACTATTGGGTATCCTTGGGTACCATTGGGTGCCATTGGGCATCATTGGGTGCCATTGGGTATCCTTGGGTACTATTGGGTATCATTAGGTACCACTGGGTGCCATTGGGTGCCATTGGGTGCCGCTGGGTGCCGCTGGGTGCGCACTGACCTGAGCAGCTCCTTCTCCTTGAGCTCGAGCTGCAGCATGAGCGCGCTGAGCTCCATGTAGAGGTTGTTGGCGCGCTCCAGCTTGCGCTCGTAGTGCTCCCGGATGTCCAGCGCGTGCCTGCGCACCCCCACGCTGCAGCAGTGCCCCCAGCACCCACAGCGCCCCAGGGACCCCATCGACCCCATAGCACCCATAGTGCCCCATAGACCCCATAGTGCCCCATAGATCCCATAGTGCCCCATAGCACCCCATAGCGCCCCATAGTGCCCCATAGACCACATAGTGCCCCATAGCACCCATAGTGCCCCATAGACCCCATAGTGCCCCATAGCACCCATAGTGCCCCATAGACCACATAGTGCCCCATAGCACCCTATAGCACCCATAGTGCTCCATAGACTACATAGTGCCCCATAGCACCCATAGTGCCCCATAGACCCCATAGTGCCCCATAGACTACATAGTGCCCCATAGACCCCATAGTGCTCCATAGTACCCCATAGACCCCATAGTGCTCCATAGTACCCCATAGACCCCATAGTGCTCCATAGTACCCCATAGACCCCATAGACCCCATTGTGCTCCATAGTACCCCATAGACCCCATAGACCCCATAGTGCTCCGTAGTACCCCATAGACCACATAGACCCCATAGTGCTCCATAGTACCCCATAGACCACATAGTGCCCCATAGCACCCCATACACACCATAGACCCCATAGCACCCATAGTGCCCCATAGCACCCCATACACACCATAGACCCCATAGCACCCATAGCACCCCATTAACCCCATAGACCCCATAGCACACATAGTGCCTCATAGCACCCCATAAACCCCATAGCACCCATAGCACCCCCCAGCACGCCATAGACCACATAGCACCCATAGTGCCCCATAGCACCCCACAGACCCCATAACACCCATAGCACCCCCCAGCACCCCATAGACCCCATAGCACCCATAGTGCCCCATAGCACCCCATAGACCCCATAGCACCCCATAAACCCCATAGACCCCATAGCACCCATAGTGCCCCATAGCACCCCATAGCACCCATAGTGCCCCATAGCACCCCATACACACCATAGACCCCATAGCACCCCGTAAACCCCATAGACCCCATAGTGCTCCATAGTACCCCACAGACCACATAGTGCCCCATAGCACCTCATACACACCATAGACCCCACAGCACCCCATAAACCCCATAGACCCCATAGCACCCCATAGACCCTATAACAACCATAGGACTCCATAGCACCCATAGCACCCCCCAGCACCCGAGAGGCCCCATAGCACCCCATCGCATCCCATAGACCGCACAGCACCCCATAGCACCTCCCAGCATCTACAGCAGCCACAGCGCCCAACAGCATCCCCCGGCACCCGCGGTGCTCCATAGACCCCATGGCACTCCAGAGCACCCACAGCCCTCCCCGTACCCCAGCGTCCCCCCAGCCCCGTGCCCACCGGAGCTCCTCGCGCCGGCGGTTGATGAGCTCCTCCTCCAGCCGGTGCAGACACGTCCCCTCCGACTTGATCTTCTCGAAGTGCAGCTTCACCTCCTCGCGCCACTCGGCCTGCGGCGAACGGGGACCGGGTACCGCGGGTGCCGGGTACCGTGGGCACCGGGTACCATGGGCACCGTGCACTGGGTACCGCTGGCACCGGGTACCATGGGCACTGCACACCGGGTACCATGGGCACCGTGCTCTGGGTACCGCTGGCACCGGGTACCATGGGCACTGCGCACTGGGTACCGCTGGCACCGGGTACCATGGGCACTGCGCACTGGGTACCATAGGCACCGGGTACCATGGGCACTGCGCACTAGGTACCATAGGCACCGGGTACCATGGGCACTGCGCACTGGGTACCGCTGGCACCGGGTACCATGGGCACTGCGCACTGGGTACCATAGGCACCGGGTACCATGGGCACTGCTCACTGGGTACCATGGGCACCGGGTACCATGGGCACTGCGCACTGGGTACCATGGGCACCGGGTACCATGGGCACTGCGCACTGGGTACCATGGGCACCGGGTACCATGGGCACTGCACACTGGGTACCATAGGCACCGGGTACCATGGGCACCGGGTACCATGGGCACTGGGTACCATGGGCACTGCACACTGGGTACCATGGGCACTGCACCCTGGGTACCTCAGGCACTGGGTACCATGGGCACTGCACACTGGGTACCATGGGCACCGGGTACCATGGGCACTGCACACTGGGTACCATGGGCACTGGGTACCATGGGCACTGCACACTGGGTACCATGGGCACTGCACACTGGGTACCAAGGGCACTGGGTATCATGAGCACTGCACACTGGGTACCATGGGCACCAGGTACCATGGGCTCTGGGTACCATGGGCACTGCACACTGGGTACCATGGGCACCTGGGATGCAGGTGCTTTGGGGTGCTGGATGCTCTTTGGGGTGCTGGGTGTTTTGGGGTGCTGGATGCTCTTTGGGGTGCTGGGTGCTCTGGGGTGCTGGATGCTCTTTGGGGTGCTGGGTGCTCTGGGGTGCTGGGTGCTCTGGGGTGCTGGATGCTCTTTGGGGTGCTGGGTGCTTTGGGGTGCTGGGCTCTTTGGGGTGCTGGGTGCTCTGGGGTGCTGGGTGCTCTGGGGTGCTGGATGCTCTTTGGGGTGCTGGGCTCTTTGGGGTGCTGGGTGCTCTGGGGTGCTGGGTGCTCTGGGGTACCTGGGATTTGAAGTACGTCTCCTGCGGGGTGGACAGGACGTCGGCGGAGGCGATGTCGAGGTGCAGCAGGATCTGGCGGAACGAGGGCCGGTTCCGGGGCTTGCTGTTCCTGCGGGAGCCGCACGGGGGCGCTGCGGGCGCTGGGCCACGGGCACCCGGCGTGGGGGGGGGCGCGGCGCTGACCGGGGTCCCCCCGCCCCTGCTCGCCGTGGGTGCCAATGGAGGGGTCTTCGTGGGGTGCCCATGGCTGCGTCCTCAGGGGGTGTCCCAAGGGGTGTCCCCAGGTAGGGTGTCCCCATGCAGTGTCCCTATGGCTGTCACTGTGTCCTCGTGGCTGCTCCCATGGCTGCTCCCATGCAGTGTCCCCATGCAGTGTCCCTATGGCTCTCCCCATGGCTGTCACTGTGTCCCCATGGCTGTCCCTGTGTCCCCATGCAGTGTCCCCATGGCTGTCCCTGTGTCCCCACGCAGTGTCCCCATGGCTGTCCCTGTGTCCCCATGCAGTGTCCCCATGGCTGTCTCTGTGTCCCCACGCAGTGTCCCCATGGCTGTCCCTGTGTCCCCATGCAGTGTCCCCATGGCTGTCTCTGTGTCCCCATGCAGTGTCCCCATGGCTGTCTCTGTGTCCCCACGCAGTGTCCCCATGGCTGTCCCTGTGTCCCCATGCAGTGTCCCCATGGCTGTCCCTGTGTCCCCATGCAGTGTCCCCATGGCTGTCACTGTGTCCCCATGCAGTGTCCCCATGGCTGTCCCTGTGTCCCCATGGCCGTCACTGTGTCCCCATGGCTGTCCCTGTGTCCCCACGCAGTGTCCCCATGGCTGTCCCTGTGTCCCCATGCAGTGTCCCCATGGCTGTCCCTGTGTCCCCATGGCTGTCCCTGTGTCCCCATGCAGTGTCCCCATGGCCGTCACTGTGTCCCCATGCAGTGTCCCCATGGCTGTCCCTGTGTCCCCATGCAGTGTCCCCATGGCTGTCCCTGTGTCCCCATGGCTGTCCCTGTGTCCCCATGCAGTGTCCCCATGGCCGTCACTGTGTCCCCACGCAGTGTCCCCATGGCTGTCCCTGTGTCCCCATGGCTGTCCCTGTGTCCCCATGCAGTGTCCCCATGGCTGTCCCTGTGTCCCCATGGCTGTCCCTGTGTCCCCATGCAGTGTCCCCATGGCTGTCCCTGTGTCCCCATGGCTGTCCCTGTGTCCCCATGCAGTGTCCTCATGGCTGTCTCTGTGTCCCCATGCAGTGTCCCCATGGCTGTCCCTGTGTCCCCATGGCTGTCCCTGTGTCCCCACGCAGTGTCCCCACGGCAGCCCCCTCGCGGGCCCGCGGCGCCGCTCTCCTCACCAGCACTGGCGCAGCAGCACCTTGAAGCCGTCGGGGCAGCCGGTGGGCACGGGCAGGTGGAGGCTGTTGCTCCCCACGCCCCAGATGATGGCCGAGGAGTCCACGTCCTTGTAGGGGATCTCCCCGGTCAGCAGCTCCCACAGCACCACCCCGAAGGACCTGCGGCAGCGCCGGCTCCGTCAGCCCCGGCTCCCTGCTGGCCCCAGTGCCCCCCTGCCCGCACGTGCCCAGGCCCTCACCAGATGTCGACCTTCTCGGACACGGGCTCGTTGCGGATGACCTCGGGCGCCATCCAGGCCACGGTGCCGGCGAAGGACATCTTGGTGCTCTTGTCAATGAGCTCCTTGGAGGTGCCGAAGTCCGAGATCTTCACCACGTCGTCGTAGGTGATGAGCATGCTGCGGGGCAGCCGCTCAGTGCCACGGCAGCGACATGCCAATGGCATGGCAATGACACGCCAATGACACACCCATGACACGCCAATGAGACGCCAATGACATGCCAATGACATGCCCATGACACACCAATGACACACCCATGACACGCCAATGACACTCCCATGACACACCAATGACACGCCAATGACACACCAATGACACGCCCATGACACCCCAATGGCATGCCAATGACATGCCAACAATATGCCAATGACACAGCAACAGCACACTAATGACATGCCCATGACACCCCAATGGCATGCCAATGACATGCCAACAATATGCCAATGACACAGCAACAGCACACTAATGACATGGCAACGACGTATGATACGGCATAATGATATGCCAATGACACGCCAATGACACGACAATGACATACCAACGACACACCAACGACACGCCAATGGCACACCAATGACCCACCAATGGCACACCAATGACACGCCAATGACACACCAATGACACGCCAATGACCCACCAACGACACACCAACGACACACCAACGACACACCAACGACACGCCAATGGCACACCAATGACACACCAATGACACGTCAATGACATGGGCACAGCACTACCATAGGCATGCAACTGCTACAAACATCATTAGGTTATGGGCATGCCACCAGCATGGAGATGACACCGCCATCAACATGGAACAACCACAGACATGGAACGGTCACGGGCATGCAACTGCCATGAGCATGGTCCTGCTGTGGATACACCACCACCACGGACACAGCACCGTCAGCACCATTAGCATGGCACCGCCATGGACCCACCATGGGCATGGCACCGCCATGGACCCACCATGGGCATGGCACCGCCATGGACCCACCATGGGTATGGCACCGCCATGGACCCACCATGGGCATGGCACCGCCATGGACCCACCATGGGCATGGCGCTGCCATGGACCCACCATGGGCATGGCACTGCCATGGACCCACCATGGGCATGGCACCGCCATGGACCCACCATGGGTATGGTGCTGCCATGGACCCACCATGGGCATGGCACTGCCATGGACCCACCATGGGTATGGCACCGCCATGGACCCACCATGGGTATGGCACCGCCATGGACCCGCCATAGACCCACCATGGGTATGGCACTGCCATGGACCCACCATGGGTATGGCACCGCCATGGACCCGCCATAGACCCACCATGGGTATGGCACCGCCATGGACCCGCCATGGACCCACCATGGGTATGGCACTGCCATGGCACCGCCATGGACCCACCATGGGTATGGCACCGCCATGGACCCACCATGGACCCACCATGGGTATGGTGCTGCCATGGACATCCAACTGTCATGGACATGCAACCACCGAGGTCTGTGCCACAGGCACAGCGCTGTCTTGGCCATGGCACCACCATGGACACAGCACGGCCATGGCCAGCACCACGGACACACGGTCATGCCACCAGCAAGCACATGCAACTGCCACCATGGTGCAACCACCAAAGCCACGGCACCACCAGGACCATGCCCCCACCTCATGCACGTCCCCACCGCGGCCACGCCATCACCGAGGCGCCCCCAGCACCCATGGGTGCTCCCCGGGCCCAGCCCCTCTCACTTGGGCGACTTGAGGTCGCGGTGGATGATCTTGTGCAGGTGCAGGTAGTTCATGCCGCCGGCGATGCCCATGGACCAGTCCACCAGCAGCGAGGGGGTGACCTTGCGGCCGGCGCGCAGCACCTCGTAGAGCTGCCCCTGGGCGCAGAACTCCATGATGATGCAGTAGCAGGGTGCCTGGGTGCACACCCCCCTGCGGGCACACAGCACCCTCAGCACCCGCTGCACCCACAGAGCCAGCGCGGCACCCAGCACCGTCAGGGCACCCAATGGCACCGGGGCACCCAATGGCGCCAGGGCACCCAATGTCACTGGGACACCCAGCATCATCAGGGCACCCAATGTCACCAGGGCACCCAATGTCACTGGGACACCCAGCATCATCAGGGCACCCAATGGCACCAGGGCACCCAATGGCACCAGGGCACCCAATGTCACTGGGACACCCAGCATCATCAGGGCACCCAATGGCACCAGGGCACCCAATGGCACCAGGGCACCCAATGTCACTGGGACACCCAGCATCATCAGGGCACCCAATGGCACCGGGGCACCCAATGGCACCAGGGCACCCAATGTCACTGGGACACCCAGCATCATCAGGGCACCCAATGGCACCAGGGCACCCAATGTCACTGGGACACCCAGCATCATCAGGGCACCCAATGTCACTGGGACACCCAGCACCGTCAGGGCACCCAATGTCACTGGGACACCCAGCATCATCAGGGCACCCAATGTCACCAGGGCACCCAATGTCACTGGGACACCCAATGTCACCAGGGCGCCCAGTGCCACGGGGGCACCCAATGTCACTGGGGCATCCAATGTCACTGGGACACCCAGCACCATCAGGGCACCCAGTGCCACTGGGACACCCAATGTCACCGGGACACTCAATGTCACTGAGACACCCAGCACCATCAGGGCACTCAGTGCCACCAAAGCACCTATGTCACCAGAGCACCCAGCGCCATCAGGGCACCCAACTTGACCAGGAGCCCAACTTCACCAGGGCACCCATCAGTATCCAAGTACCTGGCAGCACCCATCCGTGTTTGGGCACCCAAGGCCCTCCGTTAGCATTAGGAGCACCCATCTGCCCCATGGACACCCCTCTGCACCCACATCACCCTGTGCCAGCCGTGATGGACCTGTCCCATGTGTGATGGTCCCTGTACCATATCTGGGATGCACCAGTGTGCCCCATGTCCATGGGTGCCTGCACCCCGTGTCCATGGGTGCCTGCACCCCCTGTCCATGGGTGCCTGCACCCCGTGTCCATGGGTGCCTGCACCCCCTGTCCATGGGTGCCTGCACCCCGTGTCCATGGGTGTCTGCACCCCCTGTCCATGGGTGCCTGCACCCCGTGTCCATGGGTGCCTGCACCCCCTGTCCATGGGTGCCTGCACCCCGTGTCCATGGGTGTCTGCACCCCCTGTCCATGGGTGTCTGCACCCCGTGTCCATGGGTGCCTGCACCCTGTGTCCATGCGGATGCTGCCCACCCAGCTCCACGCCACACTGGCCTTCCCCATGCCCGTGCCATGCTGGTGCCCCAAGCCCATGGCGTGTCCATGGCCTCTCTGCCTGTGACCATTGCATGTCCTTGCCGTGTCCATGCCCATGCCGTGTCCATGCCCATGCCATGTCCATGCCCTGTGCCCATGATGTTCTCCATTCCCCATGCCCATGGCTTACCCATACCATGCCCATGTTCCATGCCCACAGCATGTCCCTGCCCCATGCCGTGTCCATACCCCATGCCAATGGCATGTCCATGCTGTCCCCATGCCCATCGCACATCCCTGCCCCACACCATGTCCATGCTGTCCCCATGCCCATCGCACATCCCTGCCCCACACCATGTCCATGCTGTCCCCATGCCCATCGCACATCCCTGCCCCACACCATGTCCATGCTGTCCCCATGCCCATCGCACATCCCTGCCCCACACCATGTCCATGCTGTCCCCATGCCCATCGCACATCCCTGCCCCACACCATGTCCATGCTGTCCCCATGCCCATCCCACATCCCTGCCCCACACCATGCCCATGGTGCCCCCGCTCACTTGAAGGTGATGATGTTGGGGTGCTTGAGCTTGCGCAGGTGCTTGATGTCGGTCTCCTTCAGGTCCCGAACCTTCTTGACGGCCACCTCCTCGCCGTGGAAGCGGCCCAGGAACACGGCGCCCTGCGCGCCGCTGCCCACCCACTGCAGGTCCAGGATCTCCTCGAACGGCACCTCCCAGGGGTCTGCGGGCACAGCACCCGGGGCACCCATGGCACCCATGGCACCAACACCCATGGCACCCATGGCACCCATGGCACCCATGGCACCCATTGCACCCATGGCACCAACACCCATGGCACCCATGGCACCCATGACACCAACACCCATGGCACCCCTGGCATCCATGGCACCAACACCCATGGCACCAACACCCATGACACCCATGGCACCAACACCCATGGCACCCATGGCACCCATTGCACCCATGGCACCAACACCCATGGCACCCATGGCACCCATTGCACCCATGGCACCAACACCCATGGCACCCATGGCACCCATTGCACCCATGGCACCCATGACACCAACACCCATGGCACCCATGGCACCATCACCCATGACACCCATGGCACCCATGGCACCAACACCCATGACACCCATGGCTCCAACACCCATGGCACCCATGACACCAACACCCATGGCACCCATGGCACCAACACCCATGGCACCCATGACACCCATGGCACCAGCACCCATGGCATCCCATGGCACCCATGGCACCAACACCCATGACACCCATGGCACCCATGACACCCATGACACCCCCACCCATGGCACCCGCCCCCGTTGTTCGTGCCCCCCTAAGACCCGCACTCCCCCCCCGCTGACCCTCGTGCGGGTGCTTGTGCTCGGCGCTGTACGCCTTCCCGATCATGCTCCACACGGGCTTCAGGCACCCGAAGAGCCCCTCCAGGAGCCCCCCCCCGCCGCCGCCTCCCGCCTGGCACCGCAGATGCGCGGCCCCGCTCGGCAGGGAGCGGGCGGGCTCGGAAGCGGCGTTGGCGGCGTTGGCGGCGGGGCCCGGCGGGGGGGCGGCGGCGGGCGCGGGGGGGGGGGGCAGCACGTCCCGCAGCACGCACTGCGTCGGGGTCAGCTCCTGCTCGGGGGTCCCGTCCGAGCCCAGCGCCAGCGACGGCGACGGCGTCCGCGTCTCGTGCACGCAGGCCATGGCCGGGGGGGGCCCCCCGGCGCCTAAGGGGCAGCGGCAGCGCGTGGGGAACCCCCACGGCACCCGTGGGAGAGACACCCCCAGTGCACCCCCATAGCACCCATAGGGAACCCCCATAGCACCCATGGGAGAGACACCCCCAGTGCACCTCCATAGCACCCATGGGAGAGACACCCCCAGTGCACCCATAGGGAACCCCCATAGCACCCATGGGAGAGACACCCCCAGTGCACCCATAGGGAACCCCATAGCACCCATGGGAGAGACACCCCCAGTGCACCCATAGGGAACCCCCATAGCACCCATGGGAGAGACACCCCCAGTGCACCCCCATAGCACCCATAGGGAACCCCCATAGCACCCATGGGAGAGACACCCCCAGTGCACCCCCATAGCACCCATGGGAGAGACACCCCCAGTGCACCCCCATAGCACCCATAGGGAACCACCATAGCACCCATGGGAGAGACACCCCCAGTGCACCCCCATAGCACCCATAGGGACCCCCATAGCACCCATGGGAGACACACCCCCAGTGCACCCCCATAGCACCCATAGGGTACCACCATAGCACCCATGGGAGAGACACCCCCGGTGCACCCCCATAGCACCCATAGGGAACCCCCATAGCACCCATGGGAGAGACACCCCCAGTGCACCCCCATAGCACCCATAGGGACCCCCATAGCACCCATGGGAGAGACACCCCCAGTGCACCCCCATAGCACCCATAGGGAACCCCATAGCACCCATGGGAGAGACACCCCCAGTGCACCCATAGGGAACCCCCATAGCACCCATGGGAGAGACACCCCCAGTGCACCCATAGGGAACCCCCATAGCACCCATGGGGACCCTCATAGCACCCATGGGATAGATACCCCCAGTGCACCCCCATAGCACCCATGGGGACCCACCATAGCACCCATGGGAGAGCTACCCCCAGAGCATCCCCCAGTGCACCCATAGGGACCCCCCAGTGCACCCATGGGGACCCTCATAGCACCCATGGGGACTCCCCATAGCATCCATGGGGACCCCCAGTGCACCCATGGGATAGATACCCCCAGTGCACCCCCATAGCACCCATAGGGAACCCCCATAGCACCCATGGGAGAGACACCCCCATAGTACCCATAGGGAACCACCATAGCACCCGTGGGAGAGACACCCCCAGTGCACCCATAGGGAACCCCCATAGCACCCATGGGAGAGACACCCCCAGTGCACCCCCAGTGCACCCATAGGGAACCCCCATAGCACCCGTGGGAGAGACACCCCCAGTGCACCCATAGGGAACCCCCATAGCACCCATGGGAGAGACACCCCCAGTGCACCCCCAGTGCACCCATAGGGAACCCCCATAGCACCCATGGGAGAGACACCCCCAGTGCACCCATAGGGAACCCCCATAGCACCCATGGGAGAGACACCCCCAGTGCACCCATAGGGAACCCCCATAGCACCCATGGGAGAGACACCCCCAGTGCACCCATAGGGAACCCCCATAGCACCCATGGGAGAGACACCCCCAGAGCACCCATAGGGAACCCCCATAGCACCCATGGGAGAGACACCCCCAGTGCACCCATAGGGAACCCCCATAGCACCCATGGGGACCCTCATAGCACCCATGGGATAGATACCCCCAGTGCACCCATGGGGACCCTCATAGCACCCATGGGGACCCCCATAGCATCCATGGGATAGATACCCCCAGTGCACCCATGGGGACCCCAGTGCACCCATGGGGATCCCCCAATAGCACCCATAGGGACCCCCCATAGCACCCATGGGACACCCCCAGTGCATCCATGGGGACCCAGAGAGCACCCATGAGGACCCTGCACAGCACCCATGGGAGACCCCCAATGCACCCATGGGATAGATACCCCCTGTGCATCCATGGGGACCCCCATAGCACCCATGGGATAGGTACCCCCAGTGCACCCATGGGACACCCCCATAGCATCCATGGGGACCCCCAGTGCATCCATGGGGACCCCTCACTGCACCCATGGAACCCCCCACTGCACACATGGGAACCCCCATTGCACTCGTGAGACCCCCCCCCATTGCACCCATGAACAACCCTTCAGGCATGTGTGCACCCCTTGACACGTGTGTGCACCCCTGACACGTGTGTGCACCCCTTGACACGTGTGTGCACCCCTGACACGTGTGTGCACCCCATTGCATGCATGAACAACCCTTCACACATGTGTGCACCCCCTGACACGTGTGTGCACCCCTTGACACGCGTGTGCACCCCATTGCATGCATGAGCCCCCCCTTACACGTGCGTGCAAAGGGGAAACTGAGGCAGGGCTGGGAGGGGGGGATCCCGGGGGGGGTGGTCCCGAAGGGGGGGGGGAGGGGCAGTTGCCATGGCAACAGCGGAGCCGGCGGGTGACGTCATCACTAAAATTAGGGTGGGGGCGGGGCTTCACGTCACCCCGAGGGACCCCGGCGGTACCGTGTCCCCCCCCGTGGTGACATCACGTCACGCGGTGACGTCATCCCGGTAAGGGATGGAGGCCCCCCCCCTTCCTCCCCCCGCGGGGGAAACTGAGGCAGGAGCGGGGGAACCCCGGGGGTCCTGGCAGCGGCCCCGAGTCGCGACAGAGCGGGGGGGGGGGAGAGAGCGCCCCCCGGCGGCTCGGCTGTCGGGACATGGCGGCCTGTCGCGACATGGGGAGGGGCCGCGGGGGGCACAGGCCTGTGCAGGGGGTGCCCATCGCGCCAGGCCTGCGCGTACACGTGGGGGGGGGGTCACGCACCTGCGGGCGCTGCACACGCGTGTGCAAGGGGGGGGGGCCCTGTGCGTGTGCAAGAGCGGCTCAGCCACGGGGGGGGCACACGCGTGTGCAAGAGGCCGCTCGTGTCCCATTCCCCCCCCCCCGGTAGCATCCCTGGTCCTACCCCCCCCCCGTAGCATCCCTGGTCCTACCCCCCCCCCGTAGCATCCCTGGCCCTACCCCCTCCTCCCGAGCATCCCTGGTCCTACACCCCCCCGATAGCATCCCTGGTCCTACCCCCCCCCCGTAGCATCCCTGGTCCTACCCCCTCCTCCCGAGCATCCCTGGTCCTACCCCCCCGCCGGTGCCGGTGCCGGTACCTGGGGGGTGCGGGCCCCGCGGTGCCGGTGGGGCCGGTGCCGGAGCCGCCGCTGGAGCCGGGGGTTGATGCCCGTGACGCCGGGGGGAGGGACCGGGGCCGGTACCGGGGGGCCGGGGGCCGCGATCGGGGCGAACGGTGAAGAACGGCCCCGCCCGGCGTTTGACGCGGCCCCGCCCCGGCACGGCACGGAACGGAACGGAACGCGGCGGAACGGACGGGACGGAACGGAGCGGAGCGGAGCGGCACCGGCGCTGGGAACACAGCGGCACCGAGAGCCCCGCACCGGCACCGAGGCTCCCCCATTGGCACCAGCATCCCCGTACGGGCAGCGGGAGCCCTTTAACGGCATGGGGACCCCGATAGCAGAACCGGCACCCCTACAGCAGCACCGGGACTGGGACCCTTGTACCGGGAGCCCTATGCTGGCACTGGCACCCCTATAGAAGGACCCCTATAATGGCACCGGCACAAGCACCCCAAAGAGCACCGTGACCCCTATAATGGAACCGGCACCAGCACTCCTGTATCGGTACCAGGACTGGGAGCCCACTGGCACAGAGACCCCTGTAATGGGACTGGGACCCCTATACTGGGACCAGGACCCCTATAATGGCACCAGCATCAGCACCAGGGACCCCAAAGAGCACCGAGACACCCCTATTGGCACCCACACCTCTTTACTGGAACCAGCACCCCTATACTGTGAACCCAGTGGCACCAGGACCCCTGTAATGGAACTGGGACCCCTCTACAGGCATCAGGATACCTATGATGGCACGGGGGACCCCTATAATGGTATAGGCACCAGCACCCCTATACTGGAACCAGCACCCCTATACTGGCACTGGGACCTCACCTGCACCAGGACCCCAATACGGCCACCAGCACCCCTGTACCAGCATCAGGACCCCAATATGGGCATCAGGACCCTTGTACTGGCACCAGGATCCTTACACTGGCACCAGGACCCCTGTACTGGGACTGGGGACCTACCAGGACCAAGATCCCTATACTGGCACCAGGACCCCGATAATGGAACTGGCACCAGCAACAGGACCTCTATACGAGCACCAGCACCCCTGTACTGGCACTGTGAACACATCTGCACCGGGACCCCTGTAACAGCATGGGAACCCCTATAATGGCATCAGCACCAGCACTGGCAACCCAAAGGGCACCGGGACCCCTATACTGGGACCAGGACCCCAAACCGGATCAGGACTCCCTATGGGTTCACCCCTGCCACTACACTGGGACCAGGATCAGGATCCACCGAATGGCCCCCAGTGGCCCAACAGGAGGGCAGCAGTGAGATCCCAGTGCTCCCAGTATGGATGTCTCTTTGTCCCCTCTGCTCCCAGTCCGTTCCTGGTGCTCCCGGTATGGGTGTCCTTCTGTCCCTACAGACCCCAGTCTATTCACAGCGCTCCCAGTATGGGCATCCCTTTGTCGACATCGCTCCCAATCTGACCCCTCCGTTCCGTGCATGGGTGCGATCCTATTTCCAGTGATCCCAGTTTGCTTCCAGTGCTCCCAATCCAGGCATCCCTGGTTCCAGAGCTCCAAGCCTGGGTGTCCCTGGCCCAGTGCTCCCAGTCTGTCCCCACTGACCAACCCCTCTTGGTCCCTGTCCATCCCAGTCCCACCCTGCTGTCCCCATCCATTGACCCCTGTCCATCCGCGTCCCATCCCATCCACCTGCCTGTCCCCATCCTTATCCCTGTCCTATCCCACGTGTCCATCCTTATCCTGCTCCATCCCTATCCCGCTCCATCCCTATCCCACCTCACGTGTCCATTCCTGTCCATCCCTATCGCACCCCACGTGTCCATCCCTATCCGGCTCCATCCCTATCCCACCCCACGTGTCCATCCCTATCCTGCTCCATCCCTATCCCACCTCACGTGTCCATCCCTATCCTGCTCCATCCCTATCGCACCCCACGTGTCCATTCCTGTCCATCCCTATCCCACCCCATGTGTCCATCCCTATCCCGCTCCATCCCTAACCCACCCCACGTGTCCATCCCTATCCTGCTCCATCCCTATCCCACCCCACGTGTCCATTCCTGTCCATCCCTATCGCACCCCACGTGTCCATCCCTATCCCGCTCCATCCCTAACCCACCCCACGTGTCCATCCCTATCCTGCTCCATCCCTATCCCACCCCACGTGTCCATTCCTGTCCATCCCTATCGCACCCCACGTGTCCATCCCTATCCCGCTCCATCCCTAACCCACCCCACGTGTCCATCCCTATCCTGCTCCATCCCTATCCCACCCCACGTGTCCATTCCTGTCCATCCCTATCGCACCCCACGTGTCCATCCCTATCCTGCTCCATCCCTACTCCGCACCCCACGCATCACGTGCCCCCGCCCCTCTCCTTCCCCTCCGTCCCCTCCTTCCCCGCGCAGGGCATTGTGGGAAGCGTAGTCCCAGGGCAGCGACCCCGCCCCTGCTCCCTCCCCGCCTCCCCGCCGGCAGGGACCACACTTCCCACAAGCCCCCGCGGCGCGCCGCCGCCTCCCCATGGTGCTCCGCGGGCGGGGCGCGGCGGGGCGCCCCCTGGCGGCGCGGGCGGCGGCACCGAGCGCGGCGGGGATGAGCGAGGAGGGGGCGGGCGGCGGGGCCAGGAGGAGCGGCGGCTTCCCCAGGTACCGGCACCCCCGCACCGGGATGCACCGGGATGCACCGGGATACAGCCCCCCCCACCGGGATACAGCCCCCCCCGTCGGGATACAGCCCCCCCACCGGGATACAGCCCCCCCCACCGGGATACAGCCCCCCCGTCGGGATACAGCCCCCCCCACCGGGATACAGCCCCCCCACCGGGATACAGCCCCCCCCGTCGGGATACAGCCCCCCCACCGGGATACAGCCCCCCCCGTCGGGATACAGCCCCCCCGTCGGGATACAGCCCCCCCCGTCGGGATACAGCCCCCCCCCCCGGGATACAGCCCCCCCCACCGGGATACAGCCCCCCCGTCGGGATACAGCCCCCCCACCGGGATACAGCCCCCCCACCGGGATACAGCCCCCCCCGTCGGGATACAGCCCCCCCCACCGGGATACAGCCCCCCCGTCGGGATACAGCCCCCCCCACCGGGATACAGCCCCCCCGTCGGGATACAGCCCCCCCCACCGGGATACAGCCCCCCCGTAGGGATACAGACCCCCCCGTCGGGATACAGCCCCCCCCCCCGGGATACAGCCCCCCCACCGGGATACAGCCCCCCCTGTCGGGATACAGCCCCCCCCGTCGGGATACAGCCCCCCCACCGGGATACAGCCCCCCCCGTCGGGATACAGCCCCCCCACCGGGATACAGCCCCCCCCACCGGGATACAGCCCCCCCGTCGGGATACAGCCCCCCCACCGGGATACAGCCCCCCCCGTCGGGATACAGCCCCCCCGGACCGGGATACCCCCTCCGCCACCGGGATGCACCCCCCCCACCGGGACACGGCCCCGGCACAGGGATACAGCCCCCGGAAACCCCTTCCCGACACCGGGATACCGCCCGCGCCGGGGTACGTTGGGGTACAGCGGGACGCAGCTCCGAGACCGGGATGCGCACCCCGAAACCGGGATGCACTGCGCACACGGGACCCGCCGGGATAACCCCCCCCGGGTACCCCCCCGGATATCCCCTGGGATACCGGGATGCGCACCCGACACAGGGACACATCCGGGACCCCCCTCCGAGACCGGGATACCCCCCCCCGGGTACCGCTTCCACCGGGATGCACACACACAGCAGGATCCCCTCCTGTGTCCCCGTGCTGTTGGCGCTGCCACCCTGCCCCATGGCCCCCTGTCCCCATGCTGTTGGTGATGCCCCCCTGTCCCCATGCTGTTGGTGATGCCCCCCTGTCCCCATGCTGTTGGTGATGCCCCCTGTCCCCATGCTGTTGGTGATGCCCCCATGCTGTTGGTGATGCCCCCCTGTCCCCATGCTGTTGGTGATGCCCCCATGCTGTTGGTGATGCCCCCCTGTCCCCATGCTGTTGGTGATGCCCCCATGCTGTTGGTGATGCCCCCCTGTCCCCATGCTGTTGGTGATGTCCCCATGCTGTTGGTGATGTCCCCCTGTCCCCATGCTGTTGGTGATGCCCCCCTGTCCCCATGCTGTTGGTGATGTCCCCATGCTGTTGGTGATGCCCCCCTGTCCCCATGCTGTTGGTGATGTCCCCCTGTCCCCATGCTGTTGGTGATGTCCCCATGTTGTTGGTGATGTCCCCCTGTCCCCATGCTGTTGGTGATGTCCCCCTGTCCCCATGCTGTTGGTGATGTCCCCATGCTGTTGGTGATGTCCCCCTGTCCCCATGCTGTTGGTGATGTCCCCATGCTGTTGGTGATGTCCCCCTGTCCCCATGCTGTTGGTGATGTCCCCATGTTGTTGGTGATGCCCCCCTGTCCCCATGCTGTTGGTGATGTCCCCCTGTCCCCATGCTGTTGGTGATGTCCCCATGCTGTTGGTGATGTCCCCCTGTCCCCATGCTGTTGGTGATGCCCCCCTGTCCCCATGCTGTTGGTGATGTCCCCATGCTGTTGGTGATGTCCCCATGCTGTTGGTGATGTCCCCCTGTCCCCATGCTGTTGGTGATGTCCCCCTGTCCCCATGCTGTTGATGATGCCCCCTGTCCCCATGCTGTTGGTGATGCCCCCCTGTCCCCATGCTGTTGGTGATGCTGGGCTGGTCCAGCCCTGTCCCCAGCCTGGAGCAGATGCTGGCCGCCAATCCCGGGAAGACGCCCATCAGCCTCCTGCAGGAATATGGCACTCGCATAGGGAAGACCCCGGGCTACGACCTGCTGAAGGCCGAGGGCCAGGCCCACCAGCCCAACTTCACCTTCCGTGTCACCGTGGGGGACATCAGCTGCACCGGTGGGTACCGGCACCCCTCGGCCCCGCTCCCCTCCTGTGTCCATCCCCATCCCATCGGCACTGAAGGGGATCCCGAGGGGTCCCACTTGGTTGGGATGCAGGGAGGAGACGGTGGGGATGTGCTGGGGGGGTCCTGGTGGGAGATATCCCCTTGGGAGCCCGGAGGGATGGGCTGGGATCCTGATGCTTGGGATGCTCAGGGATCCATTGGGAACCCCAAAAGTGGGTTGAGGTGGGGGGGGTCATCTGGGATCCTGGTGCTTGGGATGCTCAGGGATCCATTGGGAACCCCAAAAGTGGGTTGAGGTGGGGGGGGTCATCTGGGATCCTGGTGCTTGGGATGCTCAGGGATCCATTGGGAACCCCAAAAGTGGGTTGAGGTGGGGGGGGTCATCTGGGATCCTGGTGCTTGGGATGCTCAGGGATCCATTGGGACCCCAGAAAGTGGGTTGGGGATGGAGGGATCACCTGGGATCTGGGTGTCCCAAGGGAACTGGGGGTCAGTGAGGGCTCTGGGGGGGACCCTGGCTGTTGCCCCCCCCGACCCCCAGCTCACCCAATGGGTGCCCCAGGGCAAGGACCCAGCAAGAAAGCGGCGAAGCACAAAGCGGCCGAGGTGGCCCTGAAGCTGCTCAAAGGGGGGGACATGCTGGAGGCCACCCCCCCCGAGGAGCCCAGGTGAGGGGGGGACCATGGATGGGGGTCAGGGTGCGGCATGGGATGGGGTTGGAGGGAGCTGGGGGGGATTTGGGGTGCTGGGACGGTGCCCAGGGTGATGGCGGTACCCAGGTCCAGTGGTCCTGGGGGGGTGAGAGCATCCAGGGGTACCCATGGTGATGGGGGATGCAGGGGATTGAGCATCCCAAGGGATTTGGGGAGCTCAGATGGGTTTGGGGGTACCCATGGTGATGGGGGATGCAGGGAATTGAGCATCCCAAGGGATCTGGGAGCTCAGGTGGGTTTGGGGGTACCCATGGTGATGGGGGATGCAGGTGGGGATTGAGCATCCCAAGGGATTTGGGGAGCTCAGGTGGGTTTGGGGGTACCCATGGTGATGGGGGACGCAGGGGATTGAGCATCCCAAGGGATCTGGGGAGGTTTGGGGTGTTCAGTTGTATTTGGGGGTGCATGGGAGGGTGTTGAGGGTGCCCAGGCAGGTCTGGGGGTGCACAGTGTGGGGGGGGTGTTTTAGGGCAGCCAAGAGAATTGGGATGTGGGTATCCCATGGGAATTGGGGTGCTGGGGGGGGATGTGGGTATCCCATGGGAATTGGGGTGCTGGGGGGGGGGAATGTGGGTATCCCATGGGAATTGGGGTGCTGGGGGGGGGGATGTGAGTGTCCCATGGGAATTGGGGTGCTGGGGGGGGGATGTGGGTGTCCCATGGGAATTGGGGTGCTGGGGGGGGGGATGTGGGTATCCCATGGGAATTGGGGTGCTGGGGGGGGGATGTGGGTATCCCATGGGAATTGGGGTGCTGGGGGGGGGATGTGGGTGTCCCATGGGAATTGGGGTGCTGGGGGGGGGATGTGGGTATCCCATGGGAATGGGGGTGCTGGGGGGGTCAATGTTAACCTCTCCCCTTCTCTCCCCAAGCTCTCCTTCCCCCCCAGAGCCCCCGGCTGAGGCGCCCCCGCCGGCCCCCACTGTGCCCCCCCCCTCCCCCAGGTAACGGGGGGGGGGCCCCAATGTGTGTCCCCCACAATCCCCCAATGGGGGGGGTCCTGGTGTGCCCCCCCCCTCACTCTGTGCCCATCTCCCCCCCCCCACCCAGGGGCACCCCCCTGGACGTGAAGAGCCCCGTGGCCCCCCCCCAGGCCGAGTGCAACCCCGTGGGGGCCCTGCAGGTGGGTGACCCCCCCCCCATGGGACCATTATCCCTGTTTGGGGATGGATATCCCTGTTTGGGGATGGTTATCCCTGTTTCGGGGTCATTATCCCTGTTTGGGGATGGTTATCCCTGTTTTGGGGTCATTATCCCTGTTTGGGGATGGTTATCCCTGTTTTGGGAACGGTTATCCCTGTTTGGGGATGGATATCCCTGTTTGGGGATGGTTATCCCTGTTTTGGGGATGGTTATCCCTGTTTGGGGGTGGTTATCCCTGTTTTGGGAATGGTTATCCCTGTTTGGGGATGGTTATCCTTGTTTTGGGGATGGTTATCCCTGTTTGGGGGTGGTTATCCCTGTTTTGGGAATGGTTATCCCTGTTTGGGGATGGTTATCCCTGTTTTGGGGTCATTATCCCTGTTTGGGGATGGATATCCCTGTTTGGGGATGGTTATCCCTGTTTTGGGGTCATTATCCCTGTTTGGGGATGGTTATCCCTGTTTTGGGGTCATTATCCCTGTTTGGGGATGGTTATCCCTGTTTTGGGGTCATTATCCCTGTTTGGGGATGGTTATCCCTGTTTTGGGAATGGTTATCCCTGTTTTGGGGTCATTATCCCTGTTTGGGGATGGTTATCCCTGTTTGGGGATGGTTATCCCTGTTTTGGGGTCATTATCCCTGTTTGGGGATGGATATCCCTGTTTGGGGATGGTTATCCCTGTTTTGGGGTCATTATCCCTGTTTGGGGATGGTTATCCCTGTTTTGGGAATGGTTATCCCTGTTTTGGGGTCATTATCCCTGTTTGGGAATGGTTATCCTTGTTTTGGGGATGGTTATCCCTGTTTTGGGGTCATTATCCCTGTTTGGGGATGGTTATCCTTGTTTTGGGGATGGTTATCCCTGTTTGGGGATGGTTATCCCTGTTTTGGGAATGGGTATCCCTGTTTTGGGAATGGGTATCCCTGTTTGGGGATGGTTATCCCTGTTTTGGGGTGGTTATCCTTGTTTGGGGATGGTTATCCCTGTTTGGGGATGGGTATCCCTGTTTGGGGATGGTTATCCCTGTTTGGGGTGGTTATCCCTGTTTGGGGATGGTTATCCCTGTTTTGGGAATGGGTATCCCTGTTTGGGGATGGTTATCCCTGTTTTGGGGTGGTTATCCCCATTTTGATGTCATTTCCCCCCATTCTGGTGTCATTCATCCCCATTTCGGTATCATCTCCCCCCATTCTGGGGCTCTCCATCCCCATTCGGGTGGCCCGGGAGCCCTCAGAGCCCGTCCCTGCCCCGTTGCCCCCGCAGGAGCTGGTGGTGCAGAAGGGCTGGCGCCTGCCCGAGTACACGGTGACGCAGGAGTCGGGGCCGGCGCATCGCAAGGAGTTCACCATGACCTGCCGCGTGGAGCGCTTCGTGGAGATCGGTGGGGCCACAGGGGCTACAGGGGGCTATGGGGCACCAGCGGGCAATGGGCTCAGCCCCATCCCTGTCCCCCATCCCTGCAGGCAGTGGTACCTCCAAGAAGCTGGCCAAGCGCAACGCGGCCGCCAAGATGCTGGTTCGGATCCACAACGTGCCCATGGAGCAGCGGGAGGGCAGCGAGGCCGAGGTGGAGGAGGATCAGTTCTCCATGGTAATGCCGGAGCATCCCGAGGGATAACGGGGGACGCAGGCACCCAGAGCATCCCGAGGGATAACGGGGGACGCAGGCACCCAGAGCATCCCGAGGGATAACGGGGGACGCAGGCACCCAGAGCATCCCGAGGGATAACGGAGGACGCAGGCACCCAGAGCATCCCGAGGGATAACGGAGGACGCAGGCACCCAGAGCATCCCGAGGGATAACGGGGGACGCAGGCACCCAGAGCATCCCGAGGGATAACGGGGGACGCAGGCACCCAGAGCATCCCGAGGGATAACGGGAGACGCAGGCACCCAGAGCATCCCGAGGGATAACGGGGGACGCAGGCACCCAGAGCATCCCGAGGGATAACGGAGGACGCAGGCACCCAGAGCATCCCGAGGGATAACGGGAGGACGCAGGCACCCAGAGCATCCCGAGGGATAACGGAGGACGCAGGCACCCAGAGCATCCCGAGGGATAACGGGGGACGCAGGCACCCAGAGCATCCCGAGGGATAACGGGGGACGCAGGCACCCAGAGCATCCCGAGGGATAACGGGGGACGCAGGCACCCAGAGCATCCCGAGGGATAACGGGGGACGCAGGCACCCAGAGCATCCCGAGGGATAACGGGGGACGCAGGCACCCAGAGCATCCCGAGGGATAACGGGGGACGCAGGCACCCAGAGCATCCCGAGGGATAACGGAGGACGCAGGCACCCAGAGCATCCCGAGGGATAACGAAGGACGCAGGCACCCAGAGCATCCCGAGGGATAACGGGGGACGCAGGCACCCAGAGCATCCTTAGGAGTTAATGGGGACATGGGCACCCTACGGGGGTGTGTGGAGGGTCCCTGAGCTCCCATCTCCCCTCGGGGTGCCGGGGGGGTCCCCTTTCACCCTGTACCCCCCCAGGGGTGCCCCCGGCTGGAGGGGCTGCGGGGCCGGGCCCCCGGCTGCACCTGGGATTCGCTGCGCAACTCGGTGGGTGAGAAGATGCTTCAGCTGCGGAGCCACCCCCTGGCACCCATGGGTGCGGGCGCCTGCGCCCTGCTGCAGGAGCTCTCCGAGGAGCAGAGCTTCGCCATCAGCTACCTCGACATCGGTGAGCGCCGCGCACCCTGGGGGTGCCGGAGGGACCCATGGGACCCATAGGATCCATGGGCTCAGAGTCTGGGCGCCCGTGGGTGGATGAGCTCCCCATGAGCACCCATGGACACCATGAACTCAGGCTTTGGGTATCCCTTGGGTGCCATAGCCCATGGGCACCATGAGCTCAGGGTTTGGGCACCCATGGGTGGGTGCCATAGTCCATAGACACCCATGGGCACCATGAGCTCAGGGTTTGGGCACCCATGGGTGGGTGCCATAGTCCATAGACACCCATGGGCACCATGAGCTCAGGGTTTGGGCACCCATGGGTGGGTGCCATAGTCCATAGACACCCATGGGCACCATGAGCTCAGGGTTTGGGCACCCATGGCTGCATGAGCCCCACATGGACACCCATTGACACCCATGGGCTTAGGGTTTGGGCACCTGTGGCTACCCCAGCCCATGGACACCCATGAGCCCCCCATGGGCTGTGGCACCTTTGCTGCCGCATGGACCGTGTGGCACCCATGGCCATGGGTGTCCGTGTGCTCAGCATTGGGGCACCCATGGGTGCAGCCTGGCCTTGGGCAGGGCTGTGTGAGGGTTGGGGGTCACTGACGTGTCCCTGTGCCCCCCAGATGCGCTGAGCCTCAGTGGCCTGCACCAGTGCCTGGTGGAGCTCTCGACCCAACCGGCCACCGTGTGCCATGGGGCGGCCCCGTCCCGCGCCGGCGCCCGCGCCCAGGCTGCCCGCAACGCGCTGCAGTACCTGCGGGTCATGGCCGGGGGCAAGTGAGCCCATGGGCACGGCATGGCTGCAGCCACGGGTGGACACAGGGATGGACACATGGATGGACACACAGACACACGGACAGACCCATGGACAGACCCATGGATGGACACATAGACACATGGATGGACCCATGGATGGACACAGACACATGGACACAGGGACGGACCCATAGATGGACACACAGATGGACACATGGACAGACCCATGGATGGACACATAGACTGACCCATGGAGGGACCCATGGATGGACACACAGACACATGGACACAGGGATGGACCCATAGATGGACACACAGATGGACACATGGACAGACCCATGGATGGACCCATGGAGGGACCCATGGATGGACACATAGACTGACCCATGGATGGACCCATGGATGGACACACAGACACATGGACAGACCTATGGATGGACACACAGACACAGGGACGGACCCATGGATGGACCAATGGACAGAGAGATGGACCCATGGATGGACACACAGACCCACGGACAGACCCACAACAATGTGCTTCAGTACCTGCGTGTTGGGGGCAGCAAGAGACACCCCCAGCGCTGACCTACGGCTGGACACAGACCCATGGACCCATGGACACACAGACCATGGATGGACCCACACCTGGACCCATGGACAGACCCACACCTGGACCCATGGACGGACCCACACGTGGACCCATGGACAGACCCACACCTGGACCCATGGACAGACCCACACCTGGACCCATGGACGGACCCACACCTGGACCCATGGACAGACCCCCGGCCCCCTACTGGTGGACCCAGGTGCCCCCACGGCCGCCCAGCCCCATGGACAGACGCGTGGGGACGTGGCCCTGCTGATGCTGCGCGTGGAGCCTGGACAGAGCTGGGGCTCTGGGAATAAAGCTGGGGGGGGGGGTAAACTCCTGGCTCGTGTCTTCCTGGGGGGGGCACTGGGGGCTGTGGTTGCGCCAGGCTGGGGCAGGTCACACAGCGTCACCGTATCACAGTATGTTAGAGATTGGAAGGGACCTCAAAAGCTCATCCAGTCCAATCCCCCTGCCAGAGCAGGAACACCGGGATGAGGTTACACAGGAATGTGTCCAGGCGGGTTTTGAATGTCTCCAGAGAAGGAGACTCCACAACCTCCCTGGGCAGCCTGTTCCAGTGTTCTGTCACCCTCAGTGAGAAGTTTCTTCTCAAGTTTAAGTGGAACCTCTTGTGTTCCAGTTTGTACCCATTACCCCTTGTCCTATCATGGTTTGCCATTGAGAAGAGCCTGGCTCCATCCTCGTGACACTCCCCCTTTATATATTTATATACACTAATAAGGTCCCCCCGCAGTCTCCTCTTCTCCAAACTATAGAGACCCAGCTCCCTCAGCCTTTCCTCATAAGGGAGATGCTCCACTCCCTTCATCATCTTTGTCGCCCTGCGCTGGACTCTCTCCAGCAGGTCCCTGTCCTTCTTGAACTGAGGGGCCCAGAACTGGACACAATATTCCAGATGCGGTCTCACCAGGGCAGAGTAGAGGGGAAGGAGGACCTCTCTCGACCTACTGACCACCCCCCTTCTAATACACCCCAGGATGCCATTGGCCTTCCTGGCCACAAGGGCACAGTGTTGGCTCATGGTCATCCTGCTGTCCACTAGGACCCCCAGGTCCCTCTCCCCTACACTACTCTCTAACAGGTCGTTCCCCAACCTATACTGGAACCTGGGGTTGTTCCTGCCCAGATGCAGGACTCTGCACTTTCCCTTGTTATATTTCATCAAGTTTCTCCCTGCCCAACTCTCCAGCCTGTCCAGGTCCCTACCAGAGTCCAGCCATGGGGCAGCCACAGCTTCTCTGAGCACCCTGGGCCAGCGCCTCAGCACCCTCACAGGGAAGAGCTTCTGCCTAAGAGCTCATCTCAGTCTCCCCTCGGGCAGGTTAAAGCCATTCCCCTTGGCCTGTCCCTACAGGCCCTTGTCCCAAGCCCCTCTCCAGGTTTCTGCAGCCCCTTTAGGCTCTGGAGCTGCTGAGGTCCCCCCTTAAGGAGCCTTCTCCAGGCTGATAGGGGAGAAGGGAGGGGAGAGCCTGGACACGGAGCTTGCCTCAGGCGCCGGTCGCACCCATGGCGCTGTGCAGGCGTTAACGCGGGTGTTGCTGTCGATACCATGGGGCAGGATCCTCCTGAGCCCTTGTGTGGGGCTGATAAAGCCCCCCCGGGGCTGTGCCAAGCGCTCACGCAAGGGATGGGGCACAAGAGGGGCAAGGAGCGCCGGGAGGATGCTCACGGATCCCAGCCGTGGGGCTGTGCCGCTGAGGCGCATCCATCGTTGCCATAGCAACGTCCCCACAGGCGCCCTATGGAGAACAGGGCAGGGACCAGCTCCGGGGGTCTCCATCACAATCGGGCATCCCCAGGTCCCTCAATGCTGCCCACAGAGAAGGGCACCGCAGCCCAGCACATCCCAGGACATGGGGAGCCACTGGGATACCCCCTGCGGCGTGGGGTGGCAGAGGCACCCCTTGAGTGAGCCCCAGAGCCTCTCGTTGTGGGTGCCCACAGCCTCCGGTGAGGTCCTGGGGTTGGGGTTACCCCATGGCTGCCCCAAGGCCCATCAGCATCCCCAAATGTCCCTGCCTGGGATGAGCCCCATGGATGGATGCGTACAGGGGATGCTGGGCACCGGAGGAGCTCGGGATGGGCTGGGATGGGATCAGCGGGAAGCTTGGGATTGATTTGGATGCATTTAGGACTCCTGCTCTGTCTGTTTAACACAGCAGGGCCTGGAGGCCAAACAAGCACCGGGTTTGAAACCAGTGCAGGATTAAAGGGTCAATGTTGGGGATGTGTTTCCTGGTACTTTGGGGAAGTATCAATGCTCCCATTGCTTTCCTTTGGGATCGATGAGTGCCAGTGCCCGCCTTCAGCTCTCCTTGCTGGTGCGATGGAGGCATCTATCTCCTGTGGCCCAGTGGAGAGCAGGGAAGCCTCCAGATAAAGCCCTGCTGCTGCCTGGCTACAACTGGGAATCATTGAAGCTGGGAATGGTTTGGGTTGGAAGGGGCCTTAAAGCTCATCCAGCTCCAACCCTGCCAGGGAAGCACCAAATGAGTCCATTTCAGCCCAGCAGCACCAAACCAAACCAAAACCAAATCAAACCCAACCCAACCCAGCCCAACCCAACCCAAACCAACCCAAACTAAACCAACCCAACCCAACCCAACCCAACCCAACCTAAACCAGCCCAACCCAGCCCAACCCAACCCAACCCAACCCAAACTAAACCAACCCAACCCAACCCAACCTAAACCAACCCAAACCAACCCAACCCAAACCAACCCAACCCAACCTAAACCAACCCAAACCAACCCAACCCAACCCGAACTAACCCAACCCAAACCAACCCAACCCAACCCAACCCAACACAGCCCAACCCAACGCAACCCAAACTGAGCCAAGCCAGGCCAAACCAACCCATCCCAACCCAACCCAACACAGCCCAACCCAACCTAAACCAATCTAAACCAACCCAACCCAACCTAAACCAACCCAACCCAACCTAAACCAACCCAAACCAACCCAACCTAAACCAACCCAACCCAACCTAAATCAACCCAACCCAACCCAACCTAAACCAACCCAACCCAACCCAACCTAAACCAACCCAAACCAACCTAAACCAACCCAACCCAACCCAACCTAAACCAACCCAAACCAACCCAACCTAAATCAACCCAACCCAACCCAACCTAAACCAACCCAACCCAACCTAAACCAACCCAACCCAACCCAACCTAAACCAACCCAAACCAACCCAACCTAAACCAACCCAACCCAACCCAACCTAAACCAACCCAAACCAACCCAACCTAAACCAACCCAACCCAACCCAACCTAAACCAACCCAAACCAACCCAACCTAAACCAACCCAACCCAACCTAAACCAATCTAAACCAGCACAACCCAACTCAAGCCAACCCAACCCAACCCAACCCCAAACCCCCTCAACAACCCCCAGGAGCAGCAGTGACCAGTGCACAGGCTTTGGGTCCCTGGCACTTGCCTATAGGAGCTCTGGTGTCTTTGAACCAAACCGTTAAGCAGCAGCATCCAAAGGTCCCCTTTGGATGTTGTGTGAGAGCAGAAGCCTCCTGTGAGCCAGAGCAGGGCCTGGGACGTGCGGCAGCACCAGAACTGATGCTTGTGCCACTGGAGGCCATGAGGAGCTTTGCTGGGGAGGGACCTGCATCAGGGGCTGGAGCGATGGGACAAGGGGTGATGGGGTCAGACTGGAACAGCCTCTGAGGTGCGACTGGAGCATGGGGAGCAAAGTCTTCCCCTCGGCCTCAACCCAACTCCTTGGATGCTCCCAATGGAGCTAAAGCACGGACCCCAACCGGCAGCCGCGTCAGACAGAGCAGGGGGTGGGGTTGAACATTCCGAGTTTATGTTTGGAAACCAGGAAAGGAGAGGAATGGAGGGATCAGTACAAAATAGAGAGGGGCAGGGGGCCCCGCGGCACCGCACCACCACACACGTGGAGCCGGGGGCTCTGCTGGGCTCAGCCTGGCCAAGAGCCACGCAAGGCCTGGAGCACGCCAAGGGTGGCTCCAAGCCGTGCCCATGGCTTCCATGGGAACCCTCCGGTGAAAGAAGCGGCTTCTCCCCGTGTCGGTTGGCACCTCCCTGAGCGCGTCCTCCTCCCCTTGCCCCTAAACAGGGAAACCAGGATCAGGGGGAGGGAAAGCAGGGAGAGCATCACCAGCGGGGACCCAGCGGAGCGTGGGGAAGGTGCCGAGGGGCACGGGCGCATCCGCGCCGATCCTTTACCTGTTCCCAGCCCGCGGTCACAGCGTTTCCGGGTCCATGGTGAGAGCTTTCCACACGGCCGTCTTGGGCATCTCATCCGAGATGTTGATCTCAGAGGGATCAGCCCTGTAAGAGGGGATTTAGGGATCAGCTCCACAAGAGGGGTTTAGGGATCGGCCCCACAAGAGGGGTTTAGGGATCGGCCCTACAAGAGGGGTTTAGGGATCAGCCCCACAAGAGGGGTTTAGGGATCGGCCCTACAAGAGGGGTTTAGGGATCAGCCCCACAAGAGGGGTTTAGGGATCGGCCCTACAAGAGGGGTTTAGGGATCGGCCCTACAAGAGGGGTTTAGGGATCAACCCCACAGGAGGGGTTTAGGGATCAGCCCTACAAGAGGGGTTTAGGGATCGGCCCCACAAGAGGGGTTTAGGGATCAGCCCTACAAGAGGGGTTTAGGGATCGGCCCTACAAGAGGGGTTTAGGGATCGGCCCCACAAGAGGGGTTTAGGGCTCGGCCCCACAAGAGGGGTTTAGGGATCGGCCCCACAAGAGGGGTTTAGGGCTCAGCCCCACAAGAGGGGTTTAGGGATCGGCCCCACAAGAGGGGTTTAGGGATCAGCCCCACAAGAGGGGTTTTCAGAGCAACCCGTGCCTATAGGAGCTGATGGCTCTGACGCCTTCGCATCACCCACATGGGGAACCCAAGGTTGAGCGCGAGCACCTCCGGGTACCACCAAGCCATTGAGGATGCACGGTCTGGGGTCAAACGCGGCCCCTCCATCACCTCCATCACCTCCGTACCCATTCCCCCACGCGGCCGGGTTCTGGGGGATGCTCAAGGAAGACGCAAGTGGAGGGAAGGGAACCAAACCCGTTCCAGTGAACGCTGCCGGGGGGTCCTGGCGCTTGGTGGGGCTTTACCTGTCACTGCTCGGCTTGGGGACGCCCAACTTGTTGCTCTTGCCCAGCAGATGCAGCTGAACTGAATTCGCAGCAGCAGCTTCCATCATCTTGCGGGACTCCTGCGGTGAGAGGGGCAAATGCAGGTCTCTGACCCACGCGACCCAGGGGAGCCATCGTGAGCTCCCACGCCAAGGAAATGGGGCGGTCGCGGTGCTGAAAACCCCGTCATGGGCAAGCCTTGCCATGGCAATAACCACCATCGGGGGCAGTAGAAAGCCCCTGGAAGGAATATCCCTCTCTCCAAGAGCTAAGCTCTGAAGAACAGGTTACGATGTGGGATCCAGGCTATTAGGGTCCACTCAGCTCTGCTCTTCCCCCAGCAGTTAAAGCCAAGCTGGCGCGGTGGCAAGCGTTACCTCCTCTTCTTTGGCTTCGTTTTTGGCATCGTCCAACCTCTTCTTCTTGCTCTCCGGCACGAGGTCATCCAGGAAGCTGAGCTCTCGCTTCGAGAAGCAGAAATCCATCACCTTCCGGACAAAGACGAGCGCCAAAACCTGCTCGAGCGCAGCGGAGGAGGCGGTGAGGCCGGAGGCGATGCGGCACCCCCGTCCGAGCCGCGCCGGCTCTTACCATCATGGGGAAGATGATGGCAGCACGGGACGCCTTGATGGCCCAGAGCAGGACGAGGCAGGCGAGCTGGATCAAGGTGAAGGAATGCACCTTCCGCAAGGGCACGTGCCGCAGGTAGATGAAATCCGGCTGGTGCTTGGCCGGCATCCAGAACAGCTTCAAGCGGTCGAAGAACTGCAAGGGACAAGGGAGAAGGCAGCACCGTGGGGCTGTGGAGGGAGCCTTCAGGAGGCTGCTTGCAGGGGGAAATCCTGGATCCTCACTGCAAGAGAGACCTTGAGGGGCTGGAGCGGGGCCAGAGAAGGGCAATGGGGCTGGTGCAGGGCCTGGAGCCCAAGGGTGATGGGGAAGGGCTGAGGGACCTGGGGGGTTCAGATGGAGAAGAGAAGGCTCAGGGGGGACCTGATGGCTCCCTACAAGTGCCTGAGAGGAGGATGGAGCCAGGAGGGGCTGGGCTCTGCTCCCAAGGAACAAGGGATGGGACAAGAGGAACCGGCCTCAAGCTGCACCAGGGCAGGTTTAGATGGAGCTGAGGAACAATTCCTGCCCCAGAGGGTGCTCAGGCATTGGAACAGGCTGCCCAGGGCAGGGCTGCAGGCACCGGCCCTGCAAGGGTTCACAGCCCGTGGGGACGAGGCCTCAGTGCCATGGGTTAGGGGTGGCCTTGGCAGGGCTGGGAATGGTTGGACTGGATGAGCTTGAAGGGCTTTTCCTGGTTGATTCCCTGATTCGGTGAATCCCCCATTTCCACATCCCCAAAACACCGCCCTCATCCATGGAGCAGAGCCCATCCTGCCTGCTCCTCCCAGCCCCATGGACCTCCTCCACCTGCACCAGCCTTTTCCCTGCCCCAAACACCCTCATTTCCTGCCTGCCCCCAGTTTTCCCTGTGCCACTTCCATGGAGCTGAGCCCCCGAGGGCAGAAGCGCTGCCGTTCCGTACCTGAATTCCTCTGAGCGACGACACCCCCATGTAGAGAAAGACACCGTAAAGCACAGGCATCGGGATGAACTGCAAAGGACAAGGCAATGATGGGCTGGGTTAAAGCACGCGGTCAGGGTGGTCGCTGTCCTACAGGCGCTGCCCAGAACCACCTCCAACCTCCCAATTTCCACTGCCTTCAAGAGGGGTTTAAAGCAGCAGAGACGTGGAGCGAGGAGCTGATGCTCTGCTTTAGGGGTCAGGCTGCATCCGAATGCTCCCGGTTTCCAGAGATGCTGGAGGAAAAGGGGTGATTTCACCCATGGAGAAACATTGCCCCCTGTTCTTGTGGCAAAAAGTGATGGGTTTCCTTTGAGCCTAAAGACCTGGTTGGAACTGGAAGGCTTAAGGCCCTTTCCCACCTGACCCCTTCTATGGTTCCATGACGTGCAAGGAAGCCCACGGGGCCGATGCCGGCGGGTTCAGCTCCTGGGAACGGCTGCGCTGAGGCATTCGGGGAGCAAATTGCAGCCAAACAAGTGCTGCCTGCTCTAAAGTGGTCCGGGGGCACCCACAAACATGGGTGAGCTTTCAGGTTCGAGCAGCGTCCTCGACCCCAACACAGTGGGGTCTGAAGGCGCCCGTCATGGGTCAAGCACCAAGGTTTGGGATCACAGCATCTTCCTCCTGCATCCCACAGCTCCTCCTAGGGGACTATGCTTGAATGAGTGGTGTCCCTCAGGGATCGGGGTTGGGACCGGTCTCGGTCAACATCTTTGTGGGTGCCATGGACAGTGGGATTGAGTGCGCCCTCAGCAAGTTTGCCGATGACACCAAGCTGTGTGGTTCGGTTGATACGCCGGAGGGAAGGGATGCATCCAGAGGGACCTCGACACGCTTGTGAGGTGGGCTGATGCCAACCTGATGAAGTTTAACCATGCCAAGTGCCAGGTCCTACACCTGGGTCGGAGCAATCCCAGGCACGGCTACAGGTTGGGCAGAGAAGGGATTCAGAGCAGCCCTGCAGAGAAGGACTTGGGGGTGTTGGTCCATGAGAAAATGAACATGAGCCGGCTGCAGTGTGCGCTCGCAGCCCAGAAAGCAACCGTGTCCTGGGCTGCATCAAGAGGAGCGTGACCAGCAGGTCGAAGGAGGTGATCCTGCCCCTCTGCTCTCGTGAGACCTCACTTGGAGCATTGTGTGCAGTTCTGGTGTCCTCAACATAAAAAGGACATGGAACTGTTGGAACAAGTCCAGAGGAGGCCACGAGGATGAGCAGGGGCTGGAGCACCTCCTGTATGGAGACAGGCTGAGAAAGTTGGGGCTGTTCAGCCTGGAGAAGAGAAGCTGCGTGGAGACCTCAGAGCAGCTTCCAGTGTCTGAAGGGGGCTACAAGGATGCTGGGGAGGGACTCTTCATCAGGGACTGTAGTGACAGGACAAGGGGTAACGGGTTCAAACTGAAACAGGGGAAGTTTAGATTGGATCTAAGGCAGAAATTCTTTACTGTGAGGGTGGTGAGGCACTGGAATGGGTTGCCCAGGGAGGTTGTGAATGCTCCATCCCTGGCAGTGTTCAAGGCCAGGTTGGATGAGGCCTTGGGTGCCATGGTTTAGTGTGAGGTGTCCCTGCCCATGGCAGGGGGTTGGAACTGGATGATCTTAAGGTCCTTTCCAACCCAAACTGTTCTATGGTTCTATGATTCTAATAACCCCCAAGAAGCCCATGGTCGGGGGGTGCTCTGCGTTGTCCCCTTACCTTCAAGGCAGACGTGAAGAAGACGGAGCAGCCCATGAGCACAAAGATCATCAAGCCCGTGACCCTCTGCTCCCGTATCCCCAGGAACTTGGGCTGTTCCCCTGGTGCGGAGCAGTCGGACTCCACCTTGAGGCTGTTCACGTGGGTGATGGACAGGACGGTGGCAGCCACAAACCAGGGCAGCCCCATCACCGAGCACACCCCCAGCATCACGGCCACCATGAAAAGGTCCAAGTGGTACCCGCATCCTTTCTGCAGGGAGCGAAACGACACAGAGCATCCCGGAGCAAGGACACGTCACGAGCTGGGCTCAAACCCCACTTGGGCTCAAGGCGACTTCTTGACAATCTAAAACCAGAGCTGGGAACAAGGATGCCTCCAGTCTCTGGGCCTGCATCAGGCAGGAGCTCAAAGTGGCTTTGGAAGCTTGTGTGGTATCTACGTCCAAAAATACCCCCAAAAAGGACTCTTTCACCCATGGGGAAGTTCCCACCGCTTGCAATGGCTCTGATCCCAAAGATCCCCCATCCTCCTGTGTCACCATTAATGGAAGAGAGCCTCCTGCCCCTCTTGCAATGGCTCTGATCCCAAAGATCCCCCATCCTCCTGTGTCACCATTAATGGAGAAGAGCCTCCTGCCCCATAGGCTCCTGTTCCCCCAGGGAATGCCTTCACAAAGCCCTTGGGACAGGAGCTTCTGCAGAGGGTTGGGGACGGGGTCATCTCGAGCAGCCCCTGACCTTCAGCCTGTGCTCCTTCCTGTTCACAATAACGGCAGTGATCTGCTGGTCCATGAAGATCAGGATGGTGCAGAGCAGAGCTGGGATGAGCGCGGCCAACACCGTCCACCACGGGTTGGGTCCTATGGGGTTGATGAGCCACCCGCGGTCATCTCTGGTGGGCTGCAACAGAGCACACGCCTCAGCATCCTGCCCCAGCCCAGCACCTTCACTGGCTCTGATGTTACCCTCCAACCCATGTCAAAGCACTTCCCACCCTGGCTTCTTGTCAGCCCCTCCATAGGGCTCAGCACAGCCACTGCCAGCACCTATAGACCCTTCTGCTGGAGACGTCTCGCTTAGGGGCTCTTCTCTTGTTTCCAGAAGGGAGCTGGAAAAGGACCTGGCCACGCAGCAGCAGCATCATCTCCTGCCCCAGCATCACCTTGCGGTGGCATCCCCAGGGGCTGGAACCTGCTCAGACCCCTCCAGTACCTTGAACATATGGGGGACGTGGAGCTTCGGTGATGGGATCCCAACCATGAAGTCAATGAGCACCATGATGACGATGGCGAGGAAGACAGCGAAGTCACTTACTGTGGAGCGGACCTGGGGCGAGAAACCGGAGCTGAGAGGGGCCTGGCAACCAGGGCCATAGCAGAAGGTGGAAGGAATGGACCTGGGGGCATCGTCAGTGTTAAGCCTGGTTAACAAAGCCCCCCCCCTCTGCACCAGGCAGGGACATCCCTTGGTTAGGTTCTGGTGCTGGGGTTGTCCCTTTGGGATCTGGTGCCAGGCAATGACCGAAGTTGAATGAGATGGGAAAGGGTTGAGTCAATGCAAGCCTTAAAAGCACTATTACAAGCGAATGAGGCTGATGTCTGCCCCTACGCTTGCAGCTAACAGGGGGGTAAGGCCCTGAGGCATCGTTTGGACCTCAAAAGGAAGAAACGGTGTCTTTTCCTACGGCAGCTCCACGTTGGAACCAACATTGGCCTTGAGCACAGAGGGTGGAAAACAGGGAAGGCCTGATTTCCCGAGGGAAAAACCCAACCATCAGCACAGAGACGCAAAGCTCCGGGCAGGTCACGAGGCAGGCGAGGAGGTGGGCAACGCTGCTCATGGAGATGAGTGGGGAGCGTCCACGCTGATGGAGACCTTGGTCAAGGTGACCCAGCGGTGGCAAAACGTGCCCCAGGGAAGCCCCCGCGCAAAGTGGGGGCTGCTGCTGGTCCCCATCTTCCACCTACTCTGGTTGGGAAGTAACGGCTGGTTTTGAACTTCTTCAACAAGCTCGACAGGACGAAGGTGGAGAAGAAGAGGATGCAGCTCCAGAAGAGGACGTTGGGAGCGTAGGGGCCGTTGCGCCCACACGCGGGTCCTCGGAACTCGCCGTGCACGTAGCGACATTCCTGGGGAAACAGAGCATCAGGACCCAAAGGCAGGGCTCGTGCAGCAAGGAAAAGGGGGGGGCTCTGAGGATCCTGCTCCAAGATCCGTGCCCTTGTGACTGCGGCTGCTGGAGGCTGAGGTTTAAGGAGCAGCAGCAGCCGAGCAAGTGAGGCGTTGAACAGAGGGGAGCAGAGACGGGCTCTGCTGGGACACCATAACACAAGGCCCATGGCACATCCTCTGTGTGAATGGCAGGTACCTGGGGCTGGGGAGACAACAGAGGGGAGGGAAACCTGGAAACTCTTGGGGATAAGGAGGGAACAAGGCCCGCGGGCCAAACCAGCCATGGTGCCAATGGAGAAGAGACAAACCACCCCTTCCCAATGCAGGGCTGGCCACAGGGGGATGGAGATGTCCATAAGAGCCTCCTTCCCTGCGCCTGGGCTCTGCTTTGGGCAGCAATAGCCTAAGGGGTGGCTCAGACGCTCCAGGTTCTGCATGTGCCTGCAGGGAATGGGAAAGCAAGGTCTGGAGTTCCTAGGACCCAATTGAGGATGAACTCAAGCCCTGTGACTGCCGCAGCACCCAAACCACCCCGTAGACCTCGCTCGTGGTCAGGAACATCATCCTGCAACCAGGCTGAGGAGGGCAGGTACTCGCCATGGTGCTGGGCACAAGATGGGCTGGACAAGGGGACTCCCCTTCCCTGGCCCAAGCGGGTTGCATCCACGCATCCCATGGAAGCAGAGCAGCACCAGCGCAGGCTGAAGCCCATCGTCACCCGCAGGGCTCGGACTTGGGTACCACGAGGATGCTCCTGGGCCTGGGGGCTGCGGCACTTACGGTCACCGTGAGGTTCTCCCAGGCGATGCTGGACACGTCGATCCTGTTGCTGTCCCAGAAGCGCCGGGTTTCATTGCTGGGATGGGTCGGGGCCTCGCACTTACAGCTGGGGGGAGAGAATCCAACGCAGGGGTAAGGGAAAGGCGACGGAGGTGCAGGCCTGAGCAGGAGGGAAGGAACCCACTAGTAGATGGTGAGGAGGTCGAGCTTGCTGTGCATGTGCACGGGGTAGGTCTCTCGCAGGTGACTGAGTTTCTCGAGCGCCTCGTAGATGAAGATGATGCAGATGAGGGAGGCGAAGGCTTCCTCGGTGAAGCGGGTGATGTAGCACACCAGGGAGCTGGCGTCGGTGGCCACCAGCACGACGCAGAAGAAGGCGGTCCACAGCCCGATGCAGGCCCGCAGGGACAGGTAGGAGAGCGCGTGCTCCCTGGGGAGCAAAGGAAAAACCAAGGGTGGAAAGGCCAGAACCCAAGGAAAGCCAAGGAAAACCAAGGCCAGCGCGAGGCTCTGAGCTTGGCCTTCCTTTGGGAAGAGCTGGGAGCACTTTAGGAGCACTTTGGCCACTTCTTTAATGGCCATTATTAACAGTTCCCTTGTGTTAACACCTCGGAGGCTAATGGAGGTGTTAACACAGCACCTCTCCCACATCACCCTGATGCCCTAACACAGAAAGTGGCTGCTTTGGCACCCAGTCACCTCCTACCAGCAAGCTGGGGCTTAGGAAGGAAGTTGAATGGCAAGAAGGGTGGTTCATCTCCCATCAGCCATCACAACCGAAGCACTGGCACAGAAAACAGCCATTTCCCATGAAAGGCTCCCGCTTTTTCATCAGAATCAGCCAAACTCAGCCTATCCCAGCACCTTGGGCATCCACATCCGTGGGGTTTCTCCTTCTGCTTCACTTCAACTCCAAGAACCCCAAACGGCCCCATCCATCCTTCATGGACTGGGGGCTCCTGCACTACCATGTGCTAGGGCAATGCCCGTGTCACAGAAGACAGCCCAAACCTAACCGCTGTTACCAACCCCATCACTGCCACCCTCTGCAGCTCCCACAGCGCCCGGCCCCAGCCCCAGCCCCTTCCTACCTGCAGAACTTGTAGAGGATCTTCTCGAACACAAGGACGGGTCCGGTGCTGCCGAGGATGGTGAGGGGTTGGCCAGCAAAGAGGGAATACACCACGCCGGTCATGGATGCGCCCAGCAGCGACTCCATGGCGCTCTGTGCAGGGAGATAGGCAGCAAGGAGTCAGTGCAGCAGACAGGGGCAGGAAAAGCCCAGCATGGAGTAAATTCGCTGCAGCAAGGCCTGGTCCTTGGGTATTGTCCTCCCCAGGGCCACCAAGGAGAGGGGTGCTCACTATGTGGCCTTTGGTCGCTTCGCCCAGCAGGCCCCCGAAGGTGATGACGGGGGACATGCAGGCACAGTAGAGGAAGAGGAAGGATGCCAGGCACTGCAGGCTCGCACCATCCCGAAAGTCGCTCCAGAACCACGGGGCTTTCCGCTTCACATCCAGGATCAAGCCTCCGAAGAGCCTGCACCAAGGGAGAGGAAGGGGCTGTGCTTCGGGAGAGCGCACGGAGTTCCCTTGGCTGCAGAAGGGCAGCCACAGGCGCAGCGTCACTTCCCTTGCATCCCCTTCATCCCCGTCTATACCAGGGCACAGAAACACCTCCAGCAACAAGAGCAGGACCAAACCTGAGAGCCCATCCCCTCCTATGGCAACGGTCCCTCGCTCCGAGGAGCAGCAGAGCTTCACAGCCGGTACCAGCACCTCTGCCCCCGTGCCAAGCGCGGCTGCGGGCAGCGATGCTGCGGCCGCATCCACGGGCACAGACCCCACAAGGGAGGATGCGCGCTCAGGTTGGAGGGGAAACCGGCAAACCCAGCCCTGCCTGGGGCAGCTCGCACCTCCCCGTCCGCTCCAGCTCGGGGCCGCTGTGCTTCTCCGCCTTGCTGTGGGAGGCGCTGTCCTCCAGCGCTCCGGGCACCTTCCTCTTCTCCTGGGGAGTGGGATGGATCCCTGTGAGGAGCTTGGTGTGCTCCCGGCCTGCGTTTGTGCCGGTGTAAGCTGGGTCCCTGCGCCCCCCCCCCCCCCTTTTCCCCTTCGGCAGCACCCACCTGCGAGGGGACGCTTTTCGGGGGCTCGATTCGGATCGATGGATCCCACTCCCCCGGCGGCAGCACCGTGACCTGGTCCAGGAACTCATCGATGCCGGCCACGAGGTCGGCGCGGTCCTTGGCTTTGTAGGCAACGTCATGGAAAACCTGCCCCCGGGAGACAACCGGTGAGAGGAAAACCCAGCCGGGGCAGGAAGCCCTTGGCTAAATGCGAGATCGTTTCCCTTCCGAATATCCTGCTGGGAATGGCAGGAAACGTTCCCCATTGGGAATAACCTGCCCATCTCTCACGTTATCATCTCCTCCACAAGGCCCCGTCCCCCATAGCCTTTGGCTGCAAGAGGAGAAGCCAGCACTGGGGACCCTGCGATGAGGTGCAGGATGCTCCCCAGGCGGGATTTCCGCCTCCAGGATGGGAGGTGATGTGAATCCATGCGTTTGCTTTGGGATGTGAGCAAAGGGTGGGCTCTTTGAATTACTGGCAGCAAATCCCCCTCCTCACTGATACAGGGACAGGGAGAGGAGAAGAAAGGACCCGGAGATGTCTCTTACGGCGGCGCACCTCATCTGTCATGAGAGTAGCCATGGACCTGCCGATCTCATGGTACCGATGGGCTTTTCCTCCTGGTCCCAGCAACACGAACAGGAACCTGGGCAGGGAAAACCAAGTGGGAGATCAGGACGGGTCCTTGCTCCAGGAGTGCCCCAGGAGGTCCCAGCTTCCACAGGGGAAGCGCAGGCACCGACTCCGCGGTGAGCTGGGAATTCCTCAAACCCCATCACAAAGGGAACTTTGGGGCCAGCTTCTGTTGGGAAATTGGGCTTAAAGGAGCAGGGAAGGGAGAAGCAAAGGTGAGGAGATGGGAGTGGGAGAACCGTGGCCGCCTTCCCTCGGGATGCCAGGGTGACGCATGCAATCCGATGGTGGCTGGGGGGGGGGTTATAATAAACCCTTTGTGCTTCTCATTCCAACCTTGTTGGGATGGGAACTTCCGTCATGCCCGAGAGGAGGACAGCGGGGGTGAGGCGGACGAAGGCCACGATGGGCTGGGGCAGGAAGTGCAGCTCCCCCACCAGCACGTTGGATGCTTCCGCTCCAGTGGGAATCTTCTTCAGGAAGTGCAGCTCCGCCTGGGCACGACAAGCGCTTTACAGGCAACAGCCCCACAAGCTGAGGAGCGGAGCTGGCCCTGAGGGCACCGGAAGGCTCCGTGTGCCTCACCTTGCTTAAATCCATGGTGCTGGCCTCGGGGGCCACCCCGTTCTTAGCTTCTGCGGTGGTGGGGGAAGGATGCGGGCTGAGTGCTTGGGCTGCAGGAGAAGGAAAGGCACAGGAGGATGGGCAAGGAGCAACGGGACCCAAGCGTGGCAGAGCCCCTCTCCTGCAGGCAGATCCCATGGGAAGCCCGACCTGGCTTCTCGAGGAGGTGCGGCTCCGACTGCTTCTTGCCGCCGTCGGCGAAGGAGCGGACGATGGGGAGGAGGTTGTTCCGCTTGCGCTCGTTCTGGTGGTGATGCTTCCTCAGCAGCACCTCTCGCACCCGCGCCCTCGTGCGCTCCTCCAGCTCCAAGCACTGCTCCTGCTGGCCCAGGAGCATGTCTGGGGTGGCAAAGGGAAGGGAGCCTCAGAGCAGGGCCGGGTGTGAGCCCAGCACCCCTGGGAGCTGAGCGCAGCCCTTGCTTAGCGAGGAGCGGAGGTAGAGGTCAGGCTCTGCGGGGAGAGGGGTTCCTTTGGCTGGGAGCCATCCTCTGCCAGAGGAACTGATTGGTAAGATTGATAACTGATAACTGATACAGGATAACTGATAACTGATACAGGATAACTGATAACTGATACAGGATAACTGATAACCAATAAACTGATAACTGATAACTGATACAGGATAACTGATAACTGACAACCTGATAACTGATAACCGATAAACTGATAACTGATACAGGATAACTGATAACCGATAAACTGATAACTGATAACTGATACAGGATAACTGATAACTGATACAGGATAACTGATAACTGATACAGGATAACTGATAACCAATAAACTGATAACTGATAACTGATACAGGATAACTGATAACTGATACAGGATAACTGATAACTGATACAGGATAACTGATAACCGATAAACTGATAACTGATACAGGATAACTGATAACTGACAACCTGATAACTGATAACCGATAAACTGATAACTGATACAGGATAACTGATAACTGATACAGGATAACTGATAACCGATAAACTGATAACTGATACAGGATAACTGATAACTGACAACCTGATAACTGATAACCGATAAACTGATAACTGATACAGGATAACTGATAACCAATAAACTGATAACTGATAACTGATACAGGATAACTGATAACCGACAAAGTGATAACTGATAACCGATAAACTGATAACTGATACAGGATAACTGATAACCAATAAACTGATAACTGATAACTGATACAGGATAACTGATAACCGACAAAGTGATAACTGATAACCGATAAACTGATAACTGATACAGGATAACTGATAACCGACAAACTGATAACTGATAACCGATAAACTGATAACTGATAACTGATACAGGATAACTGATAACTGACAAACTGATAACTGATAACCGATAAACTGATAACTGATAACTGATACAGGATAACTGATAACTGACAACCTGAAAACTGATAACCGATAAACTGATAACTGATAACTGATACAGGATAACTGATAACTGACAAACTGATAACTGATAACCGATAAACTGATAACTGATAACTGATACAGGATAACTGATAACCGACAAACTGATAACTGATAACCGATAAACTGATAACTGATAACTGATACAGGATAACTGATAACCGACAAACTGATAACTGATAACCGACAAACTGATAACTGATAACTGATAAACTGATAACTGATAACTGATGCAGGATAACTGATAACCGACAAACTGATAACTGATAACCGATAAACTGATAACTGATAACTGATACAGGATAACTGATAACTGACAACCTGATAACCGATAACCGATAAACTGATAACTGATAACTGATACAGGATAACTGATAACCGACAAACTGATAACTGATTACCGATAAACTGATAACTGATAACTGATACAGGATAACTGATAACCGACAAACTGATAACTGATAACTGATAAACTGATAACTGATAACTGATACAGGATAACTGATAACCGACAAACTGATAACTGATAACCGATAAACTGATAACTGATAACTGATACAGGATAACTGATAACTGACAACCTGAAAACTGATAACTGATAAACTGATAAATTGATAACTGACAACTGATAAACTGATAACTGATAACTGATAACCGATAAACTGATAACTGATAACCAATAACTGATAACTGATAACCAATAAACTGATAACTGACAACTGATAACTGATAAATTGATAACTGATAAATTGATAACTGATAACCGATAAACTGATAACTGGTAACTGATAAACTGATAACCAATAAACTGATGACCAATAAACTGATAACTGGTAACTGAAAATTGATACCTGATAACTGCTAAACTGATAACTGATAACCAATAAACTGATAAGCAATAAACAGATAACTGGTAACTGAAAACTGATAAACTGATAACTGATAACCGATAAACTGATAACTGATAACTAATAACCAATAAACTGATAACTGATAACCGATAAACTGATAACTGATAACAGATAAATGGATAAGTGATAACTGGCAACTGATAACTGATAAACTGATAACTGATAAAGTAATAAACTGATAACTGGTAACTGATAAATTGATAATTGACAACTGATAAACTAACTGAAAATTGATAACTGATAACCGATAAACTGATACCTGATAAAGTAATAAACTGATAACTGATTAACTGATAGCTGATAAACCGATAACTGGCAACTGATAACTGATATCTGCTGAACTGATAACTGATAAACTGGTAAATTGATAAAGTGATAAACTGGTAACTGCTGATAAATCGCCAGACTAATAAACCGATAACAAGTGGTGAGCTCTGCCTTTCGAACTCCTCCATCTTGCAGTAAAGAGCTTCCTTGCTGAGGTTCAGCTCTTGCACAGACTCGCATTGCCAAGAGCCAAGCCCTGACGCGCTCCTTCCTGCCTGGGGCACGTCCTCTAAGGGCTCCTCTAACCCCACGGGTTGCTCCCTATGGGAAGGGAGAGCTGTGGGACTGCTGCGTGCCTGCCCCCAGCTCCCAGCTCCCAGCTCCCTGGGGAGCGCAGGGCGGGATGCGGTACCTGCGATCTCCTCCATGCTGTTGGCACAGGCGTCCAGCAGCAGCATCCCGTTGATGAGGCAGCTCCGCAGCTCGAAGAGGCTGTGCAAGGAGAGCGTGGCCACGTAGGGTTTGCTCCAGCGCTCGCCGCCGTCCTCCACGTCCTCCTCAAACTTCAGCCACCTGCGGGCACCGGGCACCGTCGGCCCCACGGCACGGAGCAGCCCCATTGATGGAGCTGCGGGTACCAAGAGGAGAAGGCTCCGCACGTGCGCTGGTCCCGGCGAGCCCGGCAGCAGGGCTTTACCTCGCTGTCTCCTTCCACTCGGCATCTTTGCCCTCCTTGAGGCAGATCTCATCCAGCTCGGTGAACAGGTCATGGGGGACGTGCTGCTCGTCCTCCTCGGTGCCCAGGATGAACTGCACCCGCTGGGACGGGGTGTCTGGGGGGCACAAGACAAAGCCCCGTCCGTCACTGTGCCCCCATCGGCTCCCATGCAAAGCGGGCATCGGGTCAGCATCAGCTCAGCCAGAAGTGGTCCATTTGGCCCCTCTGCCCTGGGTCTGTCCAGGCTTGCACAGAGCCATGGGGAAGGAGAAGCATCCGCTCCAGCTTCCCACGGGATGGGCTGCTTTCCTTCCCTGCATTTCCCTTTAAAGCCCAGATCCCACTCAGGAAGAAGAGAGGGATCCCCCTGCAGAGGCCCAGGCCAATGGGATGAGGTTCAACAACTTGCCTCCCATTTTCACTGCCTTCAACGGACAAACCAAGTGGGAAAAGCCTGGGAAAAGGGGGTCTTTCCCTCCGCACATTCCCTAGGGAGAACAGGGAAGCCCTGCTTGCGGCAGACCCCGCGCCCACCCTGCTGCAGGAGGACTCACAGTGGTCGCCCTGCTCCGCGGGGGCCGAATCCTTCTCCCGTTCCCGTTTCCGATCCTTGCGGCCGTGGGGCCGGTGGTGCCGGTGGCTCTGGCGCACCAGCGGCATCCGCACCCCCACGTACAGGGTCCGGTGGCCTGCGGGACAGCGGCGTTGGCATCACTCGATGCTGTGGAGGTGGTGCCGGGGTCAAAGCATGGGAACATGGAGAACCGGGGGCATCCCTTCCCTGTGCGCTCCCTGCATCCCTGGCGGCCACAGACCTGCCCTTTTTCCAGGCCTACGTTGCTTCACCTTTGCCACCACAGTGACAAACGATGGCTCCGGCTCACCCGAAAGTGCCCTGGCAGCCCCGAGGCTCCTCTCAAAGCCCAGCTTGGCTGAGCAGCACAGCCTGCGGCAGCAGGCTCCGTGGTTCAAGGCGCGGAATGGCACAAGGCGACCAGAGATCAAATCAGTTCCATCCGATGATTCCATGCAATGAGCCGTGAGGAAACAAGCCCTGAATTACGCAGCCCCGTGGCCCCCGTGGGGGCTTTTCCCCTGCCTTTATCAGCCAGAGCATCCCCAAAGGCTGCGGTAACCGAGCTGCTTCACTAAGGGGCTCCATGGGTTTTGCTGCCCCAAGCGAAGGACATGGCAGGGACTTTGTGCACCAGTCCCCTACCAAGGTCCCCAGCACACGCTCACCTTCCAGCTCCTCCTTCTCATAGTGGATGTTGACGACGTTGCTGGTTCTTCCCTGGTCGATCACTGCCTCCTCGTCCTGTCTCTGTTCGGCAAGAGGAGAAGGTACAAGTTGGGTTTGTAGAGCCATGGAGTGGCTTGGGTTGGAAGGGACCTTCAAAGCTCATCGAGTCCAACCCCCTGCAATGGGCAGGGATGGCATCAACTGGAGCAGGTTCCCAGAACCACGTCCAGCCTGGCCTTGGATGTGTCCAGGGATCCATCCAGCTCCTCTCTGGGCAGCCCATGCCAGGGTTTTACCACCCTCGTGGTAAAGGATTTCTTGCTCGCATCCAGCCTGAATCTCCTCTTTTAGTTTAAAGCCATCGCCCCTCATCCCATCACAACAGGCCAGGCTGAAAAGTCTCTCCCCACCTTCCTCACAGGCCCCTTTTAAGCACTGAAAGGCCACAGCAAGGTCTCCCCTTAAGGAGCCTTCTCTTCTCTCTGGGCAGCAACCCCAGCTCTCAGCCTTTGCCCACAGCAGAGATGCTCCGTCCCTCAGATCATTTGTGTGCCCTCCTTTGGCCCCTCTCCATCAGGCCCAGGTCCTTCCTGTGCTGAGGACCCCAGAGCAGAGCAAAGGGGCAGGATCAAGGTGCTTGACACCTCTGGATGCAGCCCAGGATAGAGGTGGCCCCTGTTCTGCAAGCACCCATTGCCCGCTCATGTCCAGTCTTTCACCCACCAGTACCCCCAATTCCTTCTCCTCAGGGGTCCCCTCATCCCCCAGTCTGTGTTGATACCATGGTTGCTCCAGCTGATGTGCACGACCCCACACTTGGCCCCATTGAACCTCATGAGGTTCGCATGGACCCAGCTCTGGAGCCTGGCTGAGTCTCTCTGGGTGGCATCCTGCATCCTGCCCCCCGGGCACTTCACCTGCACCACTCAGCTTCGAGTCCTCTGCAGGTATTAAACAGGGCTGGTGCCCGTACGGACCCCTGAGGGTCACCACTGGTCTCCATCCAGACACTGAGCCGTTGACCACGACCCTCTGGATCATAGGATCATGGAATCATGGAATGGTTTGGGATGAAGGGAGCTTAAAGCTCCTCCAGCTCCAACCCCTGCCACGGGCAGGGACCCCTTCCATGGAGCAGGGTGCTCCAAGCCCCTGTGTCCAACCTGGCCTTGATGGGATGGAGCATCCAAACCTTCTCCATCCAACCCATCCCAGCGTCCCAGCACCCTCACAGGGAAGAGCTTCTCCCTTATCTCCAACCTGAACTCCCCCTGTTCCAATCTGAACCCATCACCCCTTGTCCCATCGCTCCAGTCCCTGATGAAGGTCCCTCTGCAGCATCCCTAAGGATGCTTCATGGAATTCCAGGTAGACAACATCCGTAGCCCTCCCTTTGCCCACTGATGCAGCTGCACCCCCAGAGGCGGCCTCCAGCTTGGTCAGGCAGGGCTTGCCCTTGCCTGCCTTGAATCCCCTCCATGTCCTCCATGTGCAGAGCTCCCCGACCTCCCTCCAGCCATCACCCACCCTGCGGCCGTGCATGGCCATGAGCATCACCCCCCCATGTGCCCCCTATGGCATCACCGCTCTTGTCTACAGCGTGACCCTGGAGGTATTTAGTGCAGGGGAGAGGGCTGAGGGGTTTGGGCCTCCCCCTGCTTTGTTCTTGCGGTTCCTTTCTGAAAGGACAAACAGGGATTTCTGAAAGGGGGGGGGGAAAGCCCCAAACCCCAACTCCTGCCCTTTCGGTGGCGGCAGCTTTCACCTCCACAGCCATACCTGCACCTCTCACTAGACAGCACCTGGGCACAGGGCACGGCCCCCAACAGCCCCCAGAGGCCCTCAGGAGCCTGCAAGGGTGAAGCTTCAGCTGCTTGGACCACGGAGAGCATCGGTTTTGGCCTTGCAGGGCTGCAGGAAGAGCATTTGTGCCTCAGCAGCCCCAGGAGAACCACAGCAGCAGGCAGAAAGGAGCTGCTCTGCTTCTCGTTCCCTTTGGCACCCCGGCCGGGATGGGGATGACCAGGATTAGTGCCTTCAAAGCCAACCACATCTCACACTCGAGCCGCAGCTGCACCTTTGGAAGGGCCTCCTGGAAACACTTGGTGTCTCCTTTCCTTTCTCCTCTTCAGGCCGCGCTTCCCATGGCCACGAATGTCTTCAGTGCTAAAGGAAACACGCTCCTGCCACGGGGCTTCTCCTGCCTTGCCTGCCTGGACAGAAACTCCCCAAGGCCACCAGGATCTGTTCACCCACGCAAAGGAAACCTCAGCGATGCTGAGCTTCCCATCAGTTTCCAAGTCCTTGCTTTAATAAGGGCACAAAGGGGAAGCTTGGGCTCTAATGACGACGCAGGAACCATGGAGACCTCTCAGAGCAGAAATGAGCTGCAGTGATTTCAGCCGGCGGGAAGCCCGCTTCCCGTGCCCCACATCGGAGCGAGGAGCAGCATCCCTGCCTCCCGCTGCTGCCTGTGCTGAGCAAGAGGAGCAGACGCTGGCGATGCTGCTGCTGCTCCCTGGGGACCCCTTGCAGGCACCCCTTGGTGCCATCTCCTGGTGCTCACCATGGGACCGCATTACCCAGTGCCTCCGGCTTTCCCGTCCTTTCCCCATTGATCCCCGTGCCTGTGGCTGTCGGGTCTGTTTGGATCTTAGTAAAGCCTTTGGCACTGTCTCCTATAGTGTTCTGCTGGAGGAATTGCCTGATCATGGCTTGGACGGGAGGATCCATTGCTGGGAGCCCAAAGAGTGGTGGTGAATGGTGTCACATCCAGTGGTGCCCCTCAGGGCTGGGTTGTTCCGTATCTTCATTGATGATCTGGATGAGGGGATGCAGGGTACCCTCAGGGGACCTGCAGGTGACACCCGGCTGGGTGGGCACATTGATGTGCTGGAGGGTGGGAAGCTCTGCAGAGGGATCTGGCCAGGCTGGATCCATGGCTGTGCCAATGGGATGAGGTTCCAGAAGGCAAAGGGCCGGGTCCTGCACTTGGGCCACAACAACTCCATGGAATGCTGCAGGCTGCAGCTCGAGTCCTGTGCTCAGCTCTGGGCCCCTCACTGCAAGAGAGACCTTGAGGGGCTGGAGCGGGGCCAGAGAAGGGCAATGGGGCTGGTGCAGGGCCTGGAGCCCAAGGGTGATGGGGAAGGGCTGAGGGACCTGAGGGGTTCAGGTGGAGAAGAGAAGGCTCAGGGGGGACCTGATGGCTCCCTACAAGTGCCTGAGAGGAGGATGGAGCCAGGAGGGGCTGGGCTCTGCTCCCAAGGAACAAGGGATGGGACAAGAGGAACCGGCCTCAAGCTGCACCAGGGCAGGTTTAGATGGAGCTGAGGAACAATTCCTGCCCCAGAGGGTGCTCAGGCATTGGAACAGGCTGCCCAGGGCAGGGCTGCAGGCACCGGCCCTGCAAGTGTTCACACCCCGTGGAGACGAGGCCTCAGTGCCATGGGTTAGGGGTGGCCTTGGCAGGGCTGGGAACGGTTGGACTGGATGAGCTTGCAGCTCTTTTCCACCCTGGTTGATTCCATGGCTCTGTAACCCCTCCAGAGCCATCACTGTACGAGCCCTGTTCAGGTTCATCATCGAGAGCATCAACAGCAGGGGCACAAGGAGCAACCATTACAGAGTCACAGCCTCCATCCCTTTGGTGCTGCAATGAAGCCCCGTCAGGCAGAGCCAGTCCTTGCACGGCACGGAAAGGCCCAGGGAAGCGACTTTTCCCCTCTCCTCACCATTTCCAGCCCTACTTCATCTTCCCAGCTGAGCTATTCCGCTATTCCCATCCTGACAGCTCGTTTGCTCCAACCAACTCCCTCAGCACAAAGGTTACCTGTGAAAGGTGAGCCAGGGTGTTAAATAGCACAGGGGAGGAAGGTGACACCGAGGCCTCATCAGCTCAAATCCCATCCTGATCCAGGCTCTGCCTCTCTATTGTTAACATCAAAGCTTCAGGAGCAAACCAGGATGGAAGCAGAACAAGGGGCATCTGCGGGTATCCCATCGCCCTTCCCAGCATCATCCCGAGCCTGGCAGGGAGATGCCACCAAAGGAAAGGTCCCCATTCCACACTCACTCGGTCCCTGCGAGGCCGCTCAAGGGGGCTCGGAGGGGTTCATTCCCTGAGGAAACTGCTGGAGGATTGCAGGATTTCACAGAGCTGCCGGGTTGGGATGGGATGGAGCGGGAAGGGGGGATGGCTCCAGGATGTTATCCCCCCCCGGGACGGGTACCAGCACTTGCAGGTACCTTCCCTCTCCATCCTGCTGCCAGGCGCCTTCATCCACCCTGCTCAGTACCACCCTGGGGAAGCTCTGGTGTAAGTGGGGACAAAGCAGAGGGGCTTAGGTTGGGCTTTGGGTGCTCCTGGTGCTGGGGAAGCCAAGAGCATCCTATGACCATGCAAACCTCGGGTCCAGCCCCCTTTTCCCATCACGCGTGAGCAGGGGGAGGGTCAATGTCATCAACTGACCCGAAACGGGGCTGATAACACTGCTCCTGGTGGTGCGATGGGATGAGGGTAGCAAGAGCCAAACTGGGGGCTGCTGTGCAGCCCCTCTCCATCCCCACCCTGAATGGACAAAGCCACATCCCGGTGGCTCCATCCTTCACCGGGCCCCCTCCAGGTCCTGGACCAGGATTTAAGGTGTGATGGGACCGGAGCCGGGTGCTTGCAATGGGAGGGGCTGTGGGAAGGATGCAGGTCCCAGCCGAGCATCATCAGGACATGTCAGCGCTTGCAGGGGGAGGTGTGAATTCCTCTCACTCCTTCCCATGAGCTCTCTTGATTCCAGATGAATCAATTCCCACCTCATTCGCCACCACCAGCAGCTCCCGCAGCCAAATCCCATGGGGTCAGGCAAGGAGATGCTGACAGGGGAGGGCGGGGGGGCCCAGCTGCACCCCAGCACCGGGCACAAAGCTCCCGGTGGACACAAAAGCATCCTCCCCCCTCGTGACTGATGTCGTGTGGGGCCCCGTGGGGGGGCAGCGGCTTTGTTCCCCCTCCGACAGACCCACAGCATCACCACACGTAGATGCAGGGGACAAGGGGACCCCCCAACAGGCACCGCGCAGGTGCCTTCCTCCCCTGCTCACATCCCTCCCGCACCCCTCGCCCCCCATCTCCGCCTTGCAGATGCCTCGCACCCCCACATCCCATCTCCAACCCCCCCCATTTTACAGCCTCCTAAGCACCCTCATCCCCCCCCATTAGACCCCCCCATGCACCCATTCTCCTTTGCAGACGCCTCCCCCCCACCCCCCCATCGGAAATGCCGCAGTGAGCAGGCACGGAGCATCCTCCGGCCGCCCGGGGGTACCGGCCCCCCCCACCTGGTAGCTGAGGATGCCGTCGGGCTCGTTGCTGCCTGCGGGCATGGCGGGGCCCGGCACCCCCCCGCGGCTGGGGGCCAGGGGGGGCCGCTGCCGCCTGCAGCCCCGGCGCCGCTCACACCGGCTCCGCCATCGCCCGGAGCCGGGGACAAACCCCGCCCAGGGCCGGGGGGGGGCGGGAGGGAGGAGGCAGGGACGGGGGGGTCGGGGAGCAGCGACCGGGGAGGGGTCTATGGGTCTGCTCCTGCAGCGACCCCCCCGGGGCCCTTCAGCATCGCAGTGACCCCCCCCTCCGGCATCACCCCCCAGCATCACCCTGAGCCCCTTCAGTACCTTTGTGACCCCCCCCAGCATCACCCTGAGCCCCTTCAGTACCTTTGTGACCCCCCCTTCAGTATCACCCTGAGCCCATTCAGTACCTTTGTGACCCCCCCCTTCAGCATCACCCCCCGGCATCACCCTGAGCCCATTCAGTACCTTTGTGACCCCCCCTTCAGCATCACCCCCCGACATCACCCTGAGCCCCTTCAGTACCTTTGTGACCCCCCCTTCAGCATCACCTTGAGCCCATTCAGTACCTTTGTGACCTCCCTTAAGCATCACCCCCCGGCATCACCCTGATCCTCTTCAGTATCTTAGTGATGCCCCCCCCAGCATCACCCTGAGCCCCTTTAGTATCATCGTGAACCCCCCTCCAGCATCACCATGAGTCCCCCCCAGGCATCACCCTGATCCCTGTGAGCATGTTAGTGACCCCGCCATCTCCAGCATCACCCCCCCAGCATCACCCTGAGCCCCTTCAGTATCTTAGTGACCCCCCCCAGCACCGCCCCCAGGACCCCTCTTGGCCTCCTCCAGCACCTTCTCCCCCCTGTCCCCAGCTGCACCCCCAGCTCAGGGCAATCCCTGCTCCTTGCTCCCCCGGGGATGCCTCTGCCCCAGGAGGAAGGGGTCAGAATGGGGGGGAGGATCCAATCGGACCTGGGCTCAAACCCCCTTCACTCATCCCCACTGCAGAGTCCCCCCTTGGCCCTTCCCCCTGGCCCCATTCCCTGCGTTTTCCCAGGAAAGGCCTTTGGCAGAGTCTGAAATGAAACCTGGGATCCGCTCCTGACCCCCAGGTCCTGCTGCCGGCCACAGCGCTGCCAACAGCAACGCTTGGCAGTGATGGAGCTGCTTGAAAAGGGTCATTCTTTGCTCCCTCTTCCAGCGGCTGCTTCCTTGAGCTCGTATCCCGTTGCTCTTCCCTTCATGGGAGATGTAAATAGAGGGTCAGTTATTAACTAACAGCGTTTCCCATCCCTGCTGCTGGCACAGATGGGCTCCCGCTGCGGGGGGGGGATGATCCCCCTTTCCCTCGTTTCCAATGGCAATTCCAGCAGCAATCAAGAGACCGGGGACAACGACAGAGGTCAGAGCTTTTCCTTTAAGCAACCCTGGTCTTGCTGCAGGACAATCCCGTTTTCCATCACTTCCCCATCGGAAGGATGGAATCTCCCCCTCCTGCCCCCTGGGATCTGTTCCCTTCTGGCTCCTCTGAAAACGTGGTCCCCAAAACGCCTGACATTGGGGCTTGGGGGCACAGAGCTCGGGGGCAGCCCCTTCTCCCTCGCCACATCCCAGGCTCCTGAACTGGGAGACTCCAGAACCGAACGCTTCCCACCCGGAGCTGGTGTTCAGCCGCGTTCCACTGGGAGCCTTGGTGCTGGCTCCTGCGGCACGCTCCTGTTTGCGGGAATTCAAGCAGGTTTCATCCAGTCCTGGCCTCCCAGTTACGGGAACGTGCTCCCGAGCGGCAGCCACCGGGAGCCAAACCAATGCCACCCACTCCCCGCAGTTAGAACCAGCACCCTGTACTTAAGGGTATTCAGGAAGCAGAGGCGCATCCATGCCGATGGAAAGGGCTGGGTTAAAAGCAGCAGCCCCCGGGTCACCCTGGAGCCTCTGGCTGGGAAGGGGGTGATAATTGCACCACATGTGCAGCACAACATCTCTATATATAACAAAGCCACACTGGGACAGGCCAAGAGTGGAGCGGAGTTTGCTGAAGTGCTCAGCCCAGCACAAGGGATGCAGCATCAGGCCCCAAACGCACCCGGTGTGGTTTTCCATGTCCCTTGGGTTACTGACCCCCCTCCAGCATCACCCCATAGCATCACCCTGTTGGAGATAGGCACATCCACGGCTGCTCAAGGAAGCCAGCCCCGTGCCTTGGATGCTGTGGCTCCAGGGCAGAGGCAGCCGTGCTTTCCAAATTGGATTTGCCAGATCCAGGCTGGTTTTCTTCCTGCCAGCAAACCCAGGCCGGCTCTTCCCATTTCATACCACATAAATGGATGGGTTTGCTCGCTTCCAGGAACTCGCCTCGCTGTTAAAGGGTGTTTTCTTCCTTGCCCTATAGAGCAGCACAAAGCACCCCATGGAGTAGCATCCGCCAGCAAGAGAAGCTGCGGAAGGAAACTTGGAGCAGGAGATGCTCGCGGGGAAGTTGCTCCGTGACGTTCCCAAACCCCACTTTGCCCTCCAGTGAACTGAAGGGCCTGATTCTGCCCAGCATCTCCCGCACCGCATGGATGGAGAAGCCAAGCTCAAAGCTCTGCCCCTAAAGGCAGGAGTTGGAGGATTTGTCTGGGGAAGTGGATCCCGAACAGCTTCAACCCCTGCAGATCCGGGGCTAGACAGGGACCGCGGGGATGGCACCAGGGATGCGTGCCCGGCCCGAAGGGATGAGAGCCCTGGGACACAGGGATGCTCGTCACCAGCACATCCATCGGCAGAGACCCGACCCGTGGCCCTGCTGAGGATGGAGATCCCTGAGCTCTGCTCATCCTGACCTTCGGAAGGAGAGCAGAATCCGGCCCTCGCGTTCAGTGCAAGCTGCCCCAAACGGGGGACGCCCCATCCATTTCCTCGCAGAACACAAAGGGGATTTGGAGCCAAGCCGTGCTTTGTGCCTCAGTTTCCCTACGCCTACAGGTGAATCCCTCTGCGCCACACATGGGTAGGCACTGATGGAGAGTTCTGCATAACGCTGCTGTGAATGGATGTGCTCTTCATTCTGGCCACATGGATGACACCCTCCCATGCAATTACTCGCTCCTGTTATTCAGGACCTTGCTTGGGGGCAAATTGCAGCCCAGGGAGGCTCAGCCAGGCAAAGGACCAGAGGCTGCATCCTCTGCATCCCCCACTCACCCCCTTCACCTCCTCCCGGAGCCTTTCATCCCATAGACGGTTTTCCATGAGATTAAATAGAAAGATGGAACAAGGGCACCACTGCGACTTTTCCACCATCCATCTTATGGAAAAGTCATTTCCAGCCAGCTAAAGGCAGAGTTTGAAACAGTCCCGTTTGCTGCTGGGTTACAGCTCCGCTGCCCGGCCGTCCACAGGGCAGAAGTGGCTCCGATATCCCCAGCGAACCAAAACACACGCAGATCCCTGAGCCAGCGCATCACCAGGGAGCACTGCGGAGACCAGGGAACAGGCCCCCGCCAGAGCCAGCAGTGGGGTCTTGCGAAGGTGCAGAGCCCGTCCCATCGGTCAGGGGGCAAATCCGTGCAGTTCCCATCCTCTTCTTACTCCATAGGGGCTGAGATGAGCTTTACACCGTCCTCTTGGCCTCCTGCATCCGAGGGGAACCCTCCTGGCCAATGTCCCAAGCCTGAGCATCCTCAGAGGTGAGGATGGCGCCTGGTCCCAGCGCAGCATCCTCCAGCACCCAGCCCGGCGTCCAGGATGGCTGCGAGGAGCAAAGGGAGAAGCGGTCATTGGAGCACCAGAGGCGCCTTTGTCCATGCCCAAGCCCATGCCCAGCCCCGTCCTGGGCCCTGTCACACAGAAATGCAGCCTCCAAAGCCAACACCAGGGGTTGTGCCCATGGAAAGGGCTCCTCATTCCACCCTCCCCAACATCCAGCCGAGGATCCTGTCTCCACGTGAGCATCCCCATCACTTATCAGCAGCTACAATCACTGCCCAAGGCAGAACATGGAAAAGTGCTTTCACAAGAAGCAAGCTGGGCTGCATTTGTCATTTCCTTCTTGTGCCGTTATCATGTAAGTGCCCATAAGGTGCATTAGGGCTTGACCAGACAGACACCGCTCCCACTCCTCTCTTTCTTTCTCCTCCTTCTTACAAAGCAGCGTACAGCCCAGGCTGAAACCAAGAGGTTTCCCCTTGAATATGTGGCCAGAGCAGCCATGAAATAACTTTAAAGGGCCTCATCCGGGAGAAGGGATGAAAGGAGAAGGCCTTGGCATTGCAGGGACCCTCACCAGCAAGGCCAGGGTTGGTGTCCCACCCGTAGCGCTGAGCAGGAGGACTGAGGAGCCAGAGCCTTTAGAAACCATCCTTTTAGGGGTGCATAAATCAGAGAAAAGAAAGGAATATTGAAGGGCCCATTTAAGGAAATGAGGAAGAGCTCATTTCAGCCCCAAAGGGGGTTCACAGAGACCAAACCAACTGCTTCAAGGGCTCCTTAATGCCTCAGGAAGGATTGAGTACAGGAGGGACTTCTCGCAGAGTGCATCAGGTGCTGCTTGGCAGTCACAGCCCAGGGGCTTTTATGTCCCTCATTCCCCTGGGAAGCAGGGAATCAGGTGCCTAAAGGCTTGTTCAGGACATTCCCCTTAAGCTCCTCTCTCCACAGCTTCCCATGTGTTGCTGCAGGGCGGATGGAGAGGATGCTGAAGGTGCCATCACACTGGGAAGAACAAGCAAAAGTCACAGCCAAACCCCCCCCCCAGCCTCTCAATTCACCTTCCCAGGCCCTCGGATCTCCACCGGCGCTTTGGCCTCAGCAGGATGAGCACTTCCATCGGGAGCATCTTCCCTCTGGGGGCTGTGTGGTGGCCTTTCCCCTTCCTTCATGACCGTATCCTCTGTGCACTGCATCGGCAGCAGCACGGGGACGTCTTGGAAAGAAAGCAAATCGGAGCGGTCATTCCTGAGGCTTCACTGGCGTTTGTTTCCCCTTCTTGTGGCCTCTGCTTCCTTTTGGGCTGGTGACACAAGCGGGCACCGCATCCCTGCTGGCAAAGCTCGCCTGTCCCCATCGCTCGGTTCAATACAAGGCTGGACCAGTGAAGGAGGCACCAGGGGCAGTCAGAGAGGGCTGAGAGCCGGAGAGGAATGAGCTCCCCTAGGAGAGGCTGAGGCATCGCTGCCCCAGAGCCGGGCTGGCCCCAGAACTGGCTTTGGAAAGCGCATGGACCACGGCTGGGCACTGGGAGGGGGTCTTGGGAACCCAGGCAGGGAGGGCAAGAACATTGCCCTGGTGGTTTCCAGGCCGGGAAGGCTTCACCTTCCTGCTTCCACCCTGCTTCCCCACCCTGCTCTAGGCAATGGGTGCCGCCTGCTCCTCTGCTTCTTCCCCTGCTCCACAGGGGCAAGAGGTGCGAGGAAGCAGTTGCACACCTACAGCACGGTTCTGCCTTCAACCCGCCCCACGTCACCCCTTGTTCTGCAGCAAAGTCCCCTCCAGCACCAGGACAGGTTTCCCCCAGCACCCTGGACCTGCACTTTCAATGCACCCTCCCCAGCCCCTCTGCTTACCAAGGACAGGTCCCCTCCTGGCAGCCAGCTTCTGGAGGAGCTTGCCCTGCTCTGTGCACAGCTCCTGCAGCCTGGACACCTCCTCCTGGAGCTGCAGGAATAGATCATCCATCTCCATCACGCCTGGTGAGGAGGAGGGCAGGAGGGAATGAGCCATGTGTGCTACCCAAGAGGAGCCACCGAGGTCGCCTGGAGCTGGTGGGGTGGGATGGGGAGGACCAGGCTCGGTCCTGCTGCAGGATCCCAGGAGATCCCACACGCTCCTGTGTGCGACTGCAAAGACAGAAGCACTCCCAGTGCCCTCACAGTTTACACAGTAAGAAACTGAAAAGGGAAGTTCTTTACTGTTAGGGAAATTCTTCACTGTGAGGGTGGTGAGGCACTGGAATGGGTTGCCCAGGGAGGTTGTGAGTGCTCCATCCCTGGCGGTGTTCAAGGCCAGGTTGGATGAGGCCTTGGGTGCCATGGTTTAGTGTGAGGTGTCCCTGCCCATGGCAGGGGGGTTGGAACTGGCTGATCTCAAGGTCCTTTCCAACCCGAACTGTTCTATGATTCTATGATTCTATGAAGTGATTCTTTCCAAGCAAGGGGGTAACTGAAGAGCTGAGCTGGGCTCCTCCACCTTCCCAGCCCACGGCTCAGCTCCGGACAGCCAGAAAGTCCCATTTATTGACAAATCTACCTGGAAAAGCTGCATTTCACACCAAGCTGGCCCCAAGGGATCTCATCCTCATGCAGTGCCGTGTCAGGAGTACGACAAACCCATACAGGGAGCAGTTTCCAGCAGTGGGGGCACAATTCCCCCTCCTCGAGATGCTCAACCCTGAGCCAACTCCAACTCCAGCTCCAGCTCGTGCCCCCATGGGATGCATGGACCCAACATTGCTACTCCAAAGGCAAACCCCTCTGCAAGGTGGTCCACACATTTCTCCTTGCTTTAGCAGCTCTATTGGGATCGGCCTTGCCGGCTTTACCGTACTGCATCCATGCCTGCCAGCCTGCAAAGTCCCTTTGAATGGGAGCCCCGTGCCATCTCCATGAGCATAAGCACCCAAAGCAGCTTCGCTTCCTGTCAGCCTGCTCGGGTCCGCTGCTCTCAGCGCTACAAATGGAAGCTCCGGCTCTGTAATGAGGGGCTTGATGGAGCCTCCTGTGACGCTTGGGGCGATGTGGATTCCCCAGCAGGGATGGAGAAGGGCAGGAATCCCGACCGGCCCCAAGGAAGCGCACCCGGCACAAGGGAAACTGCAGGCGGAAGGGTGAGGTTTGCTCCCAGCGCCGCGGAGTCCTGCGCTTCTCCCACCGCGAACGAGCCGTGGGGATAAAACTGCAGCATGGTTTTGGCTGTTCGGGTCTTAAAACCCAAGGCTAAACTTTTTGCACCCCCCAAAGCAGCTCGCCCCATGGCTAGCACAGCAGAGACTGAGAGGATGGATTTTGTCTGAGCTCCCTAAATAACCATGCCAATGAATTATTGATGTGCGATGTGGAGCCGTCGCTCCCAAGCAAACCTGCACTGATTTTGTACGATTCCTGCTGGGGGGTTCAGTCCTTAAGAGCTTCTTCATTGCCCCCAGGTTACTTTGGAGACTTTAACCTCCTGCAGCCTGAGAACACCGAAAGAGCAGGGAATTGGGTGCTTGGGGCTCAGCCGGACTCAGAGGGGCTTCAGCCGCGTTCTCCCTTGGGGCCGGGGAACGGGGCTGCTTTAATGCACCGAAACACCCGTCCCGTCCCCCCCATCCCTCACCCCACTGCGGACCCCAGGAAGCGAAACCCGCTCTTTTCTCCTCAGAATCGCACTTACTGCGGTGGGGACCCCTCCTTCCCCCGGCCGGGCGGCTGCGGCGCCACATCAGCCCCTGCGAGTCGCAGCTGCAGGCGTCAGAGCTCAGCACCAGCACCCTTTGGGGCAGGGAATTTCCCCTTCGGTTTCTGTGCTAAGAGCGAAAGCCCCGCACGGCCCCGAGGCAGGAAGCAAAGCGGCAGAGTTGGTTCCAGGCAGCTGCTGCGCGAACCCGGGCTTTAAACTTAGCTCTGAAAAGCACAGGAGATGATTTCAAGGCCCAGGGTGGCCTCATGGTGGGTGGCTGCTGGCTCCTCTCCCTGCTGGCTGGGTAAAGGTAGGTGCCTTTTCCGTGCCTCAGTTTCCCCCCCCCCCCTTCTCTTTAACTTGGAGCCTGCTGGGTATCTGTGTGTCTGTGGTGCCCCGGAGCCCTGGCTGACTTATCCGCTGTGAGACAGCTCATATTCAAGCTAATATCCCAATAATCCAAGCTAATTCTTACTCTGCCCCTGCTCCAATCTTCTAAATCCTCCATGGAGCGCAGCAGCCAAAGCAGAATCCTCGGCTGGGTGATGAAAACCTGCCCAGCGCTTGGCCCTCCGGCATCCTGGTAAAGCCACTGGCGCTTTCCCCATCACCTTCCTGCTTCTCCACCCTCCTGTGTGCCTCAACCTCAGCCTCTCCTGGGGCGCACAGGTGGTGTGGGGGCTGCTCATGCCCTGACAATGGGCTCACTGTCTCATTGTCCCTAAAGGGGCTTTGAGTGGCATCAGCGAGCTCTCACCTGGCTTTCCTGGGAAGTCTTGGTGCAGTGTCTGATGCTCAGGCTGAAGCTTCGTGACCATCATCCAGTGTTAACCACGGCGTGTAAGGACGTGGGAAAGGGGGTGCTCAGAGTGGGGAGCTCCCTGCTTGGGGCTGCCACCCTGCTGCATGCAGGCTTCGTCCCCAAGCACAGGCTTGGGGCACCCGGGGAGAGCATCAGGCTGATGCCATCGGCAGGGGAGGGCCAGGCTGAGAAGGGATCACAGAGGAATGGGAACGATTGGCAAGCCCCCGTGTTAACACTTCATTGATAGCAACCGGCCTGCTCACAAAACACATTACCGGTGATTATCGCATCCCACTAGAACCGGCAGTAAGTAACCTCCAGCCGCAGGGAACCGCTGTCCGCACGCCGGGAAGCTCAGGGGGCTCCGCAGCACCCGTGGAATGGTTAACGAATAAGACTAAAACCAACAGCGCCAGGCCCTTGTGGCTCCTATGGCCTCGGTAGGCGCTAGGACCGCGCGCGGCTCCTCCCCCCCCGGGCGGGCGGCGCTAGGACCGCGCAGCGCCGCCCCGTGCACCTGTACCCCGGGGCGGTGGCAGCGGCCCCGCCCCGCCGGGACCGCACCTGCGGCCGCGCGTGCCGAGAGCCGGTGAGCGGGGGGGGGTATCCGGTAGCTCCGGTCCCGGTCCCGATCCCAATCCCGATCCCGTTCCGGACCCCCCGCACCAGGTGTGCCCGGGCGCGCTGCGGGAGGGGCCGGGACAGAGCCCCCGGCTCTGGGGAACGGGGTTCCGGTAGTCTCGGTGCGGAGCCCCCCCCCGGGGGAAAGGAAGCGAGGAGAGGGGAGGGTTGGGGGGGACCCTTATGGAGCTGCACCCCCAGGGAACGGGTCCCTGCACGGGGTCCCCGCGGAGGCAAAGAGGGGCCGGAGGGTTCCGGTGCGGAGCCCCCCTCACTGCTACAGCGGGGGAAGGCTCTGGGGTGCGGGATGGACCCGCACAATGAAGCGGGGCCCGGGGCTGTGCGGCTCGCGGTAGGCAGGACCCGACTCCCTTTCACGTCCCCCCCCCCCGGCTGGGCAGAGCTGCCCCCAGCCCGTCACCGGGGCCTCGGTGCCCCGCGGGCTCATCCCAGCGGCGTGAGGCCGGCGGCTGGACGGGCTCCCCCCGCCCCGGCCATCACCGGCTCCTGGCGGGGTCGAGCCGTTGCGGGACCGTGCCCCCCGCGTCCCGCTGTTGGCTTTTGGCCATGCCGGCCGCTGACGCCGTCGCCGCCGTGGTCAAAGGCTCCCGGCCACGTCCTCGGTGCTGGTTTGCGTTTATTTTCGTTATTCCTCCTTTTTTTGGCTCCTCCGCCCTCGGAGCGCTCCTTGCTTCCCCCTCGCCCCACGATTCCTCCCTCCCGTGCCCCGGAGATGCTCCGGCTGCCACCACATTGCCACTGAACCCAATTCCCCCCTCTTCCGAGCCCATTTCCCCCCTCTTCCGAGCCCATTTCCCCCCTCTTCCGAGCCCATTTCCCCCCTCTTCCGAGCCCATTTCCCCCCTCTTCCGAGCCCAATTCCCCCTCTTCCGACCCCTCCGGGCTCCACCGGGAAGTTTCGGTGCTGGTTTCCCTGAGCGCAGGGGGAGCCCCATCCCAACAAGGGATTTTCGGGATGGGACGGAGCAGCACCAGCCCCCGCGGTTCTGGCAGCAGAGTGCTCGCAGCTCTTTCTTACTGCAGCTCGCTGCAAAATCCACCTCAGCGCTACTTGGAAGGGAGTTTTTGGGGGGTTCTTTTGCTTTTTGGGGAGGGGGTTTGGGGTTGGAGCCCTCGGGAGCTGCTGTGCACTGACCCTGTCCCTGCCGCCACGGCCTTTATCAGCGTCGCACAGGGAGCTTTGTTAACGTGCTCCCAGCGATGTGGCAGGAAGGAGGTGGTGGAAACGGGGTGTTCCCACCGTCTCGCACGGCGGTGGCTCCCCGTGTGCGATGAAAGCATCAGGGCTCAATGCGGTAGCTCTGAGGGAGCTCCTCAGGAGCATCTTTGCTCACGTATGGGTAGAAACGAAGCGGATTTGGGGGGGGGGGGGTTTCCCTTCGTTCTGCTCTTTCCCTCCCTTGCCCATGGAGCTGACGCCTCCCGGTCCCACCGCGGCTCGGGAACGGGCGCCCTTGGCAGTGAAGCGTGGTCCAGCCGCCGGCTTTGATCGCCGCGGGGCTGAAAGCAGTGACCCCGGGGACCGCCTCGTCCCTCCTCCTTCCCAAGGCGAAGCTTCCTCACCCTTGAAGTTGCTGCAGGTGCCCTCCTCCGCTCCGGGGCCGCGCCATTGCCAAGGGGACACAAAGAAAAGGGGCACAAAAAGAGAAATAAAGGAGGAGGAAGGGGGGGGACACACCGAGGAGGAGGAGGAGGAGATGCTGGTGAATGGCTCCCATGGAGCTTGTCCATGCTCCGGCGGCAGCGGCTCACAAAGAACAGCCGCGGGAGGTTTGCTGGCGCTGGGAAAGCTCGGCCGGGTCCCGGTGGTGCTTTGTAGCCGGTGCTGAGCTCTCGGTGCGGGGTCTTGCACACGGTTTTCCTTCCCAGCAGCGGGAAAACCACCGGGGGGAAGGCTTTTTCCAGCGGGGAAAAGGATTTCAGCTCGTTTTGTCGCTCTATTTCAATGTTTGGTAGCGGGGAGGATGCTGCTGCGCCAGCCTCGGTACCAGGAGAAGCTGCTGGGGATGTCCCATGCTTGTGGTGGCCGGATCCAGCTCATCTGGCAGTGCTGTTGAACAGCGCTGTTTCCTGGTGGTGGATTTATAGGCTGGAAGGGCCGTGGGGGGGAGTGGGTTTTGCAGGTCTCGTTTGCTCCCTTTGCAGGAGGTGAACTTCATATTAGCATCTAATGAGCAATGTATTGATATCAAGTGGGTGCCCCAAAGCGCATCCAGTCTGTGAGTTAACCCGCAGGTGTTTCTCCTTCTCTCCAGGCCAGAGGACCAGAGCAGAGCATCATGAAGCACCCTGAGAGCCAGCACCCCTGAGACACCCATCACGGCAGGGAGGACCCTCCAGAAACCACAGGGAAAAAGGGAAAATGAGGCTTTTCCGGAGGCGCTACAGCCCCTTGAAGGTGGCTTTGGCCGGCGCCATCTTCGTCATCTTCCTCTTCATCCTGCAGAAGGACGTGGGGAGCAAGGACCCGCGTGAGGAGCCTTGGTTGAAGAACATCGTCCAGGGGAAGGACCAAGTCCTTGACCTGATGCTGGGGGCGGTCAACAACATCCGGGACTCGATGCCGAAGCTGCAGATCAGAGCCCCGGTTCGGCAGGAGGAGCCGGCCCCCAGCGCTCGCTCCTGCCTGCCCGGTGTCTACACAGCAGCAGAGCTTCGGCCCCTGATGGAGAGACCCCCCCAGGACCCTGCCAGCCCCGGAGCCGACGGCAAAGCCTTCAAGAAGGATCGATGGACACCGGAGGAGACGAAGGAGAAGGAGCGGGGCTACGAGAAGCATTGCTTCAACGCCTTCGCCAGCGACCGCATCTCCCTCCAGCGAGCGCTGGGACCCGACAGCCGCCCTCCCGAGTGAGAGCCTGGTGGGGCTGCAGGCTCCATCCATGGAGAAATGGAGCGGGAAACGGAAGCGGGTCGGGGCAGCGGCACCAGGGGATCAGACACAGGGAGAGCTGGAAAACCACCTCCATTTATGAGTTTCCCCCCATTTTTGTCCCCTTGGCGTTGGTTTTTAACAGCGTCGGGCAAAAGCCAGGGATGGCTCTTTGTGTCTCCACGGACCCGCTTGTGGCCGGGGGGCTCCAGCATCTTTCCCCCCTCCTTCTCCCTCCTTTCCCTTTTATTCCAGCCGGCTCCTGTAATCGGACTTTTTCTTTTCTTATCCGAGTGGAACAGCCCCGGCCCCCCCCGGGGCGCGGGGGGCAAAGGAAGCAGCACAAACCCGAGGGATTTCCTCGCCTGCCCTCCAGCCATGGGCTGCCAGATTAAAGCCTCCCCCAGGCCTTGTCTGCTCAAGGGGGGTGGGCTGGGGAAGGCAGGGGGTGGATAGAAAGGCTTGAATAGGAGCTCGAAACCCAGCGCTGGTGTGAAGCTGGTGCCCCCTGCGCTGGCAGGCGATTATCCGTGCTTAGCAGGTGTAGCAGGCACAATGGGGGGGACACCGGGGCCAGGAATGTCATTCACTCCACCGCCGGCGGGGGGAGAGGTGGAAATCAATGGGAATCAAAGCAGCGATGAGCTGGGAGCCGCCGGGGCCGGGGTCTGGGAGGCACGGGGGGGGGGGTTCTGGGTCCGTGATGCTGCCCCAGTTGTGCTTAGGCCGCTGCTTTCTGTCCCCGAGGTGCATCGACCAGAAGTTCAAGCGGTGCCCGCCGCTGCCCACCACCAGCGTGGTCATCGTCTTCCACAACGAAGCCTGGTCGACGCTGCTGCGGACGGTGTACAGCGTCCTGCACACCTCCCCTGCCCTCCTGCTCAAGGAGATCATCCTGGTGGACGATGCCAGCACGGACGGTGGGTGGGAGCTGTGGCGGGATGCAGGGGCTGGAGGGATGCAGGGGGATGCCGAGCATCTTCCCTGGGCGCAGCGGTTCGGAGCCCCGCGGAGGAGAAGCTGCGGATGCACCCAGCAGTTCTTCCCCATCGCTTTGCATCCGCCCAGCAGCACCCTTGGGGATTTTCCCTTCTCAGGCCCTGCTGTTAACCCAGCCCTGGAGAAAAGCCGGGTGCTCCTCCCGCATCCTGCACATCCCTCATCAGGGTGCCCGCGGGCTGCACCCATCCTGACCTACACCCACTGCAGATTAACCTGTGGCTCAGCCTCACGGTGCTGGGAGGAGCGGACTTTGCTCCCTCTCCCAACGTTCCCTTTCCGCCTGCACTGGCTCCCAGGGAGCAGAGCCCTCGGGGTGCTGCGGGCCTTTCTCATCCACAGGCCTGCGGTGCTGGGCATGGGGGTCAGAATCAGGGTCCCCTCCCGGGATGTGTCTCTGGACATCCTGGCTCTCACTTGGCCCTTCCCTGCTTTTGGCTTGGCTGCATCTGCCAAAGGGGAGGATCATAGAATCCAAACTGGGTTGGGTTGGAAGGGACCTGAAAGCTCCTCCAGCTCCAACCCCTGCCATGGGCAGGGACACCTTCCATTGGAGCAGGGTGCTCCAAGCCCGTGTCCACCCTGGCTTTAAACACTGCCAGAGAAATCCCAGTTTCCTTCTGTAACACCTCAGTGCAGAGCAGGAGGCCTCCTCACCCCATTGCTCCCCTGATCCCTCTCTAAGGGGGGTTAGCAGTGGCTCCTTTGCAACGCTCACGTTCTTTACCCAAACCCCCTCCTGGATGCGGGGGAAAGGGGGCTCCGAGCGCCCGGGATCTGAGCGCGGGCGCAGGGATGGGGTGGAGGCAGCAGGACGCAGGGACTGGCGTCTCCCCCTCCGACAGAGCGGCCGCTCTTTGCCCGCAGAGTACCTGAAGGACGAGCTGGATCGCTACGTGGAGCAGCTCCAGATCGTGCGGGTCGTGCGGCAGCAGCAGCGCAAGGGGCTGATCACAGCGCGGCTGCTGGGGGCCAGCGTGGCCAGCGGCGAGGTCCTCACCTTCCTGGATGCCCACTGTGAGTACCCACCCCAGGAAGCAGCGGCAGAGGGGAAGTGGTGAGCGCTCCATGGCCACCCCTTCCCTGTGTCCCACCAGGCGAGTGTTTCCACGGCTGGCTCGAGCCCCTCTTATCCCGCATTGCCCAAGAGCCGACGGCCGTGGTGAGCCCCGACATCGCCACCATCGACCTCAACACCTTCGAGTTCTCCAAGCCTGTCCAGAACGGGAAGCAGCACAGCAGGGGCAACTTCGACTGGAGCCTGACGTTCGGCTGGGAGGTTGTCCCCCCCCGGGAGAGGCAGCGGAGGAAGGATGAGACCTTCCCCATCAAGTAAGGATGGGGAAGGGGGGATTGATCGGCTTGGATGCTCATAAAAGCTGATGAGCGCTGGGAATGCCGTGTCCAGACCCAAAGGCTGGGATGAATCCCCTGAGCATGCGTGGCTGCTGCAGGGTAAAGGGAGGGCAGGCAGGGCTGACAAAGAGCTGAGGGCCCTGTGCCGGGAAACTGCCCCTTCCTCCTGTTGGATTTTGCCCCTTTTCCTAACAAATCGATGTTTTCCCTGTTGTCATCAATGCCTCCGGGAGGGTGATGCTGCCCTTTCCCGGTGCAGCTTCCACCGTGGGATGCTTTGCTTGAGGGATCTCAGGTGGTTTGCGCCTGGGAGAGGATGCTCAGACATGGCCAGAGCTGTGGGGCTGGCACAGAAGATGCCTCTCCTGGGGTTCAGAGGACATGGAGCCATAAAGGCCCTTTGCAAACCCCCCTTTGAGTTGCCTCCAGCCACCCCTGCAAAGCCTCTCGTTAAGGGTTTAATCACCGCCTTCTCTCTCCTTGCTCCTGGGTACCGGCTACGTGGGCACCTGCGCTGGCCCAGCAGCAGGAAGGTGCCTCCTGCAGATCCCATTGCACCAAACCTCCCGGGTTTCACCCCCTTGTTTCGCACGGAGAGAAACCGAGCGCTGTTTTTCCCTCTGCACCTCCCCGCTGGTGCCCCGCTCCGTTGGATGCTGCCACGGATGCTGCCTGGCCCCATCCACGCCCCGTCCCCCGGCTGGCAGCAGGGCTGGCTTCGTGCAGAGGGCACCTGGGAGACGCTCCCATGCCCATAAAGGTCCCTTGTGCCAGGAGGAGGAGGTTTGGCTCCCGGCGGAGCCTCATCTCCGCTCGGCAGGAGCGCGGCCGCTCGGCGGATCCCGCTTTATTCTCCTCTTCCCCAATGAAAGCGAGTTCCTGTTCCAGCCTCCCCTAAGGATCAGATGGAAAAGATGAGAGCAGCAGCAGAGCGGGCGGGCGCCGCGCTCCCAGCTCCCCCCTTCTGCCCTTCAATAGGCTCTGGGTAACAATATCCCCATTGCCTGGAGTCGGAGCTGGCAGCCAGCCCCCCACATGTGATGCTGTCACCTTCCTGCGAGCTGGGCCCAGCCCCACTGCCGAAGCCAGCACATGTGGGGCAGGGAGATGGGGGGACACTGCTCACGGAACTTGGGCTCCTGCTTCTCTGGCTCTATTTCACCCCTATTCTGCTGCTCTTTCTCCCTTCCCCATAGGTCCCCGACCTTTGCTGGTGGCCTCTTTGCCATCTCCAGGTCCTACTTCGAGCACATTGGCTCCTATGACGATCAGATGGAGATCTGGGGGGGCGAGAATGTGGAGATGTCCTTCAGGGTAAGGAGGGGTTGGTGCCATCTCCAAAGGGCATCTTCAGGGATGCTCCCCATTGGGGGCTATGGGGACTGCCCCAGGCTCAGGCTGCGCCTCCCCATAGGTCTGGCAGTGCGGGGGTCAGATTGAGATCATCCCTTGCTCCGTCGTGGGCCACGTCTTCCGCTCCAAGAGCCCCCACACCTTCCCCAAGGGCACCCAGGTCATCTCCAGGAACCAGGTCCGCCTGGCCGAGGTCTGGATGGACGACTACAAGGAGATCTTCTACAGGAGGAACCAGCAAGCTGCCCAGATGGCCAGAGAGGTACTGAGCACCCCAGCGGGCTTCCAGGAGGGGTTTGATCCTGCTGGGAGCTCAGGCCTGAGCAGGGGGAGGAGGTGGGCTCAGCCAAACCCCTGTTTCTGGGGATGTTCTACTCCATCATCGTGTTTTCTAGTAGGAAACCAGGGGGTTTAGGTTTTTGATGTTAAACATCAAACCCTCGCCCTGTGATGCCAAAACATCCCCGATCCGGAGCCGGAGGGCACCTGCCCTGCGCTGGCCAGCCGTGTCCATCACCCTGTGCCAGCGCCAGGGCTCTGGGCCCCAGCTCGAGGGGGGGCTTTGCTGCTTCCTTGCTGGCTTTGGAGGTTGGTTTAATTCTCTCACGTGGCTTTGTCAATAGAAGACGTATGGTGACATTGCAGACCGGCGCCGGCTGAGAGAGCAGCTCCACTGCCGGAACTTCACCTGGTACCTGCAGACCATCTACCCCGAGATGTTCGTCCCCGACCTGACCCCTACGTTCTATGGCGCGGTAGGTGCCGGGTGCCCGCAGCATCCCGCTGGGCTCAGCCCTTGCCTAGAAACAGCATCGGCACTGAAGTCCCCCCGAGGTTGGGTTTGGGGGGGGGCTGCATTTAAAGCAGCACTCCGGGAGGTTCTGGTGCAGCCGCGTCCGTCGCCGTGTCCGTCCCCGGCTGGTGGGGCCGGTTTGGGCTCTGGCTGACAATGGAATCTGGCAGAGCTGGTTTGGAGCGAGTTCCGGGGTGGGGGATCCGCGGGGACGTGGCGCTGGGTTTAAACATTGGGTTAAATCAGGCGGCAGAGCTGAAAGCTCCCCCAGCGCTGACGGGTGCACCCGAGGAGCAGAGCTGGGGCCGGGCCGAGCGGAGCCCCTGCTCCATCCGGGAGGACGGAGCTGCCAAAACCCGGCCCTTGGCTCCAAGCTGGGTGTTGGGGTCCGGGTCCTGCCCCTCTCCGGGATGGGAATGAAGCTGTGGGACGTGGCACGGGCAGGGCGAGGGCCGGGCGCTGGCTCCCGACCAGCTCCTCCTTCACCTTTGCTTCCTGAAACCTCACCTCGGGCCGTCCCCCCTTTGGCTCAGTGGGACAGAGGCGTTGGCGCGGGCGCTCCTCACGTCCTGGAAAGGCCGAGGGACCCGGACGCAGCTCCTAGCACCGGGGTTGTGTTTGTACAGCAATGAGTGCCCTGCAAAGCCCAAACCCCAGCTGCGTCCCTGCCCCGGCCCTTGCAGCACCGTCTCCCCCCCTTGCCCCTTTGTTTGCGCCCCTGCAGATCAAAAACGAGGGCACCAAGAGCTGCCTGGATGTCGGCGAGAACAACCACGGTGGGAAACCACTCATCATGTACCCCTGCCACGGGCTGGGGGGCAACCAGGTGGGCTCCCATCAGCCGCAGCCTTTCCCTCTCCCCCCACCACCCCATGGGGGTCCCCCTGACGCCCGTCTCCGGTCCTGTCCCCCCAGTACTTCGAGTACACGAGCCAGCGGGAGCTGCGGCACAACATCGGGAAGGAGCTCTGCCTCCGGGCAGGAGCGGGCTCGGCCGAGCTGCGCGAGTGCCAGTACAGAGGGAAACCAGGGCGGGTGTCAGCCAGCGAGGAGTGGGAGCTGGCGCAGGTGAGGAGATGCCTCTCCATCCCAGGGACCACCCGAGGGGACGGTGATGCTGCTGCTGAGGGTGCGTCCGTTCCTCATCCCGCCGGCATCGCTGGGCTCTGTTTTCCACCAGGACCGGCTGATAAAGAACCCGGCCTCTGGGATGTGCCTGACAGCGCGAGGGAAGCACCCGGGGATGGTTCCTTGCAACCTGGCAGACCCCCACCAGCTCTGGTCCTTCACTTAGAGCAGCCCAAGCCCCCCGAGCTGCCCCCAGCCGCGCTCCGGAAAGCAGAAACCAAACCAAACTTCCTCCTTTCTAATTTAAGAAGCAGAAGCCTTAAATATGCTGCATTTCATGGTTGCCTTGAGCTCAGTCTTGTGCCTTTGGAGCGGGGGAGCCCGGTGAGCCAAGCTCGGTCGGCCGTACCCCACAGAGCCTGAACCCAGCCCAAGGATGCTCTTGGGTACCGGCTGCTCATCCTCCCCGTCCCTGGCTCCAGCCAGAGACTCTGGAATTCACATCGGGCATTCAAACCCTCCCTGCCCGTGAGGAGGAGGACGGCCATGAGCCGGGCAGCCCATCCTGTGGGAAGCTGGATCATGGGTGCCCCATGTGGACAAGGGAATTCCGCCCTCCAGGAGCCAGCCCTGGCCGCCGTGGCGCTGCCAGGATGCTGGAATTGGGCCCAAGGGACCAGCTTGGTGCGGAGGGGGAATGAGAGCCCTTTTATTGCTCTTTTTCTTCTGATGGTGGCTCCCGGGTGCGATCCAGCTCGTGCTGAGCTGGAGGGTGGCTCCAATGCACGGCTCCAATGCACCGCGGCAGCCTCCCGGAGAGGAGAGGTCTCGCCAGTGCCCGGCACAGCATCGCTCCCTCCCTTGGTCCTCCTCAAGCCCAATTACTGTAGCTGCCACCTCTTTGCCATTTAGAGGGGGGGGAAAACCCCTCCTGGAATTGGCGTGGGGATGGAAGAACCATCTTTGGGTATAGGACATGGAATAAAGAGATGATTTATTTTATGGACATCCCGTCTCCGGCTTCCTCAATCGGTTTCCCTCCCTTTTCTTACCCTGGAAACTCCCTTTTGCAGCCCCAAAATGGGTTTAAAGCTATTTTCGCAATGATCTGTCCCATTTGCAGCGGCTCCAAGCTGGGCTGGGGTGTCTTTAAGCCGGGGTGGAGGCTTTGCTGCTGTCCTTTCTGTGCCCATAAACCAAATAGTGATTATTTGGAGACCTTTTTCCACTCGGAATTGTGTGTTTTCCTTGCAGATAAGAGCAGAACTGCAGCAGGTGCTTTTCTTGCCTTTTCATCTTCTTTATCTGGGTGACTCCATCACCGCCCCTATCAGAAACACCGTGTTCCAGCCATTGCTCCATCACGGGGGCAAACCCCTCGATGCTGTGGGTTCAGCCCCCAGAACAGCCTCAATTTCTGTCTGAAGGGCGGAAAACTCGACCTGTTCTGGCCAGAAGCCATGCTGGTGTTGCAAACCCTGCTGGCGCTTCATTTGACCCCAAAACAACACCCCATGGAGGTCGTGTCAGGTCCCTGCCCCGGTGCTGGTTGTCCCAGGTGGGGTTTTTGGAGGAGGTGAAGTTCTTGCCTTGTATTTGGCTTGGTTTCCCTGTCCCCGTGGTGATGCAGGCACCCTTCGTGTGTTGGATAAACCTCTCGGAGGCACCTCACAATGCAGCCAGGGCTAAAGGCTGGAGGAATTCACGACACCATTGCCCGAGATGTGCAGAAGACGAAGATGCAAGAGGGGGCATCGTCCCCCCAGGGGTTGGGGCTGCCTGTCCAAGGCCAATGGAATCTTGGGGGTGGTTTTGGCATTGATCTTTGGGCTCGTGTGTGTTTTGGAGCAGGGACCAAGGCTGCTCGATAGGGCCGTGGCACCTGGTTTTCTTCCCATCCCTCCTTCCCCGTCCCCTTTTAAAGCCGCTGCGGTGCAGCCCCAGCCCCAGCCGCACCTCCGTGGTCCAGGATGATGCTGCAGCTCCTGCTCCTCGCTGCCCTCGCCCTCTGCGGTACGTGCTCTGCGGGACGCCACCGGCCTGCGGTGACACCGCTCTGCCCGCGGGTCCCCTCTCCCCTTCCTCACCTCCTCCTGTCCCACAGGGCGCTGCTCCGAGCCGGCTCTCAATGGGATGCAGCGGGTGGTCGGGGGCACCGAGGCGCGCTCCCACTCCTGGCCCTCCCAGGTGGGTCCTTCCCGGGAAATCCCATAGGGATCTCATCCCGACCGGGACCCCGCGGTGAGACCCCCTCATGTCTCGCGTTCCCCCTGCCCAGATCTCCCTCCAGTATTACTCCAGGGGTAGCTGGCATCACACCTGCGGAGGGTCCCTCATCCATAGGAACTGGGTGGTGACGGCGGCCCACTGCGTGGACAGGTGAGCAGGCCCGTGGAAAAGCCATTTCCCACCAAAAACCTTTCCAAGGGGAAGTTCTGGCTGTTGCAGCCCAGAGAGCAACGCTCCTTTGAGGTCTGGGGTGGTTCTCCGTGAAGGGGTTACGTGGAGCATCTCCGGGAGCATCTCCCTGGGCTGAACCTTTCTCTATCAACCCACTCTTGAGGTAAGCGTGATTCAGGGCCTGATCCTGTGGTTTTCCCCCTTCCCAGCAGCGACCTGACCCTGCGCGTGGTGGCCGGCGCTCACAACCTCAAAGCGGGTGATGGCAACGAGCAGACCTTCAGCGTGAGCCAGATCGTCATCCACCCCTCCTGGAACGGCGAAGCTGCCAGGGGGTAGCACCCGGGGAAGGGGGCTTGGGGGGGGGCACACTGCTGGGAATGGGGATGGTCCTGACAACATCATCTCCCTCCTCTCGCCAGCTACGACATCGCCCTCATCCGCCTGTCCAGCTCTGCCCAACTGAATGACTACGTGCAGCTGGCGGTGCTGCCCCAGGAGGGCTCCGTCCTGGCCAACAACTACCCCTGCTACATCACGGGCTGGGGGCTCACCCGCAGTGAGTGCCCATGGGTCGCCCTGGCCCTCAGTCACCCCCAAACCATGGGAAGCTGAAGGATGCTTTTCAGCCTTTCGAGGCCCGGGAGGCATCAGGCAGGGCTTTGGTTGGATGTGCCTGGTGTTGGTTGGGGTCACACCAAGGTTTGGCGGGGAAGGGTCTCAGCGGTGGCTGTGGGCTCTGCTTTGGCAATGGGAGGGTTGCTGCGGTTACCAGCGCGGCATTGACCGGGGCTTGGTTGTGTGCAGCCAACGGGCAGCTCTCCAGCGTCCTGCTGCAGGCGTACCTGCCCGTGGTGAGCTACCAGGTCTGCTCCGGCTTATTCTACTGGGGCTCCGTCGTCAAGACCACCATGGTGTGCGCCGGCGGTGACGGCGTCCGCTCCGGCTGCCAGGTACAGCCCCGGGGCCTCACTTCCCCACCAGCATCCCCCCAGTACCCCCGTTCCTCCCCTTGCACGCTGCTCCTCGCCCGCAGGGTGATTCCGGAGGCCCCCTCCACTGCGCGGTGAATGGGCAGTACCAGGTCCATGGCGTCACCAGCTTCGTCTCCAGCCTGGGCTGCAACGTCCAGCGCAAACCCACCGTGTTCACCCGCGTCTCTGCCTACATCCCCTGGATCTCCAGTGTAAGGCGGCCCCTTGGGCGCTGAGACCTGGCACTCTCCTTGCTCCATCCCTGCTTGGCTCAGCCGTTGCCTTTCTCCCTCTTGCAGGTGATCAGCCAGAACTGAGCGGTGGCAGAAGAGCCCCATCCTGCTCTGGGGATGGACATCATCTTCCCACACGTGCTCATTGGAGGGGTTTGAACTCACTGGTTGCTGTCAATAAAATCTGTTCCTCTCTCCGGTGTGCTCATGGATGCTTTGTCCCACCGCAGGCAAACCTTTCTCTTCCAACCCTTAGCAATCCCCCCGGCTGCATCCCTCCTCTTCCTCACACCTTCGGGAAGAGCCGCTGGGAAAAGCAACGGGGCCTGGGCTCTCAGAGCAGTCAGAAAGCTCTTGGGATAATGGAAAAGGGGAAAACGCCGCAGATCCCCTTCATGGGCAGCATCGGGATACAGAAGAACATGGGGGATTCCAGCGGGACGTTTCCCTGCCATCAGCTCCACTTCATTTCCAACCCCACCTCCCTTGCAACGAGAGACGTGGGGCTCAACGCCTGCCACCACCTTGCCCCATGGCTGCTCCCTGGAGAACCACAACCGCGCCTGGCCCAGGGACAGCACCAAAACTGCCCCAGAACCCAACGGGACCCCGAGGCAGGCAGGGCCGGAGGCGCCGCGGGCGGGTGCGGGTTCCCCAGCACCTTTCCGGGGGTGCTCGGCGGATGCTTCGCCTCCAACTTCCTCCACCCACAGCATCGAACCGCAGCGGGCGGGCGCGGGCAGGAGCGGAGCTGCGGCCATGGCCGAGGGCAGGGGCAGCGGCGCCGGGCTCTTCGCCAGGCAGGTCCAGAAGCGCTTCAGCCGGGCGCAGGAGAAGGTGGGTCCGATGCTGCCCCCCCAGCCCCAGCCCCGAAGCCCCTTCTCTGCTTTATCCTCTCGTTTCTACTTGGCACGGAGGGGGTGGCACAGTGGGCACCGCTCAGCACCCAGGGGTGCTCGGAGGGTGTTAATGTGGGTGCTCCGGGGTCGACGGCATCGATGCTCCGAGGCTTTTGGCTTGATGGCATCTCCCCAAAGTCCCTCCAGGCTGCTTTGGCAGCCGCTGGCTTCTCTAAAAGCGGGGGTTTTCCACCCAAAACCCCTTCCGGAGGCGATGGGGGGGCCGTGTGCTGCGGGCGGGGGGGTCCCTGGGGCTGGCCAGGAGGGCCGGTCCCCATGGGGATGGTGCTGGGGACGGTGCTGGGAATGCCGGCAGAGCCCGTGCCGGCCGTGCAGGAAGCGGGGGGGAAGGGCTCCGGAAGCGGGCAGGAACGGGGCAACTCTCGGCTGGTTTGGGGCTGTTGGGGGCAGATCTTTCCCATTGCCTCCCCACAGGCAGCAGCTCCTGCGCCAGGGGCAGGCGAGGCCCCAGCCCCATCAAACCCACCGGGTCCCAGGTTTCCTGGCTGGGCCTCGGGGCTAAATTCGGCTTCCCCACGGCTGTATCAGCCGGGGCCAGGCTCTGGCTGCTTCCCGGGACATCAGCGTCTTCCTGGACACGGCAGGAAGCAGCCTTTGGCCACAGACCCTGTTCATCCTCAGCAAAGAGAGGCAGCACCCAGGCCTTTGCCTGCACTCATGGTGACATCCATGGACGCGCTGGGGCACACAGGGCTGCACCTATGGGGTTCATAGGGTAGGGTGGTGGGTGAGCACCCAAAAAGTCACCGTGTTCCTCCAAACAGTAAAAGCACCGAGGGATGTGCCAAAACTCTGCATCCCAAACCCCAGCTCAGCATCGGCTCTGCCGCATCCTCGGCAGCCCCTGAATGGAGCTGAGCCTGGCTCCTACAGGAGCTGGAGCCCGGTGGGCAGTGCTGGGCTCCGGGTTGATGCCGCTTCATAGGATCATGAAACCAGGGAATGGTTTGGGATAAAGGGACCTTAAAGCTCCAATCCAGCTCCAGGGACACCTTCCGTTAGAGCAGCTTGCTCCAAGCCCCTGCCTCCAACCTGGCCTTGAGCACTGCCAGGGATGGGGCAGCCACAGCTTCTCTGGGCACCCTGTGCCAGCGCCTCCGCACCCTCACAGGGAAGAGCTTCTGCCTAAGAGCTCATCTCAGTCTCCTCTGTTCCAGTTTGGAAATCCGACTTTTTCCCAATCTCCCCCTTTCTCCATCCCAGGTTTTGCAGAAACTGGGCAAAACGGTGGAGACCAAGGACGAGCAGTTTGAGCAAAGCGCCTACAACTTCCAGCTGCAGCAGGTTACAACGGGGAGCAGGGAATGGGGGGGACGGGGACACCCCAACATCACCCCATGGCCCTGCTGCCCCCCGGGGTCACCCATCCCTGACCCAGGCCCCGCTGCGTTGCTTTGCAGAATGAAGGCAATAAACTGTACAAGGACCTCAAGGCTTTCCTTGGTGCTGTGAAGGGTAAGGGGCTTTGCTGCCCCATGGGCAGCACGGAGGGGATTGAGCATCAGCTGCATGCTCTTACCCGGGATAACGAATCGAAGCCAATAAAGGCTCCATTGAGTCCCTTTAACGCTGTCCCATCCCTGCCCCGCTGCAGTGATGCACGAGAGCTCCCGGCGAGTGGCCGACACACTGCAGGAGATCTACAGCTCCGACTGGGACGGCCACGAGGAGCTGAAAGCCATCGCAGATGTGAGCCCCTTGCCGTGCCCCTGCGGTCCCCAAGGGTCCCATTCAAGCATGGAGCTGAGCCGGGGGGGTCCCTGTGGATGCAGCGCAGCACGTACGGCCGGGGGGATGCTGTGGGGGGGTCCGGGTGTTGTAGCCCTGTCCCCTCTCTGTTCACAGAGCAACAACCTCCTGTGGGACGACTACGAGGCGAAGCTGGCCGACCAAGCCCTGCGCTTGATGGAGAACTACCTGGCTCAGTTCGGGGACTTCAAGGTACCCCCAAAGGGCTTGGTGCTGGGGGGGGGGGGGGGCAGGGGCCCGATCCTGGCTCAGCTTTGCCCCCTGCCCAGGAGCGCATCGCCAAGCGAGGCCGAAAGCTGGTGGATTACGACAGCGCCCGGCACCACCTGGAAGCTCTGCAGAGCGCCAAGAAAAAGGACGAGGCGAAAATAACCAAGGTCCTGCCCCCCCCCGGGATCCCCCCCCCCGGGCACAGCACCCCCTGCCCCTGCTGTCCCCGCACGGCCACAGCCCCCCCGTTCCTCCCCGCAGGCTGAGGAAGAGTTTAATAAAGCCCAGGCTGTGTTTGAGGACCTCAATCGGGACCTTCGGGAGGAGCTGCCCGTTCTCTATGGCAGGTACCGGGGGTGCCGCAGGGCTGGGGGGCACGGTCCGACCCCAGGGGATGCTCCTGCCCAGAAGCCGATGGCATCGCGGCTCCCTGTGTGCAAAGAGGGAGGCAAAGGCAGCGCCCCCCGGACCCTGTGGGACCCCTCGGGAAGCATCATCTGAGCACAACGACCTCAAAAGCGGTCGCTGAGCCCCACACACGGGCGGGGGAAGCGGGGGGGGGGGGCATCATTTGCCCCCCATGGAGGGAGAAAGGGGGATTTTGTCCCCAAAGGGACCGGCAGCGGAGGCTGCGGTGACAGCCGGGAGGTGGCAGCACCACTGCTGCAGCGAGGCCACCCCGGGACAGGAGGATGGGGGCTCAGCATCCCCGAGCCCCCCCCCAGCTCCCGCCGTGTTTCCCCCCCCCCCCCAGCCGCATCGCCTGTTACGTGACCATCTTCCAGAACATCTCCAACCTCCGCGATGTCTTCTACAAGGAGATGAGCAAGGTGGGGGGCAAGGTCCCTTCACCCCCCCCGGCAGCCTCACAGCCACCCCTTGGTGCTCTGGCTGCACCTCGAGTCCTCATTGCTCTTCATTTAACTCAGTAACTTAATGCAGCTCGAGGATGCTGGTGCTGCTGGTGATGGGTGGCACCGGGGGGGCCCCTCTCATGTGTTTCTTCCCTCCCCTCCCAGCTCAACCGCGACCTCTACGAGGTGATGAGCAAACTGGACAAGCAGCACTCCAGCAAAGTCTTCATCATCAAAGGCGTCCCCAGGTAGATGGGCTTCAAAAGGGGGGCTTCAAGTGGCTTAATCGCCCCCCCATAAAGCAGATGGGGTGACGCAGCCCCCAGCCCTATGGCACTGGGGTGGGTGAGCATCACCCAGCGTGGGGTTGAGGGTGCTTTGGTGGTGCTGGGTTGGTGGTGCCAAATGGGGCAGCATCGCCCATGAGGACCCCAAGGGTGATGCTTGTAGATGGTGTTCGAGGTGGGTTTAACCCCCCTGTCCTCCCTCCCCCCAGCAGCCGCCGCTCTCTGGTCATCTCGTCCCCGGTGAGCCCCCCGGCCATATTCCCCTGCCCGGGGAAGGCACCGGACTGGGGGCCCACGGTGGAAGTGGAGGCGACGGCGACGTCCCCCGGCGCGGGCAGCGGTGCCACCGATGCCATCTCCAATGGGGAGCTGAGCACCGCTGTCCCCAGCCCACCCCCCGCGTCACCCGCCAGCGGGGCGTCCCTCTCGGAGACAGCATCAACCTCCAGCGAGGAGACCCCGGAGCCTGGCCGCAGCCCTGAGGCTCCATCCCAAGAGCTGGCGACATCGGGGGGCGCCGAGGGCATCGCCACCTCCCTGGCGTCGCTGATCCTATCCGAGGCCATTGCCCAGGCTGCCGGCACCGCGCCGACAGAGCCGGGGCAAGGCACAGCCCACACAGGGGACCCCCATCAGCCGGACCCCCATGGCACGGCCACCCCTGCGCAGGGGCGGGCTTGTCCCATGGAGCCGCGGTCCCCAGTGCGTGTTCCCTGCCATGAGCCGGGTCCCGACGCGTGTCCATCGCTGGGGGGTGAGCTGGAGCCGTGCCGGCCCAGCAGTGACTCCGAGGAGAGCGTGGAGGTGATGGACATCGAGCCCAAGGTGGCCAGGACTCAGGTGAGGGAGCTCTGCTGATGGGGAGGGAGATGCCGTGGTGGGGGCAGTGATGCTGGGGGGATCCCCGGCTTGTTCAGAGACTCAGATCCTGCTGGGGGGTGGCCGGTGGGGATCCATGGGGCAAATCCAGTGACCCTCCTCTGTTGGCAGATGGGGCTGGATTCGGCCCTCGACATGGCAGCGAGTGGCTGCACTGGGGACCCCGGCTCCTCCTCCGGCTCCACAACCGAGGTGGGTGCTGTGGCACCGTGGGGGCAGATGCTGACCTGCCCCCCCCCCCCCCCCATCCGGACTGGGTCCTTCTTGGATCCAGTTTAATCCAAGCACAAGGGCTCCATCCCACCCAGCTCAGCATCGCCTCTGTGTCCCTGCCAGGAGCAAGGCTGTCCCGGGATGCCAGAGCAGGATGAGAGCCAGGACCCGCCACCAGCAGCAAGCCCCCCCCAGGACCCCAGCGAGACCCTCACCTCCCTCTGAGCCCAGAACCGGTGCCTCTGGGTGCCACCAGCAGATAACGCTCTTCCACCATACCCGTGATGTGCTTCCACCCCCATCCCGGCTGGAATAAAGGCAGAAAAGGCGGTGACAGGAGGTGGTCGATCTCCACCCTGCAATAGCCCTTCCCTGGGGGCCATGGGAGTGCGGGGGGGTCCCCGCCTGTGGCTTTATGGTGCCCGAAGCCGAGTGCAGGAGGGATTTGTCGCCCTGCTGTCAGCGCCCGGCGCCGCTGTGACTCAGGGAGAAGGCGTGGAGCCAGTTCTGCCGGCTCCAGGGAATGTACTGCCGTGCACAAACCAGACAGGGCCCGAACTCACCCCCCCTGCTGCAAACATCCCACACATCAAAGCAAAATCCCACTGCCATTTGGTGCCCCGGGGCAAGAGCTTCATGGAACCATGGAATGGTTTGGGTTGAAGGGACCTGAAAGCTCCTCCAGCTCCAATCCAGCTCCTGGGACCCCTTCCACTGGAGCAGAGTGCTCCAAGCCCCTGTGTCCAACATTGCCAGCCATGGGGCAGCCACAGCTTCTCTGGGCACCCTGTGCCAGGGCCTCAGCACCCTCCCAGGGAAGAGCTTCTGCCTAAGAGCTCAGCTCAGTCTCCCCTCGGGCAGGTTCAAGCCATTCCCCTTGCCCTGTCCCTGCCTCCCTCGTCCCAAGCCCCTCTCCAGGTTCCCTGCAGCCCCTTTAGGCTCTGGAGCTGCTCTCAGGTCTCCCCTTCCCGCAGCAGAGGGGCAGGATCCCCTCCCGGAGCTGCTGCTCCCGCTCTGGGGGTGCAGCCCCGCACCGGGGGGGGCTCTGGGCTCAAGCACTCCTTGACGCCGGCTCATGGGGACCCCAAGTCCCTTTCCTCAGGCTGCTCCATCCGGTCCCCCCCCATCCCCGGGCCGGCTCCTCAGCACGCAAGGGGTTAACGGGAGAGGTGTTCCCGGCTCCGTCGCTGCTGCTGCCGGACTGGAAAGGTGAGGCAGGAAAAGGGCAACGCCTCGGCTCGGGCCGCACTCGGAGCCGCACATGGTGCCGGCAGCCGCGGGCCAGGCTCGGCGGGCGCAGGTAGGGGCGAGGGGACCCGGACATGGAGCGTTCGGGGGGGGGGGGTTTGGACGGGGAGGCCACGAAGGATGCTCAAGGCTGGGTGCCGGTGACACCGAGATGTCGGATGTGGGACAAGGGCTTCCAGGTGGGTTTCGGGTGGATGCGGAGGTGAAGGGGTTGATCTTGCTGCAGAGAGAGGCAGAAACAGGGAATCCATCGGGTGCAGAGGAGAGGGGAACGCTGCTCCCGGGATACCCAGCGTGGGGCGCGGAGGAGAGGTGGGGGTGAGCTGCAGGGATGTTCTGCACATCCCGGCCTCCATTCACCGGGAATGGGGATGAAGGGCTGTGAGCGGAGTATCCCGCATGGAGGTTTTAGGGAGCTTTGCTGTGGGAACAGCTCTTGAGCAACTTGGCATGAGAGCAAGAATGAGGAAGATTAGGGGGTGGTTCTTATACAACCCCTGCGTGGCTTGAAAAACAAATAGAGATCCATGGGGATCCGGTGCGCCGGGACGTGAGTCACTGCTCCCTGTCAGCCCCCGGAGGCTCTGACCCGCGGCAGCTGGATCCCGGCTGGATCCCGGCCCAGCGAGGTAACCTTGGCACAGCAACACATCCCAGGGATTGGAGCATGGTGCTCCTTCCCGCCCGGTTTAAGCCTCTGCTGGGTCCCAGCTCTCCATTTCCAGGTGCTGTGGGCATGGAACTGGTTTGTGTTTCCCATAGGTAGCGCTGAACACTCCCAAGAAGCCCTGTCCCCATCTTGCACCGGCTCCTGCCCATCCAGCAGCACCTTCTCCTCTTCTCCCTTCCATCCCAAGCTTCCATGCTGGGGGAATGTGACCCATGTCCTGCCCCGAAGCCGCTCGGGGGAATCTTGTGGTTGGCTTTGGAAAGTGCATTTAAGCTCCCTGGCGCCCAGACATCGCCACCAGAGGAGCCCAATGAGCTTTAAAGTGAAGCTGGGATTAAAGCAAAGCTGGGTTTAAAGTGAAGCTGGGTTGAAATTAAACTGGGTTTAAAGTGAAGCCGGGTTTAAAGCAAAGATGGGATTAAAGAAAAGATGTGTTTAAAATAAGATGGGTTTAAAGCAAGGCTGGATCTAAAGCGAAGCTGGATCTAAAGCGAAGCTGGGTTTAAAGCAAAGCTGGGTTTAAAGTGAAGCTGGGTTTAAAGTGAAGCCGGGTTTAAAGCTAAGCCGTGTTTAAAGCGAAGCTGGGTTTAAAGTGAAGCCGGGTTTATTGAGCTGGTGGCTTGTGCCAGCCTGGGCTTGAGCTTGGGGTGAAGTTGTTGGGGATCTGGCTGCGACTTGGGTGCTGGTCCCTGCCTGGTGGGAGACGGTCCCCACAACTCTCCCACGCTCTGGGAAGGGGGAAATGCTCTTCCCCACTTCCTGTGGCAGCCCTCGAAAGCAAAACTGCTGCTGGGGGGATGTTGTGCAACCCCCGAGTCACGAGGGCACCAATGAATCCCAGTGCGGCTGCGGGTTTAGCATCACCCAGCCCGTGCGCTGCATCCCGAGGGCTCGGCACCGCCGGCAGGGAGGTCGTGGTTTAGCAGCTTCCGTAGTGCAGGAAGAACATTCCCGCTGCAGCATCGGCCCCGGGACGGCAGCGGGAGGATCCGGGAGGAGTTAGGGGCGATCTGAAGCTCTCCGAGCTTGAGAGGGAATCGCAGAGTCAGTGCCTGGGGTTTTCCTGCGTTCCCCAGCCCGCTCCTCACCTCCCCACCAAGCCCTTGGCTCCGGCTGGCGCTGCCCGGCCGTGCCCTGCGCCGGGTGCTCTGTGAATTCATCACTTGTGTGCTGGGTTTTGGCAGCTCTGAAGGAGCCCAGACCTTCCCCTGGGAGGAGCCGATGCCATGGAAGGGGATCAGCCCCCTCTGACTGCAGGTGAGTGCCCCGGGACAGCTCTGCCCTGTGTCCTTGCAATGGAACCCCTGGTGAGACCTTGCCCAGGGCCACTGCCTGCCCGGTCCAGCTATGCCTGGCTCAGAGCTGGGTCAGGACCTGCCTTGCTCACCTTCTCCTCCCTCCTTCTGTCCTGGTTTGATGAAGCAAGTGGGAGAGCAGTGTTCAAGGCCAGGCTGGACGGGGCTTGGAGCAACCTGCTCTAGTGGGAGGAGGCAGGGGCTTGGAACTGAATGAGCTTTAAGCTGCTTTCTAACCCAAACCGTTCCATGATTCTATGATCTAAGAAGAGCTGACAACCCCCTTCCTGAAGAAGGCTCACTCTCCACCTCTCCATGAGGACGCCAACACCGTGGTCATCGCAGGTAGGGCTTCTTGCCACATCCACCCCATTTACCGAGGAGCAGCTCGGTACCAACCACCCAAGGGCTACCCCCTGCTCCCCCCTCTGCTTTCTCCTGGCAGTTGTCATCACGTTGGTGTTCCTCACCCTGCTGACGGTCCTGGTGGTGATCATCATCTACCTGTACAGAAACAAAGGCAGCTACCTCACCTACGAGCAGCCGGCAGCAGAGACCGACGTGGCGGTGCAGATGGAGGATGCTCCAGCCAAAGAGAAAGAAGAGTATTTCATCTAAGGCAGGGCTCCAGCGCGCACCTCTCATGCTCTCGGGGCCGAACTCCCTGGAGTTGGGGATTTCCGAGCTGCTTTTTAATTGTTTTCCTTAATTTATTAAGCCAAGCATGGAAGGAAACCCCCCAGGGATGTGTCAGAGCTTTGCCCATCACTGCCTGCCCGGAGCACACCAAGGGCAGGAGGAGAGCAGCACCCCCCAGCCCCTCCCTGCAGTGCCTTCAAATACAACCCAGTGACAAACTGAGTCCCTGTTATTTTCTTTGCCCTTAGCTCAAACCCCACATGAAGTTCCTCTTATGGGATGGGGTGATGGACTCGGCTGAGTTGGAGGTGAAGGTGAAGCCTACAGGTAAAACAGGCTGATGGGTCATGCAGTGAAAGCCCCACTGCAGCCCACAAACCCTGGGGCTGCTCATCCCTGACCTCAGAGGGCTCGGGGTTGGCTTCATCCAGAGGCAGCTTTAGCACCTGCCCATGGGCTCAGGCAGGTGGAGAGTGGTTTCCCTCTGCTTGTGCTCAGAACAAAGCAGGGGCAAGGGGCAGTTCCTCCCATCCCTCGTCTGCTCCTTGCTCAAGGCACTTCCTCCTTTAAACCAAGCCCCAAAACCCCCTCAAAGGAGGAAGCTCGCCAGTGAAGAGGAAATCAATGCAGAAGCCCTGAGGCTTGCGATGGCCAGCGCCAAGGGGGTTTATCTGGGAGCTAATGCAAAGTGGCTCCTTCAGTCAAATTTTCAAAATAGTCTTTATTCTACGTCTTTTTAGTATAAAAAAATCCACAAGTTAAGTGCACCACAGTGTATACAGAGAGAGACGTAATGCCGAGCTTCCTAACAGTCAGTTGATGGTTAAACACAACAGGGACAAGACAGGTTTAGATTCAACTGAAACCTCAAGATAAAATATATCTGAATGTGGTATTTGTCTTCATAAAACAACAACAACGACAACAAAAAAACACCTCAAAACCAAACCCAAAACACAAAGGATCCCTGAAATATTCTTCTTACCCCTAATAAGACTTCATTGTTTTTAAAGTATGCATTCAGAAACCAAGCCATTGACCCGGCTCATCCGGGTGTTGATGGACAGATGCTGCGCACCCGCGGGCAGATGGTAACCACCCGCTCTGTTTGAACAACAGCCTGAAGGAGTGTTGGTGTCAAGACACCAGTGGAGTTTGAAAGCAAGGAAGAAGGTTGGTTATTAAGCATCGCTCTAAAAGCCTCATTAGCACTGAATGAAAGGAACATGAGCTGCATTGTGTTTCTGGCACCAAAGCATGGCTTTGATTAGATCTAGTGTGCAAAGAAATCCAAGGTTACTTGGAGTGTCTAAAACCAATCCCATGAGCCGCCAGCTGCAAACCTGCCTGGAGGGAAGCGATGGGCGAGCAGGGAGCGCTCCCAGGGATCCGTCCTCAGTGAGGCCAGGAAGGAAGGATTCATCCTCAGTGAGGTCAGGAAGGAAGATGTGCCAGGGTGCCCTGCCTGCTGCTGGGAATCGCTGTTCTCCCCAGCCCCTTTGCTTCGGTGGAAGGGAAGCCCGGGTGGTTGTGGCTCTGGGTGCAATGGACCCAGAAGAGCAGGAAGGGAACGGGGAAGCGGATCCGCTCCCTCATCCATCCCAAAGCCAGTGTGGAAGGAGCTGATTCCTATGAGCTCAGCGCTGTGGTGAATGAAAGGAAGAGGCAGGGCTGCTGAGCTCCCATTCATCCCATGGATTAATCCCCCCTCCCGCTCCAGCAGAGGCACCACCAGCATCACCAGGGCTTCGCGCTTCACCTCAACGTGCCTGCAGGCACCAAACCAGGAGGCACCTCACCGCTTCGTGTCTACTCTGCAACTTCAGGTTAATATGGACTAAAGCAGTTACATCGTGAGAAGTGCTGACAGAATGTGATGTCTTTCCTTACACAAATGTAGCCCCCCCTCTCCCCCCCTTCCCCTTCCTTCTTCACCAGATAGTGTAGCCGCCGTCTGAGCCTCCCAGGAAGAAGTTGCCCTTCCGTTGTGTCACCAAGACGTTGGCTCCCTGCATTACAGCCAGCTGGGCGGCGTTGGGGGGACAGCCAGGAGGGGGGGGCTGGAAGAGAGAGAAAGGAGAGGCAGGGGGTAGCTGAGGTCACTGGGACAAAGCCATCACTCCCAGTCTGTTGCTAACCAAGCAAAGATAGAGCCCAGGAGCTGATGGGAGCCCCCAGGTTAGACACAAGTAGGAGCCTACTCTTGGCCCAAATGATGGATCAGGTTAAGATATGTTTTCCTCACGAAACAAAGGACATCTCCCCCACATCTCTGCAAACATCCAACGCTGAAGCACGCAGGGGTTTACAATCATAGAATCGTGGAATAGGTTGGGATGGAAGGGACCTTAAAGCTCCTCCAGTTCCAACCCCTTCCACTGGAGCAGGTTGCTCCAAGCCCCTGAGCCTTGAGCACTGCCAGGGACGGGACATACAGTTCTGCAGACAAAGTTATACTCACAGGGATGCTGGCGGTTCCACCAGCTCCAAACCTCGCTCCGGCATCAAAGCCACCTTCAACAAGGACCGTCGATCCCGGGGGATAAACCGGTCCCACAGGATAGTATGCCATCGGGACCGAGGAGCTGAGCGGACCCACAGCCACCGACTGGGCCATGGGCAGGAAGACCCCCGGGTACGCTGCAGACATGGTGGGCACGGTGGCAGCCCCCAGCGGCACAAAGCTGGGACGGTAAAGCTGGGGAGAAAAGAAGCCACGCAGGGAAGTTGAGAGACGTAATTCATGGAATGCTGTGAGTTGTGAGGGACCTCAGCTTCTTCGACCACAGCTTCCCTGGGCACCTTGTGCCAGCGCCTCAGCACCCTCACAGGGAAGAGCTTCTGCCTAAGAGCTCAGCTCAGTCTCCCCTCGGGCAGGTTCAAGCCATTCCCCTTGGCCTGTCCCTACAGGCCCTTGTCCCAAGCCCCTCTCCAGGTTTCCTGCAGCCCCTTTAGGCACTGAAGCTGCTCTCAGGTCTCCCCTTCAGGAGCCTTCTCTTCTCCAGGCTGCCCCAGCCCAGCTCTCTCAGCCTGGCTCCAGAGCAGAGCTGCTCCAGCCCTCGCAGCATCTCCATGGCCTCCTCTGGCCTCGCTCCATCAGCTCCACGTCCCTCTTGTTCTGCTGCCCCAGAGGTGGGTCATGACTGCAGGGGGGGTCTCCCCTTCCCGCAGCAGAGGGGCAGGATCCCTGAGCCGCTGCTCACGCTCTGGGGGTGCAGCCCAGCACACGATGTAGTGGAAGGTGTCCCTGCCCTGGGCTTGGAGCTGGAGGAGCTCTAAGGTCCCTTCCACCCAACCCATTCCATGACAAAACAAAGCCTTCAGAGCAGCATCCCACCTACCTCGGAATAAGCAGGAGGTGCGTCTGTGTAGGGTGGCGGCTGTGGCAGGGGCACGCTCTGTGGGTACACGGCGGCACTGGCCGGAGCCTGCACAGGGTAGGAGGGCTGGGTGGGATATTGTCCTGCAGGGAACAGGGGGGTCAGACCCAGGTTTCGGGGGGCGGGGGGGGTGGTACCACCCATCACCTCTGCTTCACAGCCCAAACTCAGCCCCTTCCTCTGGCCCGGGGGGGCTGATGGTGTCCCCCCCGGCTACCCCATGGCCCCCCCGGGTGCCCCTGCCCCACTCCCGCCGCTGTGTGTGGGGAGAACTGCCCCCCATCCACGTTGCCCCCAGAGCAAAGGGATCTCCCCCACTGCGAACACCCCCCCTCGTCATCCCGGGGTCCCCCTTGTGCCACCCCGACCGCCCCCCCCCCCGTTACGTCACCCAGAGGGGCTCCCGCACCCGCCATAAGATGGGGTCCATTCTGACGTCATCCAGGGGATTCCCTACGTCAGCGGGGGGGTCTCCCACACCTCAGCACGCCCCCTTCTATCCCCCCTGCGTCACACGCCCACCCCCGGGGTCCCCCCCCCGGAGCATCCCCTACGTCAGCTGGGGGGGGGGTGCCCCCACCTCAGCTCGTACGTAATAGGGGGGATCCTTTACGTCTCACACCGCAGCCCCGTCCTACGTCACAAGGGGAGGGGTTCCCCCCCCCCTTCCGGCGCCCACAGGGTTAAAGCCGGACCAAGGCGCGCGCGTTGCCATGGCGCCCCGCGCGCGCCCCCCGCCCCGCTCCCATTGGCCGCCCCGCCCGCTCGCGCGGTCACGCGCTGCGGCGGCGCCGCCGCCCTTAAAGGGGCCGCGTCCCGGAGCGGCGCTGCCCGGTGCGGGGTTGGGGGGGGGGGGGGGTGGTGTGAGGTGTCCCGGTGGAACGGGGCGCGCCCCCGGTCCCTTGCCCTTGCCTTTGCCGTTCATGGCGGCGGCGGCTCCGGCGGGTCCCGCTGTGCCCGCGCCGCGCGCTCCCCGCTCGGTGTCACCGCGGCGCTGCGGGAGGGGGAAGGCCGCGGAAGGGGGGAAGTGTGGGGGGGTGGTGGGTGGGGTGGGGGCAGGAAGCGTGCGCCGCGCGCAGGCGTGCGCCGTGACGTCATCGCGCGCGGGGCGAGGCCGAGCGCTCTTAAAGGGGCCGGCGGGGGCCGGGGGGGGGGCGCCTGCGCGTAGAGGCCGGAGGCGGGGCAGGGGGGGAGCTCCAGCGGTGAAAGCGGTTCCTAAGCAGGGTCCTCAAGCAGGGAGCAGAGAGGGCATGGGGGTGGAAGGGGCCCGTAAGCAGGACCGGGGTTGGGGAGCCTCCGGGTAGGCCCAAGGGGTGAGAGGCCTGGAGGGGTCCCGAGCGGTGCGGGGGCCTCTGAGTGGAGCTGGGGAGGGGAATGGGGGTCCCGGGTAGGGAGAGGCCTGGGCCTTGGGGTTGCGGGGTTTGGAGGCGCCAGTATTGAGGGGGGACCATAACCAGGGTCCAGGGGGACCCAGCGCCATTGCCCTGCCAGGGCAGCACTGGTGGTGGCTGAGGGACCCCCGTGCTCCCCTGCTCCCACCTGAGCACCCCGTGGAAGAAGCTGCCTCCGAGCTCATGCATAAAAGATCAATGGAAGGGTTGGTAACCTCCAAGTCTTGGGAAGCTGAATGAAGCCCTAAGGCCTGAGAAGCCTCAGCGGGCAGAGCGGCTCCTCAGCACGGCGCCTGTGCTCACAGCAGCCTCAGCGCCAGGGTACGTTGGTTCTGCTAAGCCGTGCCCTTGGGGTTGTTGGTACAAGGCCTGAGTCCTCCCCAGGGCCCTCCACAGGAGCACATTTCCCCCTCTCTGCAGCAAGGAGTCCATAGAGGCCCTTCTTTTGGGCGGTGCCGTCCTGCCATGGGACCCGTTGGCATCAGCATGGTCTCCCCCAATGCATGTGGGGCACAAAAGCCACTGAAGCGACCACAGTCTCCCCTTCCTGCCCCAAGTGGAGCCAAAATGCTGCCAGGTAGCAGAAGATGGGGCCGTGTATGTGCATTCCTCAGGCTTGTTCTGCCCCCCTGTTCCCCTTCATCCAGCACCAGCACAGGAGAGGCCTCAGTGGGTTTATGGAAAGAAAGAGAGCACCTCTTTGTTTCAAGCACTCTTTTGCCTTGTATTTAGGGCTGCATCTGCAGGAGCTTGCAGTCATCGTCCAGTCCTGTTCAACAAAGCTCTGGCGTCTGTTTGGCTTAAAAACACCATGGGGTGAAAGGAGGGGAGGGAGGCTTCTAGTAATGACCTTAATGCATCTGGGGTGAGTTATGGGGCTTAAACACATCACAAAACTCTGCTGCAGGTGCTGCGTGCTGCTGATCTGCCAGCAGAAGGTGCAGTTGGAGGGCTGGAGCTGTGCACAGAAGGTATGGGGGAACCCAGTTCTATGCGAAGCCTTGTGCAGAACAGTGATGTATATCGACAGCAATGAAAAGAGCACAAGAAAGTGTACACCCCCCCTGTGATAAACTTTCTGGCTGCGTTTGGGCCAGAGTTGAAGGGCACAGCTCTTTGCCAAGCTCGTTTCCAGGCATCTCAATCAAGAAGATCATTGTTCTCCTCCCTATTTAAGTGACCTCCTCATGAATAATGTACCGCCTGCCTGATGAATATGCACGCTGCCTGGTGTGCCTGGGAGGGCTCCATCAATAATTCATGCCTGGAGATGTCCTTCACCTTGCAGCTGTGCAGGAACTGGAAAAAATAATACGAATAATTGGAAAATTACCCTTGAAAGTGGGAGAGGAGGTGGCTGGAAATCTGCCCTGGGAAACGTGGAATGGGGGGGTGTAAAGTGTGAGCAAAGGAAGTGAAGGGCAGAGCGTGTGTGTTCCCAAACCCAGCCCCAGGGCTCGCAGGATCTGCTCAGGATTAAGCCCCTTCAGCAGCTCCTGGCTTCAGACCCTGAGTTATTCCAACAAATGGGCTTTTTCCCACTCTCCCCCTCTCATTACGCGGAAAACTTCCTTGCAAAGGAAGCATGAAGCGCTCTGCGAGGTGGGAAAGGCGAGGAGAATGGGTTCGCATTCAGTGGAGCCGGGCTGTTTGGGAGGCCCCTGCCTTCACATCCTTTGGGGTTGTTTTCAGATGCATTTTCACTGCTGATCACCTCCGTTAAGGGCCCTCCTGGGACTCCAAGGGGGGGGAAAAACCCCACTGAATTAAGTGAAAAGCTCTGACTCATCCTGAATGGTCCTTGTGCTGCATGAGCACCTTGTGCCCAAGCAGCCAGGGAGCCCCCAGCATCCTGGCCTGGCTCAGCACCAGTGCGGCAGCAGGGCCAGGGCAGGGATTGTGCCCCTGCGCTGGGCACTGGTGAGGCTGCAGCTCGAGTCCTGTGCTCAGCTCTGGGCCCCTCACTGCAAGAGAGACCTTGAGGGGCTGGAGCGGGGCCAGAGAAGGGCAATGGGGCTGGTGCAGGGCCTGGAGCCCAAGGGTGATGGGGAAGGGCTGAGGGACCTGGGGGGTTCAGATGGAGAAGAGAAGGCTCAGGGGGGACCTGATGGCTCCCTACAAGTGCCTGAGAGGAGGATGGAGCCAGGAGGGGCTGGGCTCTGCTCCCAAGGAACAAGGGATGGGACAAGAGGAACCGGCCTCAAGCTGCACCAGGGCAGGTTTAGATGGAGCTGAGGAACAATTCCTGCCCCAGAGGGTGCTCAGGCATTGGAACAGGCTGCCCAGGGCAGGGCTGCAGGCACCGGCCCTGCAAGGGTTCACACCCTGTGGGGACGAGGCCTCAGTGCCATGGGTTAGGGGTGGCCTTGGCAGGGCTGGGGAATGGTTGGACTTGATCTTGAAGCTCTTTTCCACCCTGGTTGATTCTCGGCTTCTATGCTTCTAAAGCCTAAATGGCTGAGTCTGCCTGTTGGGATGAGCTGGAAGTCCTTATTTCCACAGCCCAGGGTTATTGAAGCAGAGTGTGTGGGATAATCCCCGTTGTTTGCTCCTTAGCGCAGCAAAGCTGAAGCAGCAGTCAAAACTGAGCTCATTGCAGTGCCCTTATGAGCAGATCTGTGAAACTTTACTGTGTGTAATCAGGGTGAAGAGGTACTTGGAGGCAGGGAGCACCCTCTGCGTGCAGGGCTATAATTAATTGCATAGGAGTAATGAAGAAGCAGTTGTTAATTACTGCCTGATGGCTTCCACCATGGGAAGTGCTCTCCTTCCTCCCCCCCCCCTGAAATCCAGGGGGTTCTCTCCTTGCCTTTGCCAGGACAGGATTTCACCCAACGCCACGCCACGGCCTGGAAGTTCTCATGGAAACCTGGGAGCCTGTTTCCAGCTCGGAGGCGAGAAGCGAGGCTGAGGCTGGATCTATCCCAGCACCAACAAACCTGCGTTAAACCCCCCTGTGCTTAAGCTCAGGCTCAGGACGTTTGTGTGCAGCTGGCGTCGCTTTGCCATGGGGGAGCCAAAGTCCTGGCTTGCTTGTTCCGGGACAGTTCCTGGAACAGCTGGAATAAGCATCTCCGTGGCATGTGTGGGGCTGGAGGCCTTCCTGGAGCAAATCAGACGTGGCAGAAGGGGCAGGGTCAGGTGCAGAGCCTCCTCTGCCCCATGGCTGCGGGTGCTTGTGGGCATGGCCAGGGAAGCTGCGCTGTTCCTTTGGGCAGGAGCTGTCGTCACAGAGGAGCTCCGGAACAAAGGGCACATTCTTGCAGTCAGCAGTTTAGTTTCGGAGCTCTTCCTGTCACCCAGTGCATTAATCCCCCCCTTCCGAAAAGAGCTCTTTTCCTGCAGGCAGAAAAAGCTTTCCAGCCCTCCTAAAGTCAATTCCCCTTCAAGCAGCATTAAAATGCACCGAGAGCCCTTTCCCGATGTGCATTGTATTAGGCGTTATGGCAATGTATGGAAATGAGCCTGGATCCAATGAGATGGAAGCATTTAAATATTCATCATGCCAGTACAGCATATGCAAAGCAGGCTCTGGGCAGGGCTGGGCCGAGCTGCTTTCATTTGCTTTCCTGTGCCTAATGAGGCTGGTAATGACGCGCTCGGCGCTGGGGCTGGAGCTGCGTGGGGCTGCAGCGGCCGGGGCTCGTCGGTGCTAAAGGCATTGCATTCGGTCAAGACGGAGGGGCTGGGTCAGCGCAGGTGATGCTCAGCCAAGAGACCCTCCTGTGCACGCAGGGAGGGACGTGGGGTGGGTGCAGCCACGCGCTGGGTTTGCACTTCTTTCGCTGCTAGGTCCGTGCTAATGTGGCCGTTCCCTCACGGGTGATGGGAAGAGCGCTGTGGTTGTCAGTATCTTATGATTGAAAGCCCCATTTGATTCCTCAGGCTCCTTAGCTGTGTGGAATCCCACCTCTCTTCTCATCCTTCCATAGCCTGGTGGTGGTTATTCACCTGTTTCCAGCAGGTATCGTTGCTTGCCGTGGGAAGCTTTATGGCCTGTCCAAAACCAGCTAGAAGAGCACACAAAACTTTTTATGATCTCTTGTTATGATTTATTATCATCAGACCCCCCCTGCAGTCCTGAGCCAGCTCTGGGGCAGCAGCACAAGGACTGGACCTGTTGGAATGAGCCCAGAGGAGGCCATGGAGCTGCTGCGAGGGCTGGAGCAGCTCTGCTCTGGAGCCAGGCTGAGAGAGCTGGGCTGGGGCAGCCTGGACAAGAGAAGGCTCCTGAAGGGGAGACCTTAGAGCAGCTCCAGTGCCTAAAGGGGCTGCAGGAAACCTGGAGAGGGGCTTGGGACAAGGGCCTGTAGGGACAGGCCAAGGGGAATGGCTTTAACCTGCCAGAGGGGAGACTGAGCTGAGCTCTTAGGCAGAAGCTCTTCCCTGTGAGGGTGCTGAGGCGCTGGCACAGGGTGCCCAGGGAAGCTGTGGCTGCCCCATCCCTGGCAGTGTTCAAGGCCAGGTTGGACACAGGGTCTTGGAGCAAGCTGCTCCAGTGGAAGGGGTCCCTGCCCTGGCAGGGGTTGGAGCTGGGGGAGCTTTAAGGTCCCTCCCAACCCAATCCATTCTGTTATTCCAGGTGTGGTGAGAAAGGGACTCAGTCCATCAGCTCTTTCTGCAGGGATGGTGGGATTCATCCAGCTCACAGGGATGGGAAAGAAGGAAAACTGATTTGGCTTTCTCAAGCCCTGCTTGTTTTCGAGAGGTGCTGAGCTGTTACGTTGGAGTTTTTGTGCCTTCCCTCCTCTTTTCCTGCCGGGAGCTAAGAAGGAAGTTCCAATTCTAAACCAGATACAGAATGAAGATGAGCATCTTCTCTGCTTCCTTTCTCTTTAATGATTCCGTGATGCTCTAATTGGGCTAAAAGTTGCCTTCAAAAGCCGCAGAACTGCACCTGTGCTTCTAATGAGCTTTGCAATTACAGGAATAGCTTCATCTTCCTTTTAATTAGGCAGTGACAAGGTGAAAGTTGCACCTGAGTTCCTTTTGTGCTGCTGGTTTCTTCGCTCCGGCCCCCAGTGCGCAGCTTGGCAGAGTCCCTGCGCCGGGGTTAATTCCCAGACCTCGCACAGGCTGCGGGATCCTGCCTGGAAGCTCACCTGAGCAGCAGGAGTCGGAGCCTCCGGTAGCACATTCCCCCCTGGAGACACCCGGAGCAAATCACATCCGTGGCCTGGGAACTCCGACTGCAGCCCCGCAGCCTCCCAGGGTCACCCTCACGCTTGGCACTGGAGGGCAGCCACACGTGGCCGGTGTGATCCCCGTATCCCATTGTCCCTGCAGGAATCCCAGGATCCTGCAATGGTTTGGGTTAAAGCGCATCCAGTTCCAGCCCCTGCCACTCCATCTCCTCTTGGCCATCGAGCCATTGACCACAACTCTGCACGGGCCATCCAGGCAATTCCTTATCCACCAAGTGCTCCGTCCATCAAATCCATGTCTCTCCGGTTTAGAGACAAGGATGTTGTGCAGGACAGTGTCAAATGCCTTGCACAAATCCAGGTAAATTCCATCCTTATCCACCAACACTGTGGCTCCATCATAGAAGGCCACCACATTTGCCAGCCAAGGCCTGCCCTTAGAGATGCCATGGTGGCTGTCACCAGTCCCCCTCTGTTGTCCATGTGCCTTAGCATGTTTTCCAGGAGGATCTGCTCCATGATCTTAGGATCATGGAATCATGGAATAGTTTGGGTTGGGAGGGACCTTAAAGCTCCTCCCGCTCCAACCCCTGCCATGGGCAGGGACCCCTTCCGCTGGAGCAGGGTGCTCCAAGCCCCTGTGTCCAACCTGGCCTTGAACACTGCCAGGGATGGGGCATCCAAACCTTCTCCATTCAACCCATTCCAATGTCCCAGCACCCTCACAGGGAAGAGCTTCTTCCTTATCTCCAACCTGACCTTCCCCTGTCTCAGTCTGAACCCATCTGGGGGGGATATTTCCCCTTTTCCAGGCAGGAAGGTGCTGCTGCGCACAAGGGGGTGCTGGTGGCTCCGTGCATCCTCCCTTTGGGACTCCACATCTGTCCGCAGGTTCTGTTCATCCCATGGAAATCAAGAATCCCCCTTTTCAGAGCAGCTCCAGCCGTGGGATCCAAAGCCAGCGGAGGGCAGGAGCCCATGGATCTGCTCATCCCTGGGATGTGCAGCCCCACATGGGAGCGGGATTCCGGGCGGCCGGCACGCCGGGCTCAGCCTCCTGCATATTACAGTGGGAGGCTGGAGCTGGAGCTAATGCTATGCTGGGAAGATGGAGCCTCCTGAATTATTCCTGTGGCTTCCCGCGGGAAGCAGGCGCTGCTCCCGCTCCAGCTCCCACTGGAAAGGCTTTGGGGTGGTCCCGAGCCCTGGCAGGCGGCGGGGTCAGCACCAGGGCTCTATCCCAAGCGTGTTCCTGGAGGAAAAGTGGATAATGGGGGGGGTGGTGTGAAGGGGAACAAATGGAGCCCTTTGTGCTGCCCCGGGGTGTTCCCGTTAATGTGGTGATTAATGTATTCATTTATGCTGATGAAATGCTGTGTTAGGGGCTTGATGAGCCGGCGCCGAGCCGGGGTCAGGAGGGCTGCTCCGGGTGGGATCTGGTGGGTGCTGCAGAGCTGGGGGCTCCCCTTGCACCCAGCCAGCAAACTGGGGGACACGGGGCTTGCAAAGGGGATGGGGTTTGGGAAGAGGTGGGAATTTACCAGGGTTGGGGTTTGGGGGGGTCCTGGCACTTCGGGGCCTCACTTTGAGGGGGGGTCCGGGATGCGGGGGCTCCGGCTTTTGGAAGGGGCAGCAATTTGGGCTCCACTGCTTGGCAGTGGGGAGTTTCTGGGTGGTCAGGATGGGATTGAGGATGCCTGCGGAAGGTCTGGGTTTGGGGCTCCCGGTCTGGGGGGGCTCTGGGTTTGAGATGCCCTGGGTTGGGGTTTCCAGGCCGGGGGGGGCTCCACTTAGGGGGAAGTCTGGCCCGAAGTGAGTCTGGGGCAGCTCCAGCCTTGGGGTGCTCTGGGTTTGGGAGTCTGGGATTTGGGGATGCTCCGAGCTGGGGGGGGGGGTTCTGGTTTAGGGGAGTCCTGAGCTTTGGAGCTCTGACATTGGGGGTCTCAGGGCTGGAGGGGGCTCTGCTATCAGGGTCTGGTCGGGGGGGGGGGCTGTGGTTTGGGGGTCTCGGGACTGGGGAGCTCTGATTTGGGGGTTGTGGGGCTGGAGGGGGCTCTGCTTTGGGGGCTGGGGAGGGGTTTTGGTTTCAGGGTATTGGGGCTGGGGGCTTTTGGGGGGACTCTGGTTTCGGGGTGCCAGGGCTGTGGCTCGGGAGGGCTCTACTCGGGGAGTGCCCAGGTTTTGGGGGTGTCCCTTGCTTCGGGGGGGGATCTTTGGTTTTGGGGGGTCCCCGGTTTTGGGGCATCTCTGGGTTTGGGGTGTCAGGTCCCTGGGTTTGGGTAGTCCCTGCTCGGGGGGGTCCCACTTTGGCAGAGTCCCTGTTTGGGGGGGTCCTGCTTTCGGGGGGTTCCCTGCTCGGAGTGTCCCCGGTTTTGGGGGTACCCGGTTTCAGAAGAGTCCCTGCTTTTGTGGGGGTCCTGGTTTAGGGGGGCCCTTGCTCTGGAGGGTCCCTGCTCAGGGTTCCTCGGTTTCGGGGTGGTCCGGGTTTGGCGGGGTCCCTGCTCGGGGCTTCCGGTTTCAGGACGGTCCCGGTTTTGGAGGGGGGTCTCTGATTTCAGGGTCTCGGGTCCCTGGCTTAGGGCGGCGAGTCCCGGTTTCGGGGTGTCCCGGTTCGGAAGGGTCCCTACTCGGGGTGTCCCGGTCCGGTGGGGTCCCGGTTCCGAGGGGTCCCGGTTCGGAGGGGTCCCCGCTCGGGGGGTCCCGGTCCGGTGGGTTCCCGAGCGCCCCCCGGCGGCCGCGGCCGCGCAGCACCCGCCGGCTGCGGCAAAGGCCTGCGCATAAATTATGTTCATGACGCAGCAGCTAAAAAATCCCCCCCGGGAGGCGCGCAGGAGCCCGCACCCGCGGAGCGCCGCGGCCCCGCCCGCCCCGGCCCCGCACCCCCGCACCCTCACCCCGCACCTTCCCCCCGCAGCGCCCCGCTCCGCGCCCGCGGGGTCCCGGCTCCGCTGCCGCCTCCCGCCGGCCCCCCCCTCCCTCCCCTTTGTGCCGCCGCCGCCGCTGTGCGATGAATCTTTAATTGTCCCCCGGCAGGCGCGGAGCGGCGCGGAGCGGCCCCGCGGAACACCCGCGGCCAGCGCCCGGCGCGGTGAGTGCGGGGCCGGGGCCGGGCGGGGGGCGGTGGGTCCCGGCGCGGTGAATATGCAATGCCTTAATTAGCATAATTTATATATTTATGATAAAGAGCGATGGATGGGGGGGGGGGGGGGAAACCGGGCGGAGGGAACGCGGCGGAGCGCGGGGTGCAGCGCTGGGGGGGATTGGGGGGAGTTTGGGGGGGTGGAAAACTGGGGAGAAGTGGGGATGCGGATGGGGGGCACGGGATGGGGGGGTGGGATTAGGGGAGAGCGCGGAGAGTTGGGGGTCCCTGAGGGACCCTGGAGCTGGGGGTGTCCAGGGAAGGGGGACAGAGGGGGCTGGCGAGCCCCGGGGCAGGGAAAGGGGGTGACAGCCCCGGGGGCTGTGGAGATGGGGTTTGGGGTGCAGGAGAGGAGGAGCAGGGCTGGAGACGAACAGTGCCGGGGGGGGGGGACACGGGACAGTGTTGGGGTCCTGCCGAGGGAAGGCAAAGGGACCCTGGGGTGGGAGACGAGGGGTGCGGGGGGGCAGGAGCAAGGCAGGGATTTGCGGGTCCAGGCGCTCCCGGGGGGGGGAGAGCAGAGCCCGGGGGGATGGGGGTGTCCAAGGGCATTTCGGGTTCTCTGCAGGGTTTGTGGCACCGCAGGGGTCGGGGGGGGTCTTTGTGGTGCTGCGGGGGTCAGGGGGTTTGTTTTTGGTGCTGCGGGGGTCAGGGGGGGCTGTGCACCCCTGCGGGGGGGTCAGTGCCCCGGGGGCAGCTCGCACGAGCACCCTGCACCCCTCTATTTGCTTCTCGGGGTGGGGGGGACCTGGCCTTGGATGCTGCAGAGCCCCGGCTGGCAGAGGATGGGGGGGGGCTGTGGAGAGGAGAGCAGGGGCTGTGTCCCCCCCCCAGCCCCATCCCCATCCCCTGCAGCAGTCTCAGGGTCAGGCTTGGTCCTGAGCCCGCTCCAAAAGCCCCTGAGGGAGCACTGGGGGGGCAGAGCAGTGCCCCCCCCATGGCATTCATGGGATCATAGGCTTGGGGGGGGGGGCTGTGCTCTCTGAACCAGCCGTGATGTTCCTCTGGGATGTCCTGGGGTGTCGAGGTGGCTCCAGACCCTCCCTTGGCAGGAGGAGTGATGGATGCTCCGGGCACTGTCTTGAAGGGCTTGGGAGAGCCAAGCTCTGCTCCTGGTTTTGCCACGCTCCTCTGGCGTGACCTTGGGAGGTGAACTCAATCCCATCTCCTCCGGGTGGAGCGGGAATAAAAATACCTTCCCAGCTGGAAAAGTGGTGCTGGAGAAAGGAGGGGATTCCTGGGAAGTCACCGTCAGCTGATGCGGGTGCTCCCTGTGATGGGCACTGGGTCTGCAGTGCAAGAGGCAGGGAAGGGAGCTCCCCACCTCCCGCCCTCAGGATCAGGTTTGAGCCCCAAACACCCTGTGAAGGTGGAAGCAAAGAGGAAGAGATTGAGCTGAGGATGAAGAGATCCAAGTGAGGATGGAGAGATCCAGACAAGGATGGAGAGATCCAAGTGAGGATGGAGAGATCCAGACAAGGATGAAGAGATCCAGCTGAGGATGGAGAGATCCAAGCGAGAATGGAGAGATCCAAGCAAGGATGGAGAGATCCAAGCAAGGATGGAGAGATGCAAGCAAGGATGGAGAGATCCAGCTGAGGATGGAGAGATCTGCTGAGGATGGAGAGATCCAACTGAGGATGGAGAGATCCAAGCAAGGATGGAGAGATCCAACTGAGGATGGAGAGATCCAAGCGAGGATGGAGAGATCTGCTGAGGATGGAGAGATCTGCTGAGGACGGAGAGATCTGCTGAGGATGGAGAGATCCAGCTGAGGATGGAGAGATCCAGCTGAGGATGGAGAGATCTGCTGAGGATGGAGAGATCCAACTGAGGATGGAGAGATCCAAGCAAGGATGGAGAGATCCAAGCAAGGATGGAGAGATCCAACTGAGGATGGAGAGATCCAAGCGAGGATGGAGAGATCTGCTGAGGATGGAGAGATCTGCTGAGGATGGAGAGATCCAGCTGAGGATGGAGAGATCCAGCTGAGGATGGAGAGATCCAGCTGAGGATGGAGAGATCCAACTGAGGATGGAGCAATCTGCTGAGGATGGAGCGATCCAACTGAGGATGGAGCGATCTGCTGAGGATGGAGCGATCCAACTGAGGATGGAGAGATCCAACTGAGGATGGAGAGATCCAACTGGGGATGGAGAGATCCAACTGAGGATGGAGAGATCCAACTGAGGATGGAGAGATCCAGCTGAGGATGGAGCGATCCAACTGAGGATGGAGAGATCTGCTGAGGATGGAGAGATCTGCTGAGCATGGAGAGATCCAGCTGAGGATGGAGAGATCTGCTGAGGATGGAGAGATCCAGCTGAGGATGGAGAGATCTGCTGAGGATGGAGACAGCCAAGTGAGGATGGAGAGATCCAACTGAGGATGGAGAGATCCAGCTGAGGATGGAGCGATCCAACTGAGGATGGAGAGATCTGCTGAGGATGGAGAGATCTGCTGAGCATGGAGAGATCCAGCTGAGGATGGAGAGATATGCTGAGGATGGAGAGATCCAGCTGAGGATGGAGAGATCTGCTGAGGATGGAGACAGCCAAGTGAGGATGGAGAAATCCAACTGAGGATGAAGAGATCCAACTGAGGATGAAGAGATCCAACTGAGGATGAAGAGATCCAACTGAGGATGGAGAGATCCAAGTGAGGATGGAGAAATCCAGCCAAGGGTGAAGAGATCCAACTGAGGATGGAGAGATCCAACTGAGGATGGAGAGATCCAGCTGAGGATGAAGAGATCCAACTGAGGATGGAGAGATCCAACTGAGGATGAAGAGATCCAACTGGGGATGGAGAGATCCAACTGAGGATGGAGAGATCCAAGCAAGGATGGAGAGATCCAACTGAGGATGGAGAGATCCAGCTGAGGATGGAGAGATCTGCTGAGGATGGAGACAGCCAAGTGAGGATGGAGAAATCCAACTGAGGATGAAGAGATCCAACTGAGGATGGAGAGATCCAACTGAGGATGGAGAGATCCAAGCGAGGATGGAGAAATCCAGCCAAGGGTGAAGAGATCCAACTGAGGATGGAGAGATCCAACTGAGGATGGAGAGATCCAACTGAGGATGGAGAGATCCAACTGAGGATGGAGAGATCCAGCTGAGCATGGAGAGATCCAGCTGAGGATGGAGAGATCTGCTGAGGATGGAGAGATCCAGCTGAGCATGGAGAGATCCAGCTGAGCATGGAGAGAACCAGCTGAGCATGGAGAGATCCAGCTGAGGATGGAGAGATCTGCTGAGCATGGAGAGAACCAGCTGAGCATGGAGAGATCCAGCTGAGGATGGAGAGATCTGCTGAGCATGGAGAGATCCAACTGAGGGTGGAGAGATCCAACTGAGGATGGAGAGATGCAGCTGAGGATGGAGAGATCCAGCTGAGGATGGAGAGATCCAACTGAGGATAGAGAGATCTGCTGAGCATGGAGAGATCCAGCTGAGGATGGAGAGATCCAGCTGAGGATGGAGAGATCCAGCTGAGGATGGAGAGATCCAGCTGAGGATGGAGAGATCTGCTGAGGATGGAGACAGCCAAGTGAGGATGGAGAAATCCAACTGAGGATGAACATATCCAACTGAGGATGAAGAGATCCAACTGAGGATGGAGAGATCCAAGCGAGGATGGAGAAATCCAGCCAAGGGTGAAGAGATCCAACTGAGGATGGAGAGATCCAACTGAGGATGGAGAGATCCAAGCGAGGATGGAGAAATCCAGCCAAGGGTGAAGAGATCCAACTGAGGATGGAGAGATCCAACTGAGGATGGAGAGATCCAACTGAGGATGGAGAGATCCAGCTGAGGATGAAGAGATCCAACTGAGGATGGAGAGATCCAACTGAGGATGGAGAGATCCAACTGAGGATGGAGAGATCCACTGAGGATGGAGAGATCCAGCTGAGGATGAAGAGATCCAACTGAGGATGGAGAGATCCAGCTGAGGAGGGAGAGATCCAACTGAGGATGGAGAGATCCAACTGAGGATGGAGAGATCCAACTGAGGATGGAGAGATCCAGCTGAGGAGGGAGAGATCCAACTGAGGATGGAGAGATCCAACTGAGGATGGAGAGATCCAGCTGAGGATGGAGAGATCCAACTGAGGATGGAGAGATCCGCTGAGGATGATGAGATCCAAGCGAGGATGATGAGATCCAAGCAAGGATGATGAGATCCAGCTGCAGATGAAGACCATGCCATGGCCAGGGGGGAAATGTTTCTCTTTCATGGTGTGCAGAGGATTTTGCCTTAACCATTAAAGCACGATCCAGACTGGGTTCGGGTCCTGCCTTTTCTCAAGCAGGTTTTGGGACCCTCCACCAGCTCTTTCCTCTCTCTTGCCTCACTGATGCCAACCAGCGTCTCCCATCTCCTGCTCCCAGCCATTTGCAGCTCTCCAGGGGTTAATCCAGGCTGGGAAGCGCTTGCTCTGTGGCAGCAGCTCCATTTCTCCACTGATGCGAATTCCTGAGCTGGCTCCTGGCCTTGGCAGGCTCCCCATGGCCGCACATCCAGGACCGTGGCCGCACATCGAAGACCGTGGCCTCGCATCCAGGACCGTGGCCTCGCATCCAGGACCGTGGCCTCGCATCCAGGACCGTGGCCTCACATCCAGGACCGTGGCCTCACATCCAGGACCGTGGCCTCGCATCCAGGACCGTGGCCTCGCATCCAGGACCGTGGCCTCGCATCCAGGACCGTGGCCTCGCATCCCAGCTCCACATAACCCTGTGCTTTCCTTTATCACCTTCATTATCAGCCCCAAGTGGCTGCGTTTCCCACTGGCATTGGAGGATGAGCTGGGCCTTTAGAATGAGTTTTCCTGGCGTCTCCTTCGGGATTCAGCTGCCCCAGCCTGGGGTTTTCCAGGCATGACGCTGACTCAGGGCTGTGACTGAGGAGCCAGCGTGGATGCTGCCAGCTCCCGCTGCAGCTCCAGCCTTCAGGAATCCTGTAGCTGGCTGCACGGCTGTGCTGAGCAAGGCTCTGCTCCGGCTCACTGCTCCCCTGTGCCAGGGGTGGCATCTCCTCATCTCCTGCCTCAGTTTCGCCATCAGTGAACGCAGGAAGGCTGGAGAGCGACACCGTGTAGAAGGCACTTTAAGGGGGAAGCACAACAAGCACCTTGCAAACAGCTTGGGGGCACTGGGGTCCGGGTCCCCCCCACTGAGACACCTGGGAATGTGCTTGGGAAAACAATCCTTCGTTTCCAGCCTGGATCTTTCCGCATCACTCGGGCTCTGCTCTTACCATAAAGCTTCATGTCCAAGGAAATGACCCGGATCTGTGCCCTTCGCATCGGTGACGGCTTTGCTGGGAGGTCTCGGGGTGCTGGTACCACTGTGGGCAATTCCCAAGGGCTGGAGCAGCTCTGCTCTGGAGCCAGGCTGAGAGAGCTGGGCTGGGGCAGCCTGGACAAGAGAAGGCTCCTGAAGGGGAGACCTGAGAGCAGCTCCAGTGCCTAAAGGGGCTGCAGGAAACCTGGAGAGGGGCTTGGGACAAGGATCGGGATGTCCATCCATAGGAATTAACCCAGGTTAATGACAGTGGGCAAGCAGCGAGCTGGAGCCGTGCCCAAGGCGTCTTCAGCGCTTGAGCAAACCTCTTTGGGTTTCTCACCTGTGCCAAGTTGGTTCCAACTTAGATTTCCACCCACTTGGGATCCAAGTGGCTCCGTCTCTGACTCATCACCACTCCTAATTAACACGGCAATTATGTTCACAGGGAGACTTGGAGCATCTGAAATTATCCCCCCCCCTTTGCTTTTTCCTTTAATATTGTTATTATTAGTTTGTGCATTTCATCTCCTCGCCGCCATCTGCTCGCGCTGCTGGCTCCCTGCTCTGCTCCCAGCCCCACCAGCTGGGCACATCACTTGTCCCGTTCATGGCAAGCTAAAACCCAGAAGGACCAAGTGTGAAGGAGCGAAACGAAAGGGTGCAGGAGGAGCAGCCCACTCGCACCCAGCAGCACCAGGCTCTGCTCAATCGAGGGCATGGAACAGAGGGAAAAGTCCTTCTCGCTCCTCTTCTCTTTGCTTGGGTCTTCCTCCCGTGGGGCAGGCCTGGGCAGATCTACGCTTGGATGCAGGGGGATGATCCAGGTTGGAGCAGGGATTTGCTGCTCTCTTCAGCCTCGCAGTTGTGCTAGAAGAGACCTGCAGGTCTGAGGGAGGCTCTTGGACTTGGGATGCTGGGGATGGAGAGCAGCGGCTCTGGTGCTGGCGGCATCATCCAGGCCCCAAGCTCCCAGCGTGTGCATTAACTTGGGTACCACACACGTTCGGGGCAGCTCCTGGCTTGCCTTGAGTCGCCTTTTCCCAGCGCTTCCCTTTGGCAGCGGTGAGGATCAATGAGCAGGAATTAGGTTGTGAGGATGGGGATGCCTTTGAGTTATCCGGTTGCTCCTCCCTGCAGAGCTGGGCACAGAGACAGCTCCGGGCTTTCTCTCCTTAGAGCCCAAGCCCGGAGCACCGCAGCCCAGCAGGACGCAGGAGCCAGCCCCATCTCCTGCCAGGAGCATCCCTTCAGCCCCAAGCAAACAGTGAGTGAGTACCCGGGGCTGCCTCCATCATCCCATGGGATTGTGGCTCCGGGCTCTGCTCTCTGGGGTGGGTTTGGGGTTTGGATGTGCCTCGGCTCTGCAGGAAGGGGCTCCCCACAGACCATCCCTTCCCTTCCAGCTGCTTTCACTGTGCCCTTGCTGCCCGTTTGGGATCCCAGCTCGGGCTCAGCTCCCCCTGTGACCGCTATGGGACAGGCACTGGGGAGCTGCGGAGGTGATGGGATGAGAGGTGGAAGCTTTCCCAGCTCTCCCAGGCTCAGGTGTAGGAAAAAGCTGCTACAAGACACCGGGGGGGTGGCTCCTTGTTAGCAAAGCCCCTGGGGCTGCTCTGCTTGTGCTGGGCTCCAGCGGGCAGCAAGGTTTGGTGATGCAGAGGGAAGATCAACCTGGAGCAAGTGCATCACCCCCATGGGATGGCATCAGCCCCGCTGTGCCCCAGCTGCCCTCCCTTGGCCAGGGTCTCTACACAGAGCTTCAGGAAGCTCTTCTGGAGCCTTTTCCTTCCCTTGCTCCCTGCAGTGGGACCCGGTGGGGCTGCTTTGCCTGCGCGGGCTGCCGGGGCAGGGATGCCCTGCTCTGCCTTCCTCACCTGAGCTGGGCTCCGGCTGCTGGGGGCTCATTAACTTTTCATGGGCAGCAGCCTGGCTCTGGCTCTGCTGCACTGGCATGGATGGCGCAGAGCCCTGCGCCGACGGCTTCGGAGGAGAATTTGGCTCTTAATCCAACGGAGGCTCCTTTGGACCAACAGGATCCGAGTCCCTCTGGTTCCTAATTGCACACAAATGCCAGCTCCGGTGCAGGATGCGCTCGGTGGCCCCAGCAGGAGCCTGGTGGCTTCTGAGGCACAGAGAAATGGTAAAGGGTTTGTACAACGGTGCTGGGGATGTTTCCTGCATCCTGGAAGTGCCTCTTGGGCTGATGATGTGTCAGAGTGGAGCAGCAGGGGATGCCTGCACCACGTTCCCTGTCCGGAGGGAAACCCAACGGATGGGATGCACTGGCACCAGTCTGGGGCTGAAATTCCCGTGTGGATGAGCTGTGAGCTTGAGCCCAGAGCCCCCCCCGGTGCGGGGCTGCACCCCCAGAGCGGGAGCAGCAGCTCCGGGAGGGGATCCTGCCCCTCTGCTGCGGGAAGGGGAGACCTGAGAGCAGCTCCAGAGCCTAAAGGGGCTGCAGGAAACCTGGAGAGGGGCTTGGGACAAGGGCCTGTAGGGACAGGCCAAGGGCAATGGCTTGAACCTGCCCGAGGGGAGACTGAGATGAGCTCTTAGGCAGAAGCTCTTCCCTGGGAGGGTGCTGGGACACTACAATGGGTTGAATGGAGAAGGGTTGGATGCCCCAGTGCTCAAGGCCAGGTTGGACACAGCGGCTTGGATCACCCTGCTCCAGTGGAAGGGGTCCTTGCCCGTGGAGGAGCTTTAAGGTCCCTCCCAACCCAAGCCATTCCATGGTTCCACGATCCTATGCTAGGGGAGAGCTCAGCTCCGGTCACTCCAACCCGCATCAATGTGCCCCAGGCGCGGCAGCAGTTACACAAACAAGGACGCCTTCGCCCATGCATGGAGTAAGTCAAGGTCATCTGGGCTGGTTAAATCCATCCCGAGACTTTCCTAATCAAACATTCATAAGCCTTTCAGAAAGGCAATTGTGCTCCTACACAGCAGCGCGGGGACGATAACGTGAGCCAAGGAGTTACTGGAGGGCATGGGAAGAGGACGAGTTGCCTTCCAACGAGTGGGCCGAGCCCCTTCCCACCATCAGCGCCTCATTCCGTGCTTTAATGAAGTATCCCCATGGATTTCGGTCCCCTTAGGAAAGAGCAGATTGACTCTCCTGCTTCTTGCAAACAGCATCAGGGCCTGCGTGTGCGCCCGAGCGTTGGGCAGAGGCTTCAGATGGGAGCCCCGGGTGGTTTGTGCCTGGAGCTTTGAGGGATTCCCAACGGTAGGAATTGAACCTCATCTCCAAAGGGGGAAAGGCTCCACCCTTGGAATAACCCTTCCCTTGCTCTGCTGCTTGTACATTGGGTGCTGCTCGCCCAATAAACGATGCTACCCCACGAGCTCATTGCCGTTGATGGGAGGTGGGGAGGGTACCCGAGGCACCGGAGCCTCCCTGGGCAGGACCTGAGCGAGCTCTGAGGGGCAGAGCTGGGTGCTAGAGGCAGAGAGGAGGTGGTGGCAGGGACCAGGGCTGCTCTGCAGCCCGGCTCCAGCCCCTGGGTGACCCTGACCCTCCCCTCTCCCCCCCTTGCAGCATGTGGAAGGTCTGAGCCCTCTCCCACCGTTGCTGGGGCACCATGGACACGGAAGCTGTGCAGCCACAGGAGGCTTTGCTGACAGTCAACGAGCAGGTACGGGCCTGTCCAGCCCCTCTGCACCCCTTCCTCTGTACCCCACAGCCATGGGGACCGTGGGCAGGGGAGTTGGGCTTTGGAGCCCCACTGCGTGCCCTGGCACGGGGTGAAAACCATCTCGCTCCTGCCCCATGCCCGCAACCACCCCGTTTGCCCCACACTTGGAAGGGGAAGGAGCTGGAGGGGCTTTAAGGTCCCTTCCAACACAAACCACACTGGGATTCGACGATGCAGGGGCTTCACCCGACCCATGGCCAGAGCCATGGGGCTGCGGACCAGCGCTGGCTCCAGTGCTGCAGAGAGGGTGCTGCTGGGGGGGCTGCAGCCGTGTTCTCCTTATGGAGGTGCTGCTGCCCATGGTGCTGGGGCGGTCACTAAAGCAGGAGGGGCTGTGACCCCCCCCCCATCCACCCCTCAAGGGGACAGCGTGGGCTCTGCTTGGTGTGGGTTAAGGATCACCCTAAGGCACATCCCATGGGGTGGTAGGAGCCCCTTCCCCCTGCCCTGGGGTGCGTGGCCTCGGGGACAGCCCTGTGGGGTCCAGCCCCTGGCACTGATGGACCCTGTGGGGCCCTCCTGCAGGTTATTGTCATGTCCAGCCATGAAACCATCCGCGTGCTGGAGGTCGGCGTGGACGCCCCGCTCCCGGCCGAGGAGGACCGGAAAGCCTTGGAGATGCCTCCAGGGGAGGTAGCGCGGGGCTCCCCGGGGGAGAGCAGCCACCCGGGCAGTGAGGACGTCCCAGGCAGCACCCAGAGCTCCTGCGGCGGGGAGGCCCCTGGTAAGGCACCGGAGTCCCCGTCCCCTTCCTGCCCCATTCCCTGCCCATCCATCCCCGCAGGTGAAGCTGGGCTCTGGAGCACGGGGTCAGAGCTGGGGGTTTGAGCTGTGCCTGTCGGTGCAGAGCATCCCTGTGCCAAGCTGGGAGAGGGGTGAGCAAAACCAGTTCCTCCTCCGGGAGCATCCCTCGACCATGTGCTTCCGATAGGGAGGACATCCATTGGTGGGGTTTTCCCTAAGGCACTGGAGTTGGGTGTCCTCTGCCCCTCACCCGGTGCTGCAGGCGCTTCCCTTCTCACCTGGGAATGCAGCTGGAATGCAGCCATTTGGGGAAATCCCGCTTCATTCCTCACTGCTTTTTGGCCAGCATCCCAGTCCTCCCATAGGATGCATCCCGAATCCACCTGCAAGCACCGCTGCCCTGGCCCCTCTCCTGCCACTCTGGTGCTTTGTTTATTAACGGGGCTTTGCTCTGGTTGCTTTGCGTTCTGCTGGAGGAAAAGGCAGGAAAAGGGTGGTTTTCTTTACGCCAAAATGGGATTAAGTGGGTTTTATACTTGAGAGTTGCCATTATTAGAAGTCGAGCAGCATAAATACGAGGGGTTGCTCAAAACCCAAGTCCTTCACAAGTAATAACCAGGGATTAGGAGCAGGGATTCCTCTCACTGGGACGGTCGCAGTGATTCAGTGACTTTGGGTGCAGGGTTGAAGACACCCAATGAAGCTCAGCCCATGGGCACCCCCCTCTGCAGGGTGCTGGCGGGTGATCGCGGTCCCTTCCCTTTCCAGCTCCCCCTGAGCAGGTCAGGAGCTGGCACTGCTTTAATTGCTGCTCATTTTGGAGCCAGCAGCTGGAGGAGGGAAATATCTCCTGCCTTAACCCTGCCATTCCCACACATTCTTCCCCAAACCCCTCCCTTTTTGCCTCCTTTCCACCGCATCCCATAAGAAGCCCCTAAATGCCTTTGCTCTGCAGAGGAAGGTCCGTCCACCTTGGGGTGCTTTCACCCGAGCTCTGTGGGGCTGCAGCTCCCCCGGGACACACACAGGAGGGTGCTTGTTCCCTGGGGATGTGTGATTTGGGTGCCCCCCACCATCACCCCCACCCTTTGTGCAGGTGAGCTCCTGTTGCTCCAGCAGCAGGACCTCTCCTGTGAGGGCTGGAGCAGCTCTGCTCTGGAGCCAGGCTGAGAGAGCTGGGCTGGGGCAGGTGGAGAAGAGAAGGCTCCTGAAGGGGAGACCTGAGAGCAGCTCCAGTGCCTAAAGGGGCTGCAGGGAACCTGGAGAGGGGCTTGGGACAAGGGCCTGTAGGGACAGGCCAAGGGGAATGGCTTGAACCTGCCAGAGGGGAGACTGAGCTGAGCTCTTAGGCAGAAGCTCTTCCCTGTGAGGGTGCTGAGGCGCTGGCACAGGGTGCCCAGAGAAGCTGTGGCTGCCCCATCCCTGGCAGTGCTCAAGGCCAGGTTGGACACAGGGGCTTGGAGCACCCTGCGCTAGTGGCAGGGGTCCCTTCCCTGGCAGGGGCTGGAGCTGGAGGAGCTTTAGGGTCCTTTCCCACTCATCCCATTCCCTGGTCCTCTGCTATGATTCCTCTTTCCAACCCATCTCCTCTGCTCTCCCCCAGGCAAAGCCAAGCCAGCGGCTGGAGCATCCCCCAGCACCGTCCCCTCCGCTGGCACATTCAGCCACACCACGAGCCAGCAGCCGCAGCCGCTGGCCCCGCTGGCCCCACAGGTAACTACCCCACAGCACGGAGCGGGGCGGGAGAGGGGGGACAGGGCTGGGCTGGAGGGAAAGGGGGGGGGACAAGGTGGGGACCCCCGGGGTGGCGTCCGCTGTCTGTAGGGGACCCCGAGGGCAGAGACGTCCGCTCGTGGCGCGGGGTGTAGGACCTACACCTCGAACCAAGGCGCTTCCGTCCGCCGGGCGCCCTCGCCTCGAGGTGCTGCCAGAGATGCTGCGTCGGGTGCTTTGGGAGGGGGAGATGCCCCCTCGGGCGTCTCGCCATGGAGAGGGGGCTCCGCAGAGCTGGGCACCCAGCTGCTGAGATGGGAGGGACCCCCCTGTACAAAGACTTTAATGCTCCGCTGATGCTGTCTGCAGTGGCGTTGATTTCTGTTCTTTTTGAAATCTTGTTTGCTTTTGCAGGTCTTGACTCAGGAAAACTTAGCAACAGTTGTGACAGGAGTAATGGTTCCAGCAGGGACAGTTACTCAACCTCTTCTTATCCCCATCAGTATTGCAGGTCAAGTGGCAGGTCAGCAGGGGCTGGCTGTGTGGACATTTCCTACAGCAACGGTCGCTGCCCTCCCCGGATTGACGGCTGCTTCTCCTACGGGGGGAATTTTCAAAGCACCCATAGCCAATCTGCAAGGTAACCGCTGCTCTGCTGCCCCGCAGCTCCCCGGCCGGCCCCCCCAGCCCATCCTGTCCAGGACGGGGCTGACGTTTGATGCTGGGGGCTTGTTTGCAGCTCCCCAAAGCAAAAGCTGCCCGAGTGTGGGAGAAGGGATGGGGAGGAGGGGGATGGCAGCGTGCACACAGGGATGGGACAAGAGGATGGGATGAGAGGTCCAGGTTAGGCTTGCGGCTCCGGCACCTCGTTGCAGCAGCTGAGGTTGTGCAAGGGGGAGACCCATGGGCATGAGAGCAGCCGGAACGAGGGCCTCGTGCCCTTCCCTGAAGGGAATCGTCTCCTGTTGAGCTCCCAGCAGGGAAGGAGCCGGTCCCAGGAGTGATTTGGAGCCAGAGGAGGTGATGGGACCCCAGAGGTGCCCCTCGCCCTCTGTGCTGTCAGCAGCACTGCTTTGGGTTAGATCCAGCACCCACGGGTGCAGGATGAGTCCGCCTGGGGCAGAGGGGCTCTGGAGCTGGGGAGACCTTTCCCTATGGATCAGTCCGTGGGGATTCAGCTCCCTTTGGGAAGGGCCGGTGGGAGACGGGGACACGCGGAGCTGCGGGGGGTGTCCCCTGCCTGCCCCTGCTCACGCTCTCTGTGTCTTTGCTCCGCAGCCGCCGCCGTGCTGAACACGTCCATGGCAGCACCGGTGCCGCCAGCGCAGCCGCTGCAGGCTGCGGGCCAGCCCCGCGCCCCGCTCCAGCCCCCCGGTGTCTTCGCCCCCAGCCCCGGCCAGCCCCCGCTCCTGCCACAGCCCAGCGCTGCGTCCGCGCCGCCCGGCACCCAGACCCACATCACTGTGCAGCCGGCCGGATTCGCCTTTAACCCTGGCATAGTAAGGACCCTGGCAGCCCGTGCTGCGGAGCCGCGCAAGTTTGGCACCCGCTGCCCTTGAGCCGGTGCCTTCCGTGGCTGTGGAGAGCCCTGAGAAGCCGTGAAGCCCTGGGGATGGAGCGCTCTGCTTCAGCACTCGCCTCCCATGGGATCCTGCGAGATCCCAGCCTGATTCCTGACGAGCCGCCCCGCAGGCAGCCCTGCTTTAGGCCGACCTAAAGGATGGATTGAGGACGTCAAGGGCCTCGCACCCCAGCACGGCGAGGCAGGAGCCGCCCTGCCGTGGGGAAGGGGTGGCCGCGCGCGGGGACGCGGTGGCCCCGGCGCTGCCCACGTCTGACCCCGGCTCTCGGTTCTCCGCAGCTCAGCGCGGCGCCTCTCGGGGCTCAGACCCAGCTCCTCGGCTCCTTGGCGGCCACCCCCGTCATCGCCAACACCATCTCCAGCGTGCAGGGCATCACGGGCCAGATCCTCACCAACGCCCAGGGCCAGGTACCGCGGGGGGCCCCCACTCTGCCACCCCCCTGCCCCGGCGCTGGGGAGGTGCTGGCAGGGCCCAGCCCCAGCTCGGCCTCTCCTCCCTTGGCCCAGGTCATCGGGACGCTGCCGTGGGTGGTGAATCCCCCCGGGATGGCAGCCGCCGGCCCGGCCCCGGCCCCGAGCCTGCACGTGCAGACGGTGACGCCGCAGCTGCTGCTCAATGCCCAGGGCCAGGTCATCGCCACGCTGGCCGGCGGCACCCTGCAGGCGCCCGGCGCCAAGAAAACCGGCACCCCCGAGCCCCCGGCCCGCACCGAGGTGAGCGGCAGGCACTGACGGGGGGCACCAGGCTGAGGGGCTGGTGCCGGGCTCGGGGAGCGCATCTGGGATGTGGCCGTGAGGCTCTGGGAGCACTTGAGCATCCTTGGGATGTGGCCGTGATCCTTTGGGAGCACTTGAGCATCCTTGGGATGTGGCCGTGATCCTTTGGGAGCACTTGAGCATCTTTGGGATGTGGCCATGAGGCTCCGGGAGCACTTGAGCATCTTTGGGATGTGGCCATGAGGCTCTGGGAGCACTTGAGCATCTTTGGGATGTGGCCATGAGGCTCCGGGAGCACTTGAGCATCTTTGGGATGTGGCCATGAGGCTCCGGGAGCACTTGAGCATCTTTGGGATGTGGCCGTGATCCTTTGGGAGCACTTGAGCATCCTTGGGATGTGGCCGTGATCCTTTGGGAGCACTTGAGCATCTTTGGGATGTGGCCGTGATCCTTTGGGAGCACTTGAGCATCTTTGGGATGTGGCCATGAGGCTCCGGGAGCACTTGAGCATCTTTGGGATGTGGCCATGAGGCTCCGGGAGCACTTGAGCATCTTTGGGATGTGGCCATGAGGCTCTGGGAGCACTTGAGCATCTTTGGGATGTGGCCGTGATCCTTTGGGAGCACTTGAGCATCTTTGGGATGTGGCCGTGAGGCTCTGGGAGCACTTGAGCTTTCTGGGCTCCTCAGAGACAAGGAGCTACTGGAGAGGTCCAGCAGAGGCCACAGGGATGCTCAGGGGTCTCTCTCACACGGAGGGATTGCAGGAGCTGGGCCTGGTGGGTCTGGAGCGGAGCAGCCTGAGAGGGGATCAGTGCAGGTCAATAGCTCAAAGGCTGGTGCCAGGGAGATGGAGCCGGATCTTCCCAGTGAGAGGACGAGGAGCAATGGCCATAACCTGACCCACACCAAGTTCCACCTCAGCATGAACAAGGGCTCTGTGCTGAGGGTGGCAGAGCCCTGCACAGGCTGCCCAGGCTGGGTGTGGAATCTCCCTCTCTGGAGCCATCCCAAACCCACTTGGACATGTTCCTGTGTGCCCTGGGTGGTCCTGCCTCGGCAGGGCTTGGACCGGGTGATCTCCAGAGGTCCCTTCCAACCCAAATGATTCTGAGAGCCTGGGATTCTGTCTGGGATGGAGCCACATGGCTTTGGGAGCACGTGAGCATCTTTGGGACGCAACCACGTTGCTTTGGTACCCAACTACGCTGCTTTGGGAGCCTATGAGCTTCTTTGAGATGTGACCGCTCCTGCCCTGCAGTGCTGCCCCATGGGGCATCCCACTCTCTGTGCCCACCAAGTCTCTCAGCCAGGATGGGACGTGACTGAGCCTCACCTTGGTCACCCCCAAACCTCCCTCATGGGAATGGGACATCCCAGCACTCTCCCAGAGCTGTCACAGCCGCATTCCCAGCAGGAGCTGGGCTGTTCCCAGTGTCACTTCCATCCAAACTCAACAAAAGCAACGCAGTGGCCAGTGCAGGGATGGAGCCGGTGGGCAGGAGTGGGGAGTGGGGGGGCCCTGACCATGGGGGTGCTATGAGGGTGCTATAGGGGTGCTATGGGGGTGCTGACCCCTCTCCCTGTGCCCAGGTCCAGCCCATCCAGCCGGCCCCGGCTCTCGCCCAGCCGGCCGTGGTGGTCCCAAACCCTGCCCCGGCGGCCAAGGCTTCCTCCGTGCCCGTGCCCATCACCTGCTCCGAGACCCCCACTGTCAGCCAGCTGGTGTCCAGTGAGTCACGGCAGGGACTGGGATCCACTGGGAAGAGGGAATCCAAGGTCTGGGATGCCCTGGGATGGGGGGAAGGAGGATGCTGCGTGCCCGTGCTCTGCATCCCTGGGGGTGGCTGCTGGCACCACGTGCCGTGGAGCCCAACAAAGGGGATGCTCATCATCGGGAGGGGAGAGAAGCAGCTCCATGGCCATTCCTCATCATTCCCATATCCTGGCCCCGGCAGAGCCCCCGGCTCCCAACAGCAGCGCGGAGGAGGACGGGATCAACCTGGAGGAGATCCGGGAATTCGCCAAGAACTTCAAGATCCGCCGCTTGTCCCTCGGGCTGACGCAGACGCAGGTGGGACAGGCCCTGACGGCCACCGAGGGTCCTGCCTACAGCCAGTCGGCCATCTGCAGGTACCGGCATGGGATGGACAGCGGGAGAAGGGCAGGAAAGCTGGAGCACACCGGCACAGGGTGCCCGGAGCAGCTGTGGCTGCTCCGTCCCTGGCAGTGTTCAAGGCCAGGTTGGACACAGGGGCTTGGAGCAAGCTGCTCCAGTGGGAGGTGTCACTGGAGCTGGATTGGAGCTGGAGGAGCTTTAAGGTCCCTTCCAACCCAAACCAGTCTGGGATTGTAGGAAAGGGAAGGGAAGGGAAGGAAAAGAGGAAAGGAAAAGAAAAGGGAAAGGAAAGGAGAGGAAAAAGAAAGGAAAGGGAAAGGAAAGGAAAGGAAAAAGGAAAGGAAAGGAAAGGAAAGGAAAGGAAAGGAAAGGAAAGGAAAGGAAAAAGGAAAGGAAAGGAAAGGAAAGGAAAGGAAAGGAAAGGAAAGGAAAGGAAAGGAAAGGAAAAAGGAAAGGAAAGGAAAGGAAAAAGGAAAGGAAAAAGGAAAGGAAAGGAAAAAGGAAAGGAAAGGAAAAAGGAAAGGAAAAAGGAAAGGAAAGGAAAAAGGAAAGGAAAAAAGAAGAAAGGGAAGAGAAAAAGGAAAGGGAAAGGGAAGGAAGGGGAAAGGAAGGAAAGGAAAGGGAAAAGGAGGGAAGGGAAAAGGGAAAAGGGAAAAGGGAAGGGAAGGGAAGGGAAAGGAAGGGAAAGGGAAGGGAAGGGAAAGGGAAAGGGAAAGGGAAAGGGAAAGGGAAAGGGAAAGGAAGGAAAGGAAAGGAAAGGTGGAGAAAAGGAGGAAAATTGGAGGAGGGGGAAAATTGGAGAAAAGGAGGAAATCAGAGCAGGAGGAGCGCTGGAGAAAGGGAGAACCGGAGAGAAGGAGGAAAAATGGAGCCGGTCTCGTGAGAGGTGTCCCCAGCCCAACCCATCCTCTGCTTGTGTGGAGAAGAGGAGGAAAAGCGGGGCAGGGGAGGGAGCTGGGATGAACGGGGGAGTGCGGGAGGGGGGCCGGGGGGCCCGGTGCCCGTGGAGCCGCTCACGGCGCTGCCGGTGCAGGTTCGAGAAGCTCGACATCACCCCCAAGAGCGCGCAGAAGCTGAAGCCGGTGCTGGAGAAGTGGCTGAGCGAGGCCGAGCTCCGCAACCAGGAGGGGCAGCAGAACCTGATGGAGTTCGTCGGGGGGGAGCCCTCCAAGAAGCGGAAGCGCCGCACGTCCTTCACGCCCCAGGCCATCGAGGCGCTCAACGCCTACTTCGAGAAGAACGCGCTGCCCACGGGCCAGGAGATCACCGAGATCGCCAAAGAGCTCAACTACGACCGCGAGGTCGTGCGGGTCTGGTTCTGCAACCGGCGGCAGACGCTCAAGAACACGAGCAAACTGAACGTCTTCCAGATCCCCTGAGCCGGGCACCGCGTGTCCCCCCCATCGCCCCCCCCAGCTCCTGCCATCAAAGCACTTTCTGCCCCCAGCCCCGCGGGGGGCGCGGGGTCTCCACTACCACCCCCCCCCCCTTTTTGCCCGTAGTTGTGTGCGTGTGTCCGTCCCGTCCCCATCCTTTCTCTGCCGCATCGCACCCGACCGAAGCGTGTTCACAGCGCGCATCGCGCCCGCATTGTGCTTCCCCGCTGCCTGTGCCGTGCGTGGTGACGGACCCTGCCTGCGCTCACCGCTCTCTGTCCCCGCCCCGTGTTGTGTGTGTGTGTGTGTCCCCCCAGCAAAAGGAGTGATTCCCATGTTTTGGCCGGTTTCCCCTGTTCCGGAGGTAGCGTCGCAGCTCGCTGGGGCTTGAACCCCGCTTTCATTTCACCCCCGCTTTGATTTCGGAGGGGTTTCTCCATGGGACGCCCCCCCCACCTTGGGGACAGCGCTGTGGGTGTTTGGGGGCTCCACCGGGCTCCCCAGTGCCCTGAGAGGGTTTTTTTGGGGTGAACCCCATAACGGAGACGGCTCCGCTTCCCCGTGTGCCCCCACCCCCGGGGCCAGGGGGGTTGGGGGGCTCGCCCCCCATCTCTCCAGGGGAGCGGTGAGGGACGGTGGCGGCTGGAGGGGGGATGTTGGGGCCGGGACATGGGGATTGATGCACTTGATGTAGTGGTGTGAAATAAACAGTATTTTTCTTTTTTCTTTTCCTTTCCCCTTTTTTCCGGGGGGGGGCGGGGAAGGGCGGCCCTGGGTCGGTTTCGTTCCCTCTATCCCCGCTGCAGCCTCGGGAGGGAGAAAATTCGCGCTCCCCGTCCCGCAAGCGGCTGAGACCCGCGCAACTCAGCGCAGGGATGAGCCGGGAGCGGGATTCGAACCCGCGACCCTCTGCAAGACACCGCACTGCCCCCCCCCCCAGCACCCAACCCCTTTCCCCTCAGCCAATCCCAGCGCTGCTGCTCCGACGCGAAGCTCTCCATTGGCTGCCTTACGCCTTGCGTCACAGGCGTCGCGCGGTTCCCATTGGCCGGGCACGGTGAGGGCGGGGCGGGGTCTCCTCGGTGCCACCGCCTCCATCTTGCGGGGCCGCGGCCCGGGGCCCTCGACGGGGCTCGGCGCGGGGGGGGCAGCCCCGGGGACACCGCGGGGCCTCAGGGGGGGGTTCCCGGGGTACGGCCCCGTGGGAGCGGGGGAAGGGGCTTGGGGGTGCCCGGGCAGCGAGGCCCCCTCGGGGGCTGCCGGCCGGAGGGGCTCGGGGCAGGCGCGGCCCCTCGGAGGGGTCTGAAGGGGCAGCGGGCCGGGGCTTGGGGGTCCCGGGTCAGACAGCCCGGAAGGGGCCGCTGCAAGGGCTCGGTGTCCCCGGGAGAAGCGGGGAGCAGCATGGCCTGGGCGCTGAAGCTGCCGCTGGCAGACGAGGTGATCGAGTCCGGGCTGGTGCAGGACTTCGACGCGAGCCTGTCGGGCATCGGGCAGGAGCTGGGCGCCGGGGCCTACAGCATGAGGTAACGTGGGACAGGGCCGCCCCGGAACGGGGCACGTCGGGCCTGGCACCGGGGGGCGGCTCCGGACGGGGCCGGGACGTGGCGGCGGGCGCTTGGGGCTGGGGTCGCGGTTGCGGTGTTGGGGACTCGCTGGTGCGGGGCGTCCTGAGGCCCTCCGGCCGCAGCTGAGCGGTCCGGAGCTGGTTCCCGCTGTGCTGAGAGCCCGGGGCCGGGCTTTGGGTTTATGGGCAGCGCTTTGCCCCGGTGAATTCCTCCCAGGAGCTGGGCACGGGGGCCGGTAGCAGGGCTGGGGCTGGGGTTGAGCTGCCCGGGAGGAGGATGCCACAAGAAGATGCCTTGACCCAAACCTGGGGCTTTCTGGAGCGGCTGCAGCTGGAAAAGGGGAAAGTCAGGACTGAAAGTGACCGGTAACACAGGCGAGCAGCTTCCAGGGAAGTGGAGAGCAGCGCTTCTCCTCCAGGCGCCGTCCCGCCTTCCTTCCAGGACAAGGAGATCCATCCAGCGCCCTCCCAAAGCCATCCCTGACCGTTAGGAGCTGTCGGAGCCTTTGGGGCTGGTTTAAGCGGAGCGCTGGGGAAAAGCCCGAAGCGGGGCGTGTGAGCCCGGGGGGAGCGCGACAGGAGGAGGGGCTCCGCCGGTGCTCCTTGTGCTGGGGAGGGAGGGAGGGAGGGAGGGAGCCGCCAGCGTGCACAGGGAGATGCAGCTTTGCACGGGGGCACTTGTGAAGCTTCAGAGCTCCTTTCCCTCTTCCCTGTCCCCGGGGGCTGCGCCGCTGCCATCTGAAACGTGAGGACTCTTTGGAGCCTGCTCCTGCGCTGCGCTGGCAGGGAAGAGCAGGGAACAGCGTGTGCGACCTGCCCTCACAGCTGGCCTTGGCTCTGATGCTGCAGGAAGAGGGGAGGCTCCAATGGGCACCTCGGGGCTCTGAGCCTGATGGTGGCTTTCCCAGGCTTCTCCCGCGGGGTTTTCCCTGGCTCCCGATGGAAGAGGCGCGTTGGTACCTTGGGAGCTGCGGGAGGCTCGTGCTTTGTGTCTGTTACGGAGCCTGAACGCTTCACGGGAGCGTTATTCCCTGGAATCAGGTTTTGAGGAGAGCAGAGGGGGCTTTGAAGGTGCTGAACGGGCACTGGCTGAATGCTTCCATCCGCTCAGTTCTTCTGCCGTTGCTTTTCCCCCCTCTTTCCCAAGAGATCTTCTCCCACTCCAGAACTCCTGCATAAAACGACTTTGCCCCAAAGCACGTTCAGTTGTGCAGAGGAATTTGGGGGTTTGGAGGGAAACGTTTCCCCGGGAGCTGCGGGAACTTCTCCTGCTCCGGAGGGAGCAGGCAGGAGCACGCGTGCCTTTGTCTAAAGCAGCACCCACTGCCGGCTGCTGCTGCGGCCACGCCGGGTGTCAGGGGATGCGCTGGGGCTGCTTGTGGGGTGTTGGTCCCCAAAGGCTTCGCAGCTTCCCAGCTCCCCCCCAAAACGCTGCTGCTGAGCCTGGGGGCGATGGCAGGAGGCAAAGGAACCAAGTGCTCTTTGTGCCGCCGCCAGTCTCCTCGCAGGAGCTTTCCTTGGGTGTTCTATAGAACCCCAGAGTGCTTTGGGTTGGGGGGACCCTAAAGCTCCTCCAGCTCCAACCCCTGCCAGGGCAGGGACCCCTTCCACTGGAGCAGCTTGCTCCAAGCCCCTGTGTCCAACCTGGCCTTGAGCACTGCCAGGGATGGGGCAGCCACAGCTTCTCTGGGCACCCTGGGCCAGCGCCTCAGCACCCTCACAGGGAAGAGCTTCTGCCTAATGCCTGATCTAAGCCATTTATAACCACGTTGTCTCTATACTTCATGTTCTGTTGCTCCCTGCAGCACGCAGAGCTGAGCCTGTTACCTGGGTCCAGGGCAGACACGTACAGGTGCCTGAGCAACCGGAGGTCTCAGCTTGCAGTGAAAGGTGGGGTTTGGGCCGTGGTTATGGGGGTCCTGGAGGCAGGATCTAGTTGTGGATGGGGCATCCATAGGTTCTCTGGGCAACCCTTGCCAGTGTCTCAGCTCAGCTGCCCCATCCCTGGCAGTGCTCAAGGCCAGGCTGGACACAGGCGCTTGGAGCATCCTGCTCCAGTGGAAGGGGTCCCTGGAGCTGGAGGAGCTTTGAGGTCCCTTCACCCCAACCCATTCCATGGTTCCATGTAGCCCAGTTCCCTGCTCATGCGGCAGAGCTGCAGGGAAGCTCATCCTGTGGGCTGTCTCCTTTGCCTGACTGTGGGCACGTGCCTCGATGCCAAGAGCGGGGCCTCAGCGCAGCTCCATGTGGAATGTCTGGAAAGCTGGGATTTGGGTGGGGAAGGGCTCTCCTGCTGGCTTTGGGGGGCAGCCATAGGTGTGCCTTGCACAGCAGTGGAGGGAGGGTGGGTGTTCAGTCCCTTGAGGGTTAAAGCCCTGTCAGGGTGGGAGCTGGTATTTGGCCAGATAAATCCAGTTTTCCCTTGGGAAAGGTTTTTAATGTTCAACCAAAGGGGACAAAGGAGCTGATTTAACTCCTGCGTGCACTGCCAGCAGCCCACGGCCTGGAACAGGAGGTGCAGGTGAGCTGGCTCTTCCTCAGGGCCCAGGCAGCTCTGTCCCCACAGCACGATCCACCTGGGGCTGGGATGTGCTGGTTTATGCGCTATGGAGCCATTGTCATGGCTCAGAGCAACTGCCGAGGGTCAGGTTTGGAAGCAGTTCCTATTAAATACATGTCCGTAGGCTGCAGAGTGTCACTGATGGGTTTAATGAACATTGGTCCCCAAGCTCTTGTTGCCTTTGGGGTATGGGAAGCGTGTCTGAGTGCAGGGATGTGCAGACAGCTCCTGGCCTTGCCACAGAGACCCAGAGCCATCCTTCCCCTGGGAAGAGTCGGTAGCACAGGGCTTGGACACCTCCCTCTGCCAGCCAGCACCAAGAGTGGCAACGCAGCACCCAGGGGTGATGGGCCCCAGCTCGAGCTGCCCTGAGCACGGTGTGGGGCTCCCGTAGCACCCATCTCGTGTCACCGGGGAGCCAGGAAGGGGCTCGGGCTGTTGCAGGTGATGGGTGGTGCTGGTGCAGCATCTGGCAGGAGGTGGATGTGCGAGGTGTGACCCAGGAGGTGCCTGCAGGGGTCTCAGGCACTGGGCGCTGGTTTCTCCTCCATCCCATGGCATGGGCTGTGCAGCATCTTCTGACCTCAGTGGCTGTCCCAAGTTCTCGGTGAGGGTTAGGGCTGTGTGGTGCCCTGGGGGCTTCTCGATGGCTTTGGGGGAAGCTGGGGTCCAGCTCCTGGTGCCCGGGTGCAGGATTTGCCCCCCTGAGATGTCTGCGTGCGTCGTGCTGCGGGTTCCAGCTGTGGGAGGGAGGGTTTGGTGCCCCAAGGGCTCTGCCGGAGCTGACACCCTGGGGCTAGGGGGGGCTTTTGTAAGCACAGAGAAGGCAGTGGTGGAAAATGGGCAACCTTGACCTCAGCAGGACTTCAGCTCCCGCCAAGAGGGGAATGAGCTCCTGGGTGCTCTGCCTGGAGCAGGGGGTCAGGGCTGGCGGCAGCAGGAGGACGATGGGCGCTTCCTCAGCTCTGTGCTGCTGCAGGGTGGTGCAGGAGCTGTGCTCCTGGAGGAGCTCAGCTGCAGCCTGAAGCATCAACCCTGTTGTCTCTCGGCTTTGAAGCAAGAAGCGGACGGGTTCGGGGTGCACGGGGGGGCTGACCAGACTAAAGGCTTTAGCAAGAGCAGGTGCCAGGGCTTTCATGCTCCGTGGCAGCGCTGCAGAGATGTCAGGGCTGAGGGGCTTGAACTGAAACCAGCTCAAAGCTCTTCCTGGGAGGAGGAACTAAAAACCGACCACATCATCTCCCCATAGCCGGAGTGACCCTGTCTGACAAATCTCTTTGCAGCGACGTCCTTGCCCTGCCCATCTTCAAGCAGGAAGAATCAAGTCTGCCTCCTGAGAACGAGAACAAAATCCTGCCTTTCCAGTACGTGCTGTGCGCGGCCACGTCGCCCGCGGTGAAGCTGCACGATGAAACCCTCACCTATCTGAACCAAGGTGAGAGGAGCCCCGTGAGCCTCCAGGAAGGAGCCTGGAAAATGGAACTCTGCCTTTGGACATTTCCTTTTGGGGATGGGAAGCGCTGGGATAGTGACTGGAATCATGGAATCACAGCAATGGTTTGGGTTGGAAGGGACCTTAAAGCTCTTCCAGCTCCAGGGACACCTTCCACTGGAGCAGCTTGCTCCAAGCCCCTGTGTCCAACCTGGCCTTGAACACTGCCAGGGATGGGGCAGCCACAGCTTCTCTGGGCACCCTGGGCCAGCGCCTCAGCACCCTCACAGGGAAGAGCTTCTGCCTAAGAGCTCAGCTCAGTCTCCCCTCGGGCAGGTTAAAGCCATTCCCCTTGGCCTGTCCCTACAGGCCCTTGTAATATAACGGAGTAGTCAGCCCCACGGAGTGCTAAATCCCACATTGCTCCTGTTTGGAAGTGCCGCATCCTTCCCCTTGCTGCCTGTGCCCTGCCTACAGCAGTGGCATCAGTGCTCTGTAGGATTAACCTGATGGAAATACACGGGGAGTAGGGGGTTAACTGGTGTGGGGTTCCAGCTGTACCCACTGCCTCCAGGTAGAACTGGAAGATCAGGGTTGGTGGCCAAAGGCAGGTGAAGCTTGTGTAATAGGTTTCTTCCCTGGGTGAATAAAGGTGATTCCTGGGAAGTTCTGCTGCAGGAAGGGCGAGGATTATCTTGTCCTGGAGAGGGGTGTTGCCGCTGTGGCTCCAGTGGCTCATGCTTGTACCAACCCCCCCCCCCAAAAAAACACAGCAAGAAGATCCAGTGACGTGTCTGGTGCAGCAGCAAACGATGTCAGAATGCCCGAGGAGGGGCAGCAGGAAAGGTCCATGCCCAGCTAACCTCAAGGGGTCTTTGTCTTCTTGCCCCCAGGGCAGTCCTATGAAATCCGGATGCTGGACAACAGGAAAATCGGGGAGCTGCCAGAGATAAATGGGAAGCTGGTGAAGGTGAGTGGAGAGCACAAGGATGTGCCCGGGCGGGACCATCCCCTGCAGGAGGGAGCAGTGCTGGGGCAGTTGCAGGCACTGACTGCTTCTCCCCTGCAGAGCATATTCCGGGTGGTGTTCCACGACCGGCGCCTGCAGTACACGGAGCACCAGCAGCTGGAGGGCTGGCGCTGGAACCGGCCTGGGGACAGGATCCTGGACATCGGTGAGTCCCCATGGCAGGGGCAGGAGGAGATGGAGGTGCCTGAAGTGCCTCCAGGTGGGCTCCTGCTCCTTGGGGGTTAAGGGACAAAGTGCTGTCAGGGTTCTGCGCTTTGGGAGATGTGGTTGCTTCTTCCATGTGTTCCCTGGGAAGCTCTTCCTCCTCTTTCTGCTACGAAAGGCAGCTTGTTCTCTGTATGTGCCCCTGCAGATATCCCAATGTCCGTGGGCATTATTGACCCCAGGGCAAACCCAACTCAGCTCAATACCGTGGAGTTCCTATGGGATCCTTCGAAGAGGACTTCTGTGTTCATCCAGGTAAGAGAGAAGTGGAGAAGCTCCTGTTGATAGGAAAATACAAGTTTTCCAAGGAGGAAGAAGATGGGGTTTTTAACTGGGAGCACTGAAATAGCAGCCAGATGCTACAGTGGTAGAAGGATGTCAAACTAAGATGCACCCAGCCTGAAGCAGTGCAGGAGAGCAGCAGTTTGTGCATTAGCCAGGCACAGGCACAGCTGACTGCCAGCGAGTTTTACACGTTCTGGTGGTGGTTTAGGTGCTGCTGCTTTCATGATTTGGGTCTCCATCATCAGTAGATGCTTTTGCACATGTCAGCAGCTGCCTCAAACACCTCTCTGCAGCCTGGGAGGCTGATCGGGGCTTGCTTGGACTAGTAAGAGGTTGTAAAACGTGTGGAAAGAATGTGGCTCCAGCTGTGCTGTGGCATCCCCTTAACTCCTTCCTGCTGGGGGTACTTGGTGTGCCCCATCCCAGTGCTGGATTCCACCCTTCCCCCTGGGCTCTCCTGGCTCCCACAAGGGAAGGGGAAGCTTGTGGCTCTTCAGACATGGCCCATTCCTAACCACAGGCTGCTTTGCCTTCCTCAGGTCCACTGTATTAGCACAGAGTTCACCATGAGGAAGCACGGAGGAGAGAAGGGGGTGCCCTTTCGGGTCCAGATAGACACATTCAAGGAGAATGAGAACGGGGAGTACACGGAGCATCTGCACTCTGCCAGCTGCCAGATCAAGGTCTTCAAGGTACCTCAGCCCATTGGGGGCCTTTTCCCACTCAGAAACAAACTGGGAGTCACACTGCAGCCCCAGTGAACATCATGGGTGCAGGACCATGACCAAGGTTGCCTACAAGAAGGGCCTCTCGTTCCTTCTGGTCTTGCCTTGCTGCCCTCTCCCTGGTTCCTCTCTGTCAATGCCATTGAGGCTTCAATACCAGCAAGCCATGAGCAGCCTACAGAGAGAACGTGGCTGGTGTTGCCTCTGTCTGGAACCTCCCGCATTTAGTCTTGAGTCTTACCAGCTTGGGAGATCCTCCCTTTATTCTTCCCTGCATCTGATGGTCCCCCTGCGTCTGATGGTCCCCCTGCGTCTGATGGTCCCCCTGCGTCTGATGGTCCCCCTGCGTCTGATGGTCCCCCTGCGTCTGATGGTCCCCCTGCGTCTGATGGTCCCCCTGCGTCTGATGGTCCCCCTGCGTCCGGCCTCTCCAGCAGCACAAGTGTCTGGTCCCTGTTCCAAATCATGTGCACACAGCCAAAGCCATGACATGGCAGGGGTGGCCACGGTGGCCTGGGTGACTGAGGAGGGTCCTTCGTGCTGCCTGGTTGTCAGGTTGCCTTGTCCCTAAACATCTCACCTGCGGCTCCTCTTCTCCCTCTCAGGGCACTGGGCACGCAGTGGGGCCAGGCGCCTGTGCTGCTGCTGACCTGGCGTCTTCTCCCTCCTCCCTCTTCCCTTTTTGCCTGTTTAGATGGTGACATTTTGAAGGCAGGGGGTGGTTGTCAGGGCTTGTTTGGCCTCTGCCTGGTACCTCAATGCAAGCAGCCGGAGCGGGTGGCTGCAGAGTTGGGAGTGAAGGGATGAGGACAAGCACCCGGAGAGTGAGGCTGGGAGGCATCGGGTGCTGCCTTTCTGCTGAGCTCCAGCCCTCTGGGCCAGGGATGGGCTTGGGGGTTTTGGCTCTGATGACCTTGAAGCAGGAAAACCCAAAGCAGTGAAGTTGTAGCTTCAGGGCATGGTCTCTGGCAGAGGGTAACGTGCTTTGGGCTCCTGGTGGCTCTGTCCTCTCTCCCCTCTGCCCCTCAAAGCTGGGAGTGTTTTGATGATCTCAAAGAGCTGCTGGGGCCCTTTCCCCACGTGTGTTGGTGTCCGGAGCACAGGTCCTTCCTAGCCACCAGAAGCAGCAGTCCTGAGCGTGGAAACACAAGAGCAACCACTAGGTTTTCATGGCAGAAATGGGTCGTCAGGCCACCAGAAGCAGCAGCACCTCCTCACCCAGAGCACTGTGGTAGCTTGTTCAGGTCCCTACTTTGCTGTCCAAAGGAAGAGAGCCGGGGAGACTGGGAGGGAGTGTGGGCAGAGACCACACACAGCCAAGCTGAAAGGGAATTTGGGTTGTTACAGAAGCGGTTCATTCTCTGTGCAGAGAACCCCAGCCTCTCTTCCTTTCCCCTCTGTAAAGCACCAGGTGGGTGAGGATGGGGATGTGTCACCTTTTCTGGTCCGTGTATTTCTTGCCCACCTCCTCCCCCCTCTGCTGCTGCCCTTCCACGCTGCTCTTCTCACAGGAATTCTCCTTTCCAGCCCAAAGGAGCTGATCGGAAGCAGAAGACGGACAGGGAGAAGATGGAGAAGCGAACACCTCACGAGAAAGAGAAGTACCAGCCTTCCTATGAAACCACAATCCTCACGGAGGTGGGGCCCTCACGCAGCCCTCGCAGTGCTCTTTAACCGAACCTGGCTCCTTTGGCCTGCAGGTGGCAGGGAGCTGGCTCTTCTGCTTCCCAGCCTCTGGCCAGGTTGGGAATAGCTGCAGGACAAAAGCAGGATCAGTTCTGTAGGCAGGGGGGGGGGGTTCTTACTAGACCTGAGAGAGGGCTCTTGTGCCTGGCAGCGGGATGGGGTGTCCCCACTCAATAGATATCTCATAAGAGATGGTTACTGGGGGAAGGAGCTCTCGTCCTGCCCCAGGTTGATCAGGGAATGCTTCTCAGTGCCTGGTTCGGGCTCAGTCCACCATGGATTTGCTGCTTGGAGGAACCCAGGCTGGTGGGCACCGGGTGGCTTAGCCCCCAGCCCTCTCTCTGCTTGACTTCGGTGACTTTGGGCCTTTTGAGGTTCAGAATCACTAAACCCCAGCTTTGGGGCAATCTGCAGTCGCTTGGCCTGGCTGCTTCTGCTCCCCTACTTTAGTCTTTAATTGTGTCTCATAGTTGGTCAGGAGGTGGCTGCTTCCTGTGCTGAGCAGAGCAGATGCAGGAGCTTGGTCAGAGCAATCCTGTGACCATTCTGGGTTCTCCTTTCTAGTGTTCCCCCTGGCCAGAGATCACCTACGTCAATAACTCCCCATCCCCTGGCTTCAACAGTTCCCACAGCAGCTTTTCCATTGGCGAAGGGTGAGTTTGGAGAAGAGCCTGGCTTGCACGAGAGCTCATGGAATCATGCAATGGGGTGGGTGGGAAGGGACCCTAAAGCTCCTCCAGCTCCAACTCCTGCCAGGGCAGGGACCCTTCCACTGGAGCAGGGTGCTCCAAGCCCCTGTGTCCAACCTGGCCTTGAACACTGCCAGGGATGGGGCAGCCACAGCTTCTCTGGGCACCCTGGGCCAGCGCCTCAGCACCCTCACAGGGAAGAGCTTCTGCCTAAGAGCTCATCTCAGTCTCCCCTCTGGCAGGTTAAAGCCATTGCCCTTGGCCTGTCCCTACAGGCCCTTGTCAAGATGGATGTGTCTGAGCTGACCCCTAGTGAAAGGTGGGGGGGGGTGGAAGCAGCCTGTGGCAGTGAGGGACAAATCCAGTCCAAGCCCTTGAAGCTGTTACTTGTGGCTGCAGCCAAGCTCGGCTCTGGCACAGGGAGCATTTGCTCACAAGCTCAGCTTCCAGCCCCCCTCACTCTGCCTTTCCCCGTCGTGTTAATGCTCTTAACATCCCACTGCAGCACCACATAGCTGCCGTGCCTGTGTCCCGCTGCTCGTGGTTATGGGATGTGCAGGGTGGTGGGTGCTGCTGGCCGGGATCCCGCGCCAGAAGGGGGACAGCAGCTCTAACCTCATGTCGTGCTCTGTCTGCCTCTTCCCAACCCAGCAATGGCTCTCCAAACCATCAGCCCGAGCCCCCTCCTCCGATCGCAGACGTAAGTCACACCTCAGAGCTTATGCTTGTGGTTAGGATGGTGCGCAGGCCAGAACATGGGATTGGGGCTGCAGCGGGGGGGGTTGTGGGTGGCTGCAGTTTGCTGGGGAGGAATCTGCTCGGGGTGAACATCTTTGAGGAGCTGAAACTCTTTTCTTTGACTCCTGATCAGAAAAAGAGGTGATGGAGTGAAAAGTGCCCAGTGCGGGGCTGGGGGCAGTGTTCTGCAGCTCGCTGTGAGCTTTAATTGCAGAGTCATGGAATGGGTTGGGATGAAGGGATCTTAAAGCTCCTCCAGCTCCAACCCCTGCCACGGGCAGGGACCCCTTCCACTGGAGCAGGGTGCTCCAAGCCCCTGTGTCCAACCTGGCCTTGAACACTGCCAGGGATGGGGCAGCCACAGCTTCTCTGGGCACCCTGGGCCAGCGCCTCAGCACCCTCACAGGGAAGAGCTTCTGCCTAAGAGCTCAGCTCAGTCTCCCCTCGGGCAGGTTAAAGCCATTCCCCTTGGCCTGGCCCTGCAGGCCCTTGTCCAGAGCCTCTCTTCTTACTGCCTTCGTTCTCACCGTGCTTTCCCCTTTGCTTCCTTCCCTCTGTCCCTCTGAAGCCCTTTTAGATCCAAGCCTGTCCAGGCTGCAGCCTTTGCTGTGTGTGTGCTGTGAGGGCTCAGCAGGGTCTCGAGTTCAGGCTGCTTCCCCAGTGGGAATGCTTCCACGTGCCCCCTGAGGCCGTGACCCTGCTGTCCCTCCCTGCAGAACCTGCTGCCCACCAGCACGCCGCAGGAGGCCCAGCAGTGGCTGCACCGAAACCGCTTCTCCACCTTCTCACGGCTCTTCCGGAACTTCTCCGGTAGGTTCCCAATCCCCCCCGTGCCTGCCCCTTCTCTGAGCCAAGTCCCAGCCTCCTCCTGCTCCCGAGGCCATCCTCATGCAAGTAGAAATGTTCTCTAACACCTCCTTTTATTGTAACCCAGTAAATGGGGCTCCCTGAAGGCCGTGTTCTTCGTCTCTCACCGCGCTCTCCATTGCCCAAGTAGCAGGGACTGGAGTGGTTTCTCCTCCAAGAGCATCCTCTGATGTTAACGCAAGCTGAGGCCTGGGGGGAGCACTGTGGCTAAAGAAATGCTTCACGTTTATTGGCCTCTCCCTCCCTGATGATCCAGGGCCAGCCAGGCTGGGATGATCCCGTGGGAAATGGGATTGCACCAAAACACTCTCCTGCAGAACCAGCCTGGAAGAGAAACCCTGGGGGAAAGCAGAGGCAGTTTGGGAATGGGCTGACCATTGTGAGCAGGAGCAGGGGAAGACCAGAGCCTCCATCCCAGACGCCCTGGGCTGACTCCTGACTTCTCCCCTCCTGGTTTCCCCCCTCACGCTGTAGGTGCAGACCTGCTGAAGCTCACCAGGGAGGACGTGATCCAGATCTGCGGCCCCGCGGATGGCATCAGGCTCTTCAACGCGCTGAAGGGCCGGTACGTGCAATTCCCTTCCCAAAAGGGACTATTCCTGTGCCCCTTTCCCTGGAGAAGCAGGGGCTGGTGTTGAACTGACCTATCTGAGCTGGAGCGTTGGGAAGGGGCCGCTGCAGCCGGGTGGGGAGGCACAGGGTTGGCTTTAGCCAGGAGGGTCTCTGATCTGGGGCAGCGTTTCAGGGGGTCAGCGCTCTGCCTCTGACAGCAGACATGGGGAGCTGTGGTCACACTGCGCTGGGCAGAAGGGCACGAAGGACAGGAGCTGCTGCACTGCAACATGAGACTGAAGGAGAAGGAGCAGAGCTCGATCTGAGCCATGGCTGCTCCGGCCTCAGGGGTGAACCATCCAGTTTAGCTGCTTGCTACCAGCTGGCACCATGCCCCTGGGCCAACTTTCCCATTACAGGATCCCAGGCTGGTTTGGGTTGAAGGGACCCTAAAGCTCCTCCAGCTCCAACTCCTGCCAGGGCAGGGACCCCTTCCACTGGAGCAGCTTGCTCCAAGCCCCTGTGTCCAACCTGGCCTTGAGCACTGCCAGGGATGGGGCAGCCACAGCTTCTCTGGGCACCCTGGGCCAGCGCCTCAGCACCCTCCCAGGGAAGAGCTTCTGCCTAAGAGCCCATCTCAGTCTCCCCTGTTCTGGCAGGTTCAAGCCATTCCCCTTGGCCTGTCCCTGCAGGTCCTTGTCCCAAGCCCCTCTCCAGGTTTCCTGCAGCCCCTTTAGGCACTGGAGCTGCTCTCAGGTCTCCCCTTCAGGAGCCTTCTCTTCCCCAGGCTGCCCCAGCCCAGCTCTCTCAGCCTGGCTCCAGAGCAGAGCTGCTCCAGCCCTCACAGCAGCTCCGTGGCCTCCTCTGGTCTCTCTCCAGCAGCTCCAGGTCCCTCTTGTGCTGCTGCCCCAGAGCCGGATCAGGACTGCAGAGGGGGGGTCTCCCATCCCCACCCTGCTGCTCGTGCTCTGGGGATACAAAACTCTTTGCAGCCTCACCAAGGTGGGGCTGACCACGGCACAGGTTTGCTTTGAGATGAGTTTGTTGATCTCCTCTTTTCCCTCTGAGGATACTGGGCAGGGAGAGCGCTGGCAGAGGGTCAGGAACTCGAGGTGTCAAATCACATGTGGTGGGGTTCACTCCCTGCTCTGCCCACAGCATGGTGCGGCCCAGACTGACCATCTACGTGTGCCAGGAGTCCCAGCAGCTCCGGGACCTCCAGCAGAAGCACGAGGACGGGGACACAGTGACCAGCACGTTCTTTGGTAAGGGCTTCAGAGCCTGCCTGCGGGCCCGTGTGCTTGGGGCTGCTGCAGCAGGGCCAGGGAGGATAATTCAGCAAACAAAACACCCTGGCGCTGTTTCCAGCCCTGCTCCTGCTGCCCACGGGTGCTCAGCACCAGTTGCCTCCGATCTCCTCATCCCCACGCCACTGCCTGTGGGGTTTGGGCTGCCCAAAGGCCCCTCTTTGTGTTGCTAGAGCTCACAGAGCCTGCACAGCAGCTCCAGGAGGGTCTGAGCTTCTTGTCTTCAGCTGCTGCATCTCGTGTTGGCTGCTGCCATTCTCTTTGCCTGCAGCCCAATGCAGGGTATGTCACAAACCAAGGGATAAGGGTGCCAGAAGACAAGGGTGAACCCTTATTAATCGCCCTGCTCCTGCCCAGCTGAACTGTCTCCCTGCCCACCAACTAGGGGCTGCAGAGCCTGCCTGTTGGCTGGTTGCCTGCTGAGCTGACAGATGCTGCTGTGAGAATCCAGCATTCCCAGACCTGCATTGGTGGAGCAGCAGGCGCAGGGTTATCACCTCCGTGACTGGAGTGAGTGCAGAAGCAAACCAGCTCCTCCTTTCCTTGCCCTGCTCCAAGATGGATCCTCTCCTTTCCCCCAGGATCTGCCTGGTGGGAGTGGGGGAGCAGGGAGGAAGCTGGGGCAGGACTGGAGCACCCCAGGAACGGTACAAAACACTGCTGGGTTGATGCCAGTCGAAACAGAAGCTTTGAGGGCAAAGACTGTGTCATTAAAGAGCCCTGCAGGGCACTGGTGCCAGGCAGGTCACTGTGGAGCTGCTGCTGCTGTAGCTCAGGGCATCCTGCAGCATGAGCAGGCGCCGGAGGTGCTGCAGCTGGGGCTTGGGAAGATGCTGCTGTGTGAGTCAGGCACAGCAGCAGCTGGAGCCACGGGGTGGACACCAAAGCCCTGCTTGGCACCTGCTAGAGGAGCTCTCCTCCTGGCAGTGTACCACGCCATCTACCTGGAGGAGCTGACGGCCGTGGAGCTGACGGAGAAGCTGGCCCAGCTCTTCAGCATCTCCTCGCAACAGATCAGCCAGATCTACAAGCAGGGGCCCACGGGGATCCACGTGCTCATCAGTGACGAGGTAACAGCCTCCGGGTGCTCCTCCTTTCCAGCCTCTTGCACTGGGTTGCTTCAGCTGGTGTGAGAGTGCTCTGAGCAACTTGGTGGAGGCTGCAGAGGAGCCTGGGGAAGGGATCCGGGGGGCAGAACTTCAGGAGGGGCCCCGCTCAGGTTCCAAAGAGTCAGAGCTCGTGGTTGAAGCCAGGAGAGCCAAAGATGCTGGTGCTTGGGGATGCTGCTGTGCTGCTCAGACCCCTGGGATTCACCAGCATGAGGAGCCCTCCCTGAGCTCACCCAAGCTCTGTTCTAAACCCAGGGAGGGGAACGGCTGTGGGGGGACTCGGCTTTGAGACCTCATGGTTTCTCTCCTTGCTCCCCTGTTTGGACCTTCAGTGCTGGAGAGCTGGAGAAGGGGGCAGTTATTTATGGCTGGTGCCTTTGCTACCTCCCAGAGCACTGAGCTCCTGCCCGAGCAGCTTCCAGCCCTGTCCTCTATGCCCGTGGCTGAACACGAAGCCCTCACTTGGCTGTGAGGCACCAGTGCTGTGTTCAGACACAGCCTTGGGCTAAGCTGGCTCTTACGGCTTCTTCCAGATGATCCAGAACTTCCAAGATGAATCCTGTTTCGTCCTGGACACCATGAAAGGTGTGTGAGCGCCCGGCTTCCAGCTTCTGTTTCCCTCCTGCCCTTCCTGGGGCAGCTCTCGTGTGAGATCCGCTCAGCCCAGCGGGTTCTTGGCGGGGGGCTGGCTCATGCCCTTTGCTTCTCCTGCAGCTGAGACCAATGACAGCTACCACATCATCCTGAAATAGAGCAGGGGCTGAGGAGCACTCGCCATCCTCCCATCACGAGTGGAGACCCTTCACTTCCAGCACAAGGACACGAGCAGAGATCTGGGAACTCGGGAGCATCGTCTGCAAAGCCCCCGAGCTGCCGGCTCCTGCTTGCAGAGGACCTCGACCCCCTGCCTCTGACGTGGTGGTAACGTGCAGCGAGGCTGGGAGCTCGCCTGGGGAGCTCTGGGCAGAGCTTTGCCCTTGGGACCCGAGACCTGCTGAGGGCTTTGGCTGTGGCAAACGTGCTCAGCTCTCCTGAGGGGCACCGGTGCCGCTGGCAGACAGGGGAGGACATGAATGCAAGTGGCCCAGCAGAGCCAGCCTGGGGCATGTGCTGAGCTGGGCAGGTCTCATGCACTGCGTGCTCTGCTGCTGGAGGGGGAGGTGAGGGCTGGGGGGTTCTTCAAAGGTTTTATTAAGCTTTCATGTAATGCTACAACGCATCTGTTAGACAAAGGTGGGGACTTTGGGGTTCTCCTCTCCACCCACCTGAAAGTGGCACTGGCTCCATGGGTGCCGTCCCTCTTCCCATGCAAGGGGGAGGTCAGGAACTTTTCCATATGGATTGGGGTGTATAAAGCTGGAGCCAAACCGTGGAGTGCAGCAGAGGTGGATAAAGAACTAGCGAACGAGCTTGCTCTGGGGTTCTTGTCTGCAGCTTTGAGGGAGTGATGTGTCCCTGCTGCCCCGTGCTCTGCCCCTGCATCCCCCTGCCTCAGCACCGGGGCAGCCCTGAGCCCACTGAGGAGGAGGAGGCAGCAGGATCCGAGGGTTATGGAATGCAGAAGTGCCTCTGTGCAGGGTTCCAGGCCAGCAGGGAAGTCTCTGGGATGAAGGATCTGGTCTGCTCCTGTGCAAGATCATCTGCTAGAGACTGCCCATGGTAAGGAGCTGCCTGCCATGAACCGGCGGCATGGCCTGGGGGGGTTTGGAGCCAAAACAGGGAGCAGAAATGCAGAGTAAAGCTTCACTGAGGCTCCGGGGAGCTCCAGCACAAGGCAGGGCCTGGGCGTGAGTGAAGCCACTGCCGGATGTGACTCACACTGGCCAATGGCATCCTGGGGTGTATTAGAAGGGGGGTGGTCAGTAGGTCGAGAGAGGTCCTCCTTCCCCTCTACTCTGCCCTGGTGAGACCGCATCTGGAATATTGTGTCCAGTTCTGGGCCCCTCAGTTCAAGAAGGACAGGGACCTGCTGGAGAGAGTCCAGCGCAGGGCAACTGAGATGATGAAGGGAGTGGAGCATCTCCCTTATGAGGAAAGGCTGAGGGAGCTGGGTCTCTATAGTTTGGAGAAGAGGAGACTGCGGGGGGACCTTATTAGTGTATATAAATATATAAAGGGGGAGTGTCACGAGGATGGAGCCAGGCTCTTCTCAGTGGCTAACAATGATAGGACAAGGGGTAATGGGTACAAACTGGAACACAAGAGGTTCCACTTAAACTTGAGAAGAAACTTCTTCTCAGTGAGGGTGACGGAACACTGGAACAGGCTGCCCAGGGGGGTTGTGGAGTCTCCTTCTCTGGAGACATTCAAAACCCGCCTGGACACATTCCTGTGTAACCTCATCCCGGTGTTCCTGCTCCGGCAGGGGGATTGGACTGGATGAGCTTTTGAGGTCCCTTCCAATCTCTAACATCCTGTGATACTGTGATACTGTGTCCCTGCTGCCGGTTGTAAGCTGTGAGCGACCGTTCCCATCCTCTGGGCCTGCTCCATTCTTGGGGATGCAGCCCCAATTCCCAGTGCCAATCCCAGCTGGTGCCGTCCCTTTGCCTGCACCTCCTGAGCTCCCACAGCCGCTGCTGTGCCCCCATCCCGGCGGGAAGCGCCCGCACATCCCCGTCTCCCTTCTGTCTCCTGGGTTGCGCCGCTCAGACCTCGCTCCAGCGCTGGAGCCGCAGCAGCTCCCCACGGCCGGGGTTCGGGGCTGCGATGGCTCCCGCTCGCATCCAGTCACCTCCCGGCTGCTTCCAGGGCTTGGCTGGGAACTGGAGGATGCAGGGGTTAATCCTGGGAATGGTTTGGGCTGGTTTGCCCAGGGTCTGGCCCAAGGCGCCCTGAGCTGTGGAGCCTCAGGATGATGCCAGGAGAAGGCATTAAAAACATGAACCAATTCCACCTGCTTCTCCCTGTGCACACTGAGGAGCTCTCGCCTCCTGTGCACGTTCAGGTCACTTGGGAATGGGGGAAGATAGAATCATGGAATGGTTTGGGATGAAGGGACGTTAAACCTCCTCCAGCTCCAACCCCTGCCACGGGCAGGGACCCCTTCCATGGAGCAGGGTGCTCCAAGCCCCTGTGTCCAACCTGGCCTTGATGGGATGGAGCATCCAAACCTTCTCCATTGAACCCATCCCAGTGTCCCAGCACCCTCTTCTCCCTTATCTCCAACCTGAACTCCCCCTGTTCCAGTCTGACCCCATCACCCCTTGTCCCATCGCTCCAGCCCCTGATGCAGGTCCCTCCCCAGCACCCTTGTAGCCCCCTTCACGCCCTGGCAGCTGCTCGGAGCTCTCTCCTCCAGGCTGCGTCCCCCCTATTCCCAGCCTGGCTCCATACGGACGTTTCCAGCCTGGTTTTCCCTATTGAGCTGCAGGGGGCCCGCTGGAGCCGTGGGCCCTGTGAGCCCGGTGTTGATACCAACGGGTGCACGGGGCAGGTTTCACCCCACCGGATGAAGCGATGCGAAGGGCGCGGACGGAGGCGGGGGTGCCCAGGCCGAGGCCTCTTTTGCCCCGTTCCCGTTGAACCGGGGGGCCCCGGTGTCAGCGCTGCTCCAGGCTCCCCCTTGGGCCGCGGGCCAGGGGCGCTCCCCGCCCGCACCGGCTGCGGGTCCCGGTCCCTGGGCCGCGGCCTCTCGGCGCCCCGGGCGTGGTTCCAGCTACTTCCGCACTACATTTCCCGTCGTGCCCCGCGGCCGCAGGACTCGCTTTCCCATCGTGCCTCGCGGCGCGGGCGGTGGCGGGGAGGGAGGTGGGCGGGGCGTGCGCCACCACGTGACGCGGGGTATATAAGGGGCGGCGCTGCGCCCGCGGCCCCATTGTTGTCGGCGGTCGGCGGCGGGGCGGGCCCGGCCCCTGCGCGCGCCCCGGGGAGCCGCCCCCGCCCGGCCCCGCCCCGGGACCCGGTGAGTTGCGGGGGGGGGAGGGAGGGTCCGGTACCGGCGGGGGGGGGGGGCACGGGGCGGCCGCTCCCTCCGCGTGCACCGGGGAATGCAGAGGAGGGGGGGGCCTCGGAGCCGGGGGAGCTGCAGGGGATGGGGAGGGCCTGTAGGGGGATGAGGGGGTGTCTGTAGGGGATGGGGGCTATAGGGGATGGGGGAAGCTTTGCATCTTGAGGGGCTATGGGGGATGATGGAAGGCCCCAGAGCTGGAGGGGTTCTAGAGGGGCCTGTAAGGTATAGGGGGGCCTTTTCTGGCTGGGGGCTATAGAGGATGCAGGGGCCTGCAGGGCACGTGGGCCCAGCTTCCCCATGGAGAACCTATGGGGGGGCCTGACAGCTGGGGGGGGCTGTTGGGGTGGTGCCTATGGAGGATGTGGGGGACCCTGTCAGCTGGGCTCTCCCCTCCTCTGTGTTCTGGGGACCTGTAAGGGATGTGGGGCACCTATGGAGGACATGGGGTGCCCTTAAAGCTGCTTTGTCCTCTAGCTGGGGTCTATAGAAGGTGTGGGGGTGAGGTCTTTACACGTGGGGGGCACACTGCAGGGTATAGGGGAGTTGGAGGGTTACGTGGGTCCCCAAGGAGCAGCGTAGCGGTAGGGCCCACCAGGGTGGTGGGAAGGAGCTGATGAGGAGGAGAAGGAGGATGATGGTGGTTGGATGTGCTGGAGGAGGAGCCGCCATTGTGGGGGTCCTGCTCTGATGTCCCCAAAGGTCATTGGCTGCCCCCATTGCAGGTGCTGGGAGGGGAAGGCAGGTACTGGGGTGATGGTGTTGGGCCATGGTGGGACCTCCAGCAGCCACGATGGAGGCTCTGCAGCCCAGCCCTCGCTGCACCATGGCCCTGACGCTCCGCGGGGTTATCTCGGTAGGAGCCAAGGTCTGGTGCTGCCCACGCTCACCCTCGGGAGAGCTCCTCCATCCAAGAGCCACGGCCGTGTCCTCCTGCCCTCCCCTTGCCCTCAGGTGTTGGGAGCAGGGGAGCCCTGAGAGCAGCTCCAGTGCCTAAAGGGGCTGCAGGAAACCTGGAGAGAGGCTTTGGACAAGGGCCTGCAAGGACAGGCCAAGGGGAATGGCTTGAACCTGCCCGAGGGGAGACTGAGATGAGCTCTTAGGCAGAAGCTCTTCCCTGTGAGGGTGCTGAGGCGCTGGCACAGGGTGCCCAGAGAAGCTGTGGCTGCCCCATCCCTGGCAGTGTTCAAGGCCAGGTTGGACACAGGGGCTTGGAGCAAGCTGCTCCAGTGGAAGGGGTCCCTGCCCTGGCAGGAGTTGGAGCTGGAGGAGCTTTAAGGTCCCTCCCAACCCAAACCAGGCTGGGATTCCATGTTCAAGGTGTTCTGTGGAGCCTCCCTTATGACTCGATCCTGATGACGGGCAAAGGGCCCCAGTGGGTCTTTTGGGATCAGCCCTTTCCATAGCACCCGCCAGACCCTCCTCGGGATTGGAAGCTGTCCCCACTGCAATGGGCACCAAGGGGGGTTCGGGGACACCCCAGCTCTGCTGCTGCTGCACCGGGACCTGCACCCCCTTCCCTCGTGTTGTCATCAGTAGCGGCACCAGCGGAGGGAGGACAAAGCTGGTCCCTTACTGAAGGTCCAAGGCCTGACCCAGGCGGAGCTGGGATCTGCACTGTGCCGATGGCCACAGCATCCTGAGACCCAGCAGATCCATGGCTGCAGAGGCCGAATCCTCGGGGAAAACCTCCGACAAGCCCAAGCGCCGAATTCCTGGTGGTGGCCACGCAGGCTCCGTTCCATCCCCACCGGGGGGGGAAGAATCAGCCCCATTCCTGGGCTCGTCAATAGGAGCTTGTGCCCTCATTCCTGGCCTGGGATACGCCTGGATTTGTCGCACACAGGCCGGGAACAGCGTGTGCCATTTTCCCCAGCTCCTGCTTTGATTCTGCAGCGATAGCAAATGTGAGCTTCCTTTTCCTTTATGTGCTTCCCTGTGCCTGGACCCTTCCCACGAGGTGCTGCTCCCAACCCAAAGCCCATCCTGGTGGCCATCCCGGAGGAGGTGAGCTGCTTTCCTTGCTCTTTGGAGGAAGCGCATGGAGGGTTTGGATTCGGCTTCTCCATAGGCTCCTGTTTGCCTTCCCTGGGAATACGGGCCTGAATCCCCCTTTGGGGGGCTCCAGGCCGATGGTGGGAGCTGCTTTGCTGCTTGCTGGGAAGCACTGGAGGGGTTTCTCCTGTGGGGCTCTGCAGCGATGCTGCCGTGTCATCCCGGCAGCGCTATTCCCGCTGCATCACGGGGATGGAGCCGAGCTGGGGGGGCTCTGCTGAGGGGAAGCCCCTTTTTGGGTGGCTTTCACCCAGGGATGAGCCCTTTTCCAGGGGGGAATACAGGGAATTGCAGCCTGGCTCCTGCCTTTGCTCTCCAGTGTCGGCTTCCCAGGAGATGCTGAGCCCTGCGACGGAATAAAATGGGCTCCTCCGGTTATTCCTTGATGGTTTTTCTCCTGGCTTTATCCTGTGTTCCGTGATCTGGTCCTTAATGCACCAGGATGGGGTCCGGCTGCTGCTGCTGCTTGGCCCGGGGGTGCTCTCCCTGTGTGGATCTGTTTCTTCCTGCTCTCATGCAGTTCCCACCCTTTCCTTATCCGGCTGCTGGGATAATCCCACATCTCCATATTCGACCCCTGTGATACCCCAGAGGCCTTGTCAGGATCCGCTTTTGCCTCTTGCTTTTGATGGATTTAAACCATTCCCCACCAAAAACTGGGGCTCCAGGGATGTGGTTGAAGCAGCTTGCAGAGAGGAGGGAACACAAGGAGGGAATTCTGGGCATCATCCAGGTTGCTTGGGCCTGGAGCGTGGTTTTTAGGGAGCCATCACCAGATCCATGGGATGCAGGATGCTCAGAGGGTGATCACCGATCGCTCTGAAGAGCTGGAAGTAAAGGAGCTCATGGCTCTGGAATTGCTCTGTCGATGGAGGAGGAGCCCGGCAGCGCATCCGACAGGGATCAAGGATCATTGGAGGCAATGCTGGAGGCGGAATGAGACTCATCAGCGGGTCCTGGACCACTGCAGATCCATCGGCATCAGCGAAGGAGCTTTGGGGCGCACAGAGCAGACCTCATGCCGGGATGCTCCTGCCCTTCCTCCTCTCCTGGAAGCAGGGATACAAACCATCCTGGTGATGATCTGGGCTCGTTCATCAGCCTTGGATGAGCCTCAAGCCTCGGGTTTTCCCAGTCCCACAGTGGAGCCCCGGGGCTGGACCGGCTCTGGGGCAGGAGGCTCTCCGACCACCCGAGTCCCATCTCTTTCCTACCTCCCTCCCTGCTCCCAGAGGCAATTCCAGCAGCAGCTCTTTGCTTCCTCCCTCTTCAAGCCTTACGTGAGGCAGCCCTGACCTGCAGAGCAGGTCCGAGGCCAGGGTGAGGGTCTCCTCTTCCCTCCAGCGGCTCCAGGACTTCTCCCTGCTCCGTGCTGGGTCCTTGGGAGGTGCTGGGCCCTGCTGCACCCTGTCCATTCCCAAAGCCAGAAACCACCACAAGAAGGATCATTTGAGCTAATAAAGGAATTTAAGTGCCCTTTGCTGCACACAGGGGCAGCTGCTGCTGTGCTGGGGAGGAGGAGGATGCTCACATGGGAAGGGAGCTTCCGCATTGGAGAAGTAAAATGAAATCTGATGGATCCATCCAGATGGATCGACCCCTCTGGTGGGATCCAGATGGATCCATCCCAATGGAGATGAGCTCCATCCTGGTGGATCCATCCAGGGCTGGAGCCGGTCTCCATCCCCAGCCAGGGGGATGCTGCAGGTATTGTGCATCCCGCCAGCATCCCTGGTTTTCCTCACCGGAAGCACCTGATGGAGAGGGATTTGGGAGGATGTTTTGGAGCTTTGCTTTGGGAGGCAATGGGAGAAACTGCTGCGCTCCTTGGGGATCAGCTCCTTCCCAACCCAGGGCTGGTGAAGTTGGCTGGGACCCTGGGGGTGCAGACATGGGGCAGGTTTGGGGTGATGGAGGCAATGGAACAAGGGGAGGGCTGCAGCTGCGGTACCCGCACATCCTTTGTGGGGCCGGAGGTGGTCACCAGGGGATGCAGAGCCCTTGTCCTGGTGCAAGCAGAGCCTCCCACTGCCCCTTTACCCCTGCATCGCCTCCAGGGTCCCTGGGTTCCATGGGATCAGCTGGGTTCCGCAGGGAAGCCCATGGTTCCTTTAGAAGCCGGTTTCTCCGTTGCCATGAGAACGGCGGTTGGAGAGGAGGGAGCAGGGAAAGGAGATGCGGCTGCACAGCCCAGGGTGTCCCAGGGGCATTCCCGATCCAGCGTATCCCGGGATGGGCACAGGCGATGCCCTGGGCTCAGTTCAAAAGCAGAAGCTGCTGCTGGTGACCGGGGATTGTCGAGAGGGCGATGCCTGCTCATGGGCTGCATGAGGGGATGAGCAAGCCTGCAGTCAGTGGCAGATGACACCAGATCGGGTGGGAAGCTCTGCAGAGGGATCTGGCCAGGCTGGATCCATGGCTGTGCCAATGGGATGAGGTTCCAGAAGGCAAAGGGCCGGGTCCTGCACTTGGGCCACAACAACTCCATGGAATGCTGCAGGCTGCAGCTCGAGTCCTGTGCTCAGCTCTGGGCCCCTTCACTGCAAGAGAGACCTTGAGGGGCTGGAGCGGGGCCAGAGAAGGGCAATGGGGCTGGTGCAGGGCCTGGAGCCCAAGGGTGATGGGGAAGGGCTGAGGGACCTGGGGGGTTCAGATGGAGAAGAGAAGGCTCAGGGGGGACCTGATGGCTCCCTACAAGTGCCTGAGAGGAGGATGGAGCCAGGAGGGGCTGGGCTCTGCTCCCAAGGAACAAGGGATGGGACAAGAGGAACCGGCCTCAAGCTGCACCAGGGCAGGTTTAGATGGAGCTGAGGAACAATTCCTGCCCCAGAGGGTGCTCAGGCATTGGAACAGGCTGCCCAGGGCAGGGCTGCAGGCACCAGCCCTGCAAGGGTTCACACCCCGTGGAGACGAGGCCTCAGTGCCATGGGGCAGTGGTGGCCTTGGCAGGGCTGGGAACGGTTGGACTGGATGAGCTTGAAGGGCTTTTCCAACCTGCTTGATTCCGTGGCTGTGCCATAGAGGGACACTCGCTGGTCTTCCCACGAGAGCATCATCTCTCAGATACTCCTCACCCAAGCTGGAGCCCAGCACTTCCCAGGATCCATGGAGAAGCTGCCTTGTTTGGAGCACGGCGGCATTAACAAGGGGCAGGGAAATGCCCAAGGCTCTCACAGCAGGATCCTCCAGCAGCTCATTCCCTTCCTACATGGAGACCTCAGAGCAGCTCCAGAGCCTAAAGGGGCTGCAGGAAACCTGGAGAAAGGCTTTGGACAAGGGCCTGTAGGGACAGGCCAAGGGGAATGGCTTGAACCTGCCCGAGGGGAGACTGAGATGAGCTCTTAGGCAGAAGCTCTTCCCTGTGAGGGTGCTGAGGCGCTGGCCCAGGGTGCCCAGAGAAGCTGTGGCTGCCCCATCCCTGGCAGTGCTCAAGGCCAGGTTGGACACAGGGGCTTGGAGCAAGCTGCTCCAGTGGAAGGGGTCCCTGGAGCTGGATTGGAGCTGGAGCAGCTGCAGACATGGGGGTGATGGGCTCCCCTTGGGGAGCCGCAGGAATGCAGTGGGGTTCAGAGGCATTCTCCATGGAGGGATGGGGGAAGCTGCTCTCAAGAGCCACGTGAACCTTTCCCGGTTATCCCAAGTGCTGTTGGCTTATCCCAGATGCCGCGGTCGCTTCTTGCCTTCCCCACAGAGACACCCGAGGGCTGCGGGCAGGGGCTGGCGCCGCGGAGGAGCTGCTGCTGAAGCGCTGGCCCCATCGCTGGCCACCGGCTCCCATGCGAGCCACGGCCAAATGGACGCGATCCCGAGCGCCGGCGTCAAGAGGAAGTTCGAGGATGCGGACGTGGGCTCGGCGGGCTCCAACTCGGACGACGAAATCTCCAACAGCGACAGCGCCGACAGCTGCGACAGCGTCAACCCCGCCAGCTCCAGCGGCTTCCGACGTGAGTGGCCGGCGCCGCGCTGGGCTCTGGGGCTGCTCTGCCCTTCCCCTCTGCCTCCCTTCATAGCCCTGTGGTGATGAGCAGGGCCGGGAGCGTGGGGCACACCAGACCTTGGGCAGTTCCCGGTGCCAGCCCCGTTCCTGTTGGCCGAGCTCCATCCTGGAGCTTTCCTATCCCAGCATTCGCCCTGCCGGAGCGTTTCGCTGCCTGCACGGGTGCTGGTGCTGAGGGGCCACGGGGGGTGCTGGCCTTGGCCTCGGTGGCACCGGGGCTCATCGCTCAGCCCCCAAAGGGACTCAGCACCACCCAAAGCACGAGCTCAGCCCCGTCCTGGGAGCCCAGCGGGGTGCAAGGTCTGGGGGGGTCTCTTGGCTCCTGTGACCCCCCCCATTGCCTGCCCCGCAGCCACGTCCATCCTGAAGCGGCAGAAGCAGCTGGGCAGGAAGAACGTGCGCTTCGACCAGGTCACCGTGTACTACTTCGCGCGGCGCCAGGGCTTCACCAGCGTCCCCAGCCAGGGCGGCAGCTCGCTGGGCATGGCCCCGCGCCACAACTCCGTGCGCAGCTACACCCTGTGCGAGTTCGCGCAGGAGCAGGAGGTGAACCACCGCGAGATCCTGCGCGAGCACCTCAAGGAGGAGAAGCTCCACGCCAAGAAGATGAAGGTACCGGAGGCAGCGCCTGAGCAGGGGCTCCGGGTCCAGCCTGGGGCGGGGGGGGGGGATCACCCCCATGGGTCTTTTACCTCTTCCCGTGTCCATGGTGCTCCTGGAGCTGCCAGTCGGGGAGCAGGCAGCGGTGGGCTCCGGGTGGCTCTGCCTGTCCTCCAGCCCATCCTTGGGCTGGGTCTGCTCCGCAGGGCCCGTGCTGGGCTCTCGCTGCCCGGACACCCGGGTTTGGGTGAAGCGCTGTGGATCCAGCACCCAGCTCCCTCTTGCACTGCTCGTCCGGAGGCCACGGACCTCTCCGTGTGCCGGCTTCCAGAGGGCTGGGACGGCCGTGAGCCAGGCTTTGGGGGTGTTTGAGTGCATGGAGCTGAAGGCACGATGCAGGATCCAGCTCTGGCCCCTCAAGTCTTACTTTCCCAGGGGTCACTCGTGTGGGATCCCGGTGTTTTCAGCAGCCGGGACCTCTTGTTATCCCATTGCTTGCAGCGCACAGCGGAGGGGAGCTGGAAAAGAGGGATTCCCTGCTTGGAATTCTCTTTTTCTTTCACGTTTCCCTGCTCCCTTCTCCCATGAGCTGGGGGGGGGCAGGACCGGAGGGGAGCGGGATGCGGGATGCGGAGGATGCTCAGCCTTTGCCCTGCCACCCGCAGCTCACCAAGAACGGGACAGTGGAGTCGGAGGAGGCGGACGGGCTCACGCTGGAGGACGTCTCGGACGATGACATCGACGTGGAGAACGTGGAGGTGGACGATTACTTCTTCCTGCAGCCGCTGCCCACCAAGCGGCGCCGGGCGCTGCTGCGCGCCTCCGGCGTGCACCGCATCGACGCCGAGGAGAAGCAGGAGCTCCGGGCGATCCGGCTCTCCCGAGAGGAGTGCGGCTGCGACTGCCGCCTCTACTGCGACCCCGAGGCCTGCGCCTGCAGCCAGGCCGGGATCAAGTGCCAGGTGAGCTGGGGCTCCGGGTGGCAGCTCGGGAAGCTCTTCCATGAAGGTGGTGGGACACGGAATGGGTTGAATGGAGGAGCTGCGGCTGCCCCGTCCCTGGCAGCGCTCAAGGCCAGGTTGGGAGCAAGCTGCTCCAGTGGAAGGTGTCGGTGCCCATGGCAGGGGGTTGGAGCTGGGTGAACCTTAAGGTCCCTCCCAAGCCAACCGGTTCCATGGTTGTGTGCTGCATCCCCCTGCCAGGTGGATCGCATGTCCTTCCCCTGCGGCTGCTCCCGGGATGGCTGTGGGAACATGGCCGGTCGCATCGAATTCAACCCCATCCGCGTGCGGACTCACTACCTCCACACCATCATGAAGCTGGAGCTGGAGAACAAGCGCCAGGGCGGGCGGCCCCCGGTGCCCGAGGAGGCCGCATCCGGCGCCGCTCACGGCTGCAGCAGCGCGTGGCCGCAGCCCGGCGAGACCCAGGACTTCCAGGAGTTCATGGCAGAGAACGAGTCGGCCGTGATGCACCTGCAGACGGCCGAGGAGCTGGAGAGGCTGAAGGCTGAGGAAGACTCCAGCAGCGGCCCCGGCGTCGAGAGCTTGGGCGTCTGCATCCTGGAGGAGCCCCTGGCCGTGCCGCAGGGCCTCTGCCCGGCGCTGGCCGCTCCCATCCTCATCCAAGCCCAGTTACCTCCGGGCTCGTCCGTCCTCTGCTTCGCCGAGGGCTCGGAGCCGGCGGCCGCGGCCGAGCAGCCCTACTTGAACGATGGCTCCGTGCTCTACTACCCGGTGGGGCCGGGCTCCAGGGGTGATGGTGCCCCCCCCGAGCCCCCAGCACCGTCCTGCGTGGCCGACAAGGAGCTCAGCGTCCTGCCCGGGGCCGGGGCCGCTCCCAGCCGAGCTGCCAGCAAGGGGGAAGCAGCCAAACCCCCTCCGTCCCCCCCTGAGGCTGCAGCATCCACCGGGAGCTCGGTGCCAGCGGAGCTGGTGCCGGAGCCGGTGCTGCCGGTGTGAGCGAGGCCCCCCCTCGGTGCTCCGTTATTTATTGACAATAAGATTTTATGGACCAGCAGCGGCCACTGGTGGTTATTTACAGGGTGCTGGGGGGGGCATCGGCATGGTCCCGAGGATCTGAACCCATCCCATTGCTCGGTGCAGGCCGGTGGCCGCTTGGCTCCTGGGTGCTGGACCTGGAGCCTCCCTCTTCCCAGGGCAGCTCCCTCCTGTCCCTTTCCAGCTGCAGGAGAGCTCTGCCCTGGGGGGGGTAACTGAAAACCCCCATTTTCCCTCTGGTTCCATCTCTTTAATGGATGCTCACCAGCCCCTGCGGCCACCCAGCACCTCCCGGGGATGTTCCCCCTTCCCTGGGGCCGGTGCTGGGCTCAGGATGGACGGGAAGGACCCGGAGCCAGCGGGGGGGTGCTCATTGCATCTCTCCTCTCTGTTGTCCCAGCCCTTTCTGGATGAGCAAATCCCATCTTCGTAAGGAGAGAATTGGGAATTGATGGGAGCCCCCAATGCCCATGCGATTCCTCTGCTGCCGGGGTCGATCCAGCACAGCCCCGTGGCTGCTTCTCCTTGGGAAGCAACCCTGGAGCTCGATGTTCCCAAGGGAAGCATCCCAGCTGGAGAGCAGGGGAGTTCCATGGGGGTCAAAGCGCTTTGCTTGGGGGCTGCCGTGGTTGAAGGCTCCCGGTGGTCACCTCCCGCTGGGAACAGGGCCTTAAAGGGGGTTTGGTGCTTGGGGAGCGGGTCCGAGCCCCTGGGCCGAGGAGGGGAAGGGAAGGGGCTGTTGGTTTGCACCCCAGGGGCTCCACGCCCGGCCCCAGCTCCCCAAGGCTCCACTGGGGAGGCTCAGGAGCCTGATCCCGTGGTGATCCCCATCCCCACGTCCCTTCCCAACAGGGACGGGACCCGGAGCCGAGCTGCGCAACCAGAGCAAGCAGTGACGCTTGAACGGCTCCAGGTCTTTATTTCCCCCTTCCTGGGTTGCTCCCCCTTGGGCAGGAGCACTCGGGCACCTCGACCCACCGGGATTGGCTCCTGCTCCTGCTGCGCTCTCCCTGGTCCATGATTCTGGGCTTGGCCGAGCATCCCCCCCGGTCCCTGCTCCATCCGGCACCGGCTCAGACCCCATCAACCCAGCCCCAACCTGGTGCTGCCGGAGCTGCGGCGCCTCGGCCCGGTTAAACCCGGGGCAGCTCCCCCCTCGCCCTGCTCCCTGCCTGGTGGTGGTTGAGGTCCCATTTCCCACCGGGAAGCCAAAGCTTGGCCTCTGTTTTTCCTTCCCAGCCCTTTCTGCTCTCCCGGTGAACGCTGGGTTCAAAGAGTGAGAATAGAAGGCTCCAAGTTGAGCAGGGCCTGGGGTTAAACCCATCCCGGGGAGCTCCCCTTGGGAATGGGGAGGGGCAGGGAATGGCGTTTGTTCAGCTTGGGGTGCACAGGGGGGGTTCCTACCCCTCCTTTGCACCATTCCAAGAGCCTGGCACTGGGACCCGGCCCAGGAGACGCTCGCGCCGCCGGCTTGAGTTGGGCTTTAATCAAACACTTGGGCACTGGGTTGGGGTCACTGACGGGGGGGTGTTGGGGGGGTCTCATGCAGGGAGGGGGCCTTGAACCCCAGAAGGCAGCGGGGGGCTGCCTCAGAGCCCCCAAAGCCGCCCCTGCGCAGGAGGCAGCAGCACAAAGCACAGGGGCCCCTTTCCCGGCTGCTCCCGGGGCGCAGGGGCTTGGTCTTTGCTTCGTCCCTCGGGGCCCTTTCTGTGTCCGAGACCGCTCAGAGCAGGGCAGGAGCTGGGGCAGGAGCCTCCGCACGAGGCTGAGCAGAACCGGCTGCTGCAGGCACCAAGGGCAGGGCCGGGGGCAGCTTCTCCCCTCCTGGGCTTGAAGGGTCCCAGGCTGGGGCTGAGCCCCACGGCACGAAGGGGAAGAGCAGAGCCAGGGCAGGAGGGGGGGGAGCCGTGTCCTTACCCCAGGGCAGCAGCTCAGGGTTGGGGGGTTCAACCCCCAGGGTGGGCTTTGGGCAGCACCAGGCTGGGAAGCGGCAGGGCCGGGGGGGGCCGCGGGCTCTCCCCTTACTCCTTGGGCCTGACGTAGTTGAGGGAGAGCAGGACCATGCTGTTGGCCAGGAGCGAGGCTTCGGAGGCTGAAACAGGGACACGAGCGGGGTCAGAGCCATGGAGCCTGGGCTGGGGTGGAAGGGACCTTCCAAGCGCCCCCAGTCCAACCCCCTGCGATGAGCAGGGACGACATCAACCGGACCAGAGCGCCCCAACCCCTCTGAACACGCTCATCCCGAGCTGCCGGTGCAGGGCCCCTCCTCACCCCCAGCCCCTTCTGCTCTGCTCTGGGTCCCCCATTTCCCTCCCAGCCCCATTCTCTTTCCCCCAGGGCTGGGATCTGCCACCCTGAGGTCGCTGTGGGCCAGGGGCACCCGGCCCTGGGCTGTCCCTTGGGGTATCCCCCATGGGCACATCCATGGCTAGAGCCAGCGCGTTCCTCTCAGGGACGAGGCCCCCAAGGGGTCCATGGGGCAGCGCAGACTGGGATAAAGCCACCGCTCACCCCGGATCTCCCCCAGGAATGAGCCCAGGTCCTTGCCCAGCCCCACGGGGCAGGAGCTGCCCCCCCAGCCACCGTCACCTTCCAGCCTGCAGGAGAGCCCCAGCCACTGCTCCAGCCACGTTCTGCACGAGGCCACGTCCAGCTGAGCACCATTGAGCCCCCGCAGGTAACAGGCCTGGAGGGCACAGGACAGGGTGCTCAGCACCAGGGCAGGGGTTGGGCTGAAGGGACCTGGGGGGGGGGGGGTCCTCACCGCTCTGAGCTCCTCCTCGCGGAGCTGCCCCAGGCTCAGGCGCTGCAGGGCCCGGTCCAGCTGCCGGATCTCCAGCACGTGGCTCCGCAGGCGATGGCGCAGGATGGGGGCCGGCAAGTGCGGGGTCAGGAACAGGACCCGGCTCAGGGCTTTCTGAGGAGGGAAAGGGGACAGAGCCCCCCCCACAGCGGGCGTTGGACCCGTCCGGGCAGGACCTGGAGCGCGCGGAGCCTCTCCCAGCCGTGACCCACATTTCCATCCCCTTTGAGCACCATCCCACACGGGATCCCTGTCCCGGCAGCGCAGGAGTCCAGAGCCACGAGCCCTGTTGTGGGCTGCACACGGGTGTTGGGTGTGAGTCTGGGTGTGGGGCGGCTCAGAGGCTGCCAACGGTGACCAAAGGACACACAAACAGCCTTGTTCCAGGGAATCCCGTGCTGGTTTGGGTTGGAAAGGACCTTAAGCTCATCCAGTTCCAACCCCCTGCCATGGGCAGGGACACCTCACACTAAACCATGGCACCCAAGGCCTCATCCAACCTGGCCTTGAACACCGCCAAGGATGGAGCATTCACAACCTCCCTGGGCAACCCATTCCAGTGCCTCAGCACCCTCACAGTAAAGAATTTCTTCCTTAGATCCAATCTAAACTTCCCCTGTTTCAGTTTGAACCCGTTACCCCTTGTCCTGTCACTGCAGTCCCTGATGAAGAGTCCATCCCCAGCATCCCTATAGCCCCCTTCAGACACTGGAAGCTGCTCTGAGGTCTCCACGCAGCTTCTCTTCTCCAGGCTGAACAGCCCCAACTTTCTCAGCCTGTCTCCATACAGGAGCTGCTCCAGGCCCTGCTCATCCCCGTGGCCTCCTCTGGACTTGTTCCAACAGTTCCATGTCCTTTTTATGTTGACGGCACCAGAACTGCACCCAACTCAACATTCCGAGCTCAATCCAGTTGCTCCAAGCATCCCCGCGTTTCCAGGGATGGAGCATCCAGCTTCCCATCCCCAACCGGACCGGGTTGAGGGCACACCCCCCAGCTGAGGGGCAGAGCAGCAGCACGGGGCTGCAGCACAGAAGCCAAACTCACCACGTGGGAGACCTGGAGCTGGTTCAGAGCCAGGGCAGGGCCCGAGAACACCGCTCTCACTGCGCACAGCTCGGCCACGCGGGGCTGGGAGCCGCGCTGCACCTGCAGGAGCACAGAGCCCGGGGCCAGCACCTCCCCTGGGTGCCCTCCCCGGGGTGGCACAGCACGAGCCTGGCACCGGCCCCGCTGATGCTGTACCTGGGAGCAGAGCTGCTGCAGGCGGGACTGGAGCTGGCGGTCGGGCAGGGCACGCGCTGCCTGCGCCAAGCTCTCCAGCACAGCCGGGTAGGAATCCCTGCGGATGGCGTCGTAGGTGTCCAGGAACTCAACCTGCTGCTGGGGGGTCCAGAAGTGGCGGATCAGGAGCTGGCGTGGGAAGAAATACCTGGGGGAGGAGAGGAGAGAGGGATGCAGGGGGGGGAACTGAATGGGATGTGAGCTCCTTCAGAGGGGGAGCTCGGCAGTCACAGTCCCACAGGCTGGGAAAGAGCTGCAAGCTCATCCAGTCCAACCATTCCCAGCCCTGCCAAGGCCACCCCTAACCCATGGCACTGAGGCCTCGTCCCCACGGGCTGTGAGCACTTGCAGGGCCGGTGCCTGCAGCCCTGCCCTGGGCAGCCTGTTCCAATGCCTGAGCACCCTCTGGGGCAGGAATTGTTCCTCAGCTCCATCTAAACCTGCCCTGGTGCAGCTTGAGGCCGGTTCCTCTTGTCCCAGCCCTTGTTCCTTGGGAGCAGAGCCCAGCCCCTCCTGGCTCCATCCTCCTCTCAGGCACTTGTAGGGAGCCATCAGGTCCCCCCTGAGCCTTCTCTTCTCCACCTGAACCCCCCAGGTCCCTCAGCCCTTCCCCATCACCCTTGGGCTCCAGGCCCTGCACCAGCCCCATTGCCCTTCTCTGGCCCCGCTCCAGCCCCTCAAGGTCTCTCTTGCAGTGAGGGGCCCAGAGCTGAGCACAGGACTCGAGCTGCAGCCTGCAGCATTCCATGGAGTTGTTGTGGCCCAAGTGCAGGACCCGGCCCTTTGCCTTCTGGAACCTCATCCCATTGGCACAGCCATGGATCCAGCCTGGCCAGATCCCTCTGCAGAGCTTCCCCCTCAAGCTGGTGTCATCTGTGACCTGACTGCGGGTTTGCTCCATCCCCTCATGCAGCTCAGTGACAAAGACACAAACCAGACCCGGCCCCAGCACCGAGCCCTGGGGAACATCCCATGGGACCAGCCCCCAACCGGATTTAGCTCCATTCCCCAGCACCCAGCCAGGATTCCAGCCTGTGCTCGAGCAGCCGGGTCTCCAGGAGAAGGCTGTGGGCAGCGGTGTCAGGAATGAATCAATGGGATCTGAGGAGGGAAACCAACACCCACAGACCCCGAGTGGGTCATGGGAGGAGATCTGCTCCTCCGAAGGCTGCGGGGAGCTTAGGAAGGAGTGCTGGGATCGCTGCTGTGCCCGGCTGGAGCTGGGGCTCTCACCAGGGGACACAAGGGAGCAGAAATGGAAACTAAAGGGATTTAGTGGGATTTAGCTCCGGAGTCAGGCCAGCTGGAAGGGAGAGGGATGTTGGGAGGAGTATGGAGACAATGAAAGATGGAGCGAGGGAGGGAGGGAGGTGTCTGGTTGGATTTATAGCTCTAAGAACCCCAGTTCCATGAAGTCTAAGATGGAGCCCGGAGGTCAGGGTCGTGGCCGTACTCACATGAGGATGATGACCAAGAAGTTGGCGAAGGGCGGGATGGCGATGATTCCAATGGGAACGGCCTTGATCAGGTCCCTCCGGAACTGCCTCCAAAACAAGCGAGTTCAGGATCCAGCACCAAAATCCCAAATTCCCAGTCCCGGGCGCAGCTCCCGATCCCCGTCCTGAGAGCGGGGCAGAGCCGGGGCCGGGGCCGTACCTGCCGCAGGCGCTCCATGTCCCGGTACGGCAGCTGCTGCACGCTCAGCCTCTGTCGGGCCATTCGGGAGCGGATGTCTCGGATCTCTTTCACTTCCAAGAAGAGCGCTTGGATCCCTGCTGAAGCACGGGGCAGCCTCAGCGTCTGATTCCCAGGAAAACCCCTCCGGCGGTGCGGGAGCACATCCTGCTGCCCCCCAGCACCCACCTCTGGTGAACGTGGAGTGGAGCACATAGAACCGGGGGAACGTGCGCTCCAGGAACCTCTCGTACCTCCTGTTGATGCGCTTCGCCGTGGAGACCAGAGCGGCCAGGATGGACCTGGAGCCGGCCTTTGTGGACAGGCAGCACCCTGGGAACCTGCAGCAAAGCACCCCGGGACTGATCCTGTCCCGCAGGAAAAGGCTCCGAGGAAAGCGGGGGCTGGCCCGGAGGTGGGCACTGAGCTGGGCTGGGCCTGAAGCCCCCAGAGAAGGGTTGAGGTGCTGGGACCCCCCCGTAGCCTGCACGGGCCCAGGCAGCCGCCTGTGACAGGGCTCGGGGAAGCAGCAGGGGTGGATCCCTCGGTGACTGCGGACGGTGCCTGTGTGGGGCGCGGTGCGGGCGGCAGCACGGTAAGGAGCGGGGCACTGGGAACAGGGAGCCCCGGGAGTCTATGGCCTGTCCGGCGTGCACGGGGGAGGCAAGGGCGGTAACGGGGAGGTGTGGTCGGTACTGGGTGCGGGCGCTGGGGCGGGAGCGGGCGGCCGGGGGGCGGAGGGGAGGCCTCGCTCACCTCAGCTCCCGCCGGGCGCTGCTGAGGCCGGGGCCGGGCCCGAGGCGCCAGAGCAGCCCGCGGTAGCCGGCCATGGACAGCGCCATCTTGACGGGACACCACCGGGACGAAGATCACGCGGAAACGTGGCCGCTGATTGGCTGACGGAAAAGCGACGCGGCCAGTCATGTGACCAAAGGCGGAAGTGGCCTCTCGGGGCCGTAGAGGACTGGGGTGTGCTGCGGTTGAGCTCTCCCCGCGTTACCGGTATCGCTACCGGTGACGGGGCCTGGCCCCAGCTCCCACCCTCACCGCCACCGGTTCTCCCTCTCCATCGCTGGTGCTAGCCCGGGGGCAGCGCCGGGCCCTGCCGGCCCGCCCCGTTCCTGGCTGGGGAAGCGCCGCCGGACCTTCCCGGTGTCCCCGCCACATGGCACCGGGGTTGGGGATTAAACTCCGGGGGTCCCTGCTCTGCCCCGGCCCCCCTGGCCCGTAGCGGGTCCAGGCCGATCCGTCCGTCCTTTCCTCCCCTGGACAACCCGCAGCCGAGCAGCACAACCGGTTCCGCCTGCGCCCGGGGCAGTTTCACGTGGGCCGTGTTTGTTCTCTCGGTCCCAAGCGCCACTGGAAACGTGTCGGTCCCTTTGGGAAGCGGCTGCCCCTTCGTGCAGGCTCTGCCGGTCCATTCCCCCCATCCCAACCCCTACGTGGCCTCGTCCCCGGTCTCTGTCAGCGCCTCTGTCTCCCATGAATCCCTAGGGATGCTTTTCCCACCCGAGCCCCCTCTCCACGCCGCTTCCCTCGGCCCCTGGAGCGCGTGGAGCCGGTCACGCACACCCGTGGCCCTGCCCCGGTGCATCTCGGAGCGCTGCACATTCAGCTCCTGCTTATCGGGGAAAGGCACCGGGGGCCCTTTTGCGGCGAGGAAAGGACGAAAGCGCGGGGTTATCGCGGGGCTCGGCGCGCTCCAGACCCCGGGGCACGGCTGATAGCGGGAGGTATCGATCCAGGCTGGAAAGCGAGCGCCCCTTATCAGCGCTGCACGTACGAGCACCTGGCAAGTGCCCCTGAAGTGCCACTCGGGGCTCTAATCTGCCACCAGCACCGTGGACTCTGCTTCCACAAACGGCTTTTAAGCGAGGCGCGGGTCGATTCTGCGGGGCCACCTTTCCCCCCGAGCCCCAGCGCTGCCGCGGGGCCGGGGTTGTCCCATGAACCCCCCGTTCCGCTGCCGGCGCTTTATGGCTCCGTGACAGGCGATAAGGGTGAAGGAGATGGGGTTGTTTTCGGGAGACTTTGAGTCGTGCCCCAAGCACGGAGCTGCCCCAGGGTGGGGACGCCCCGTATTTAAGTGAGTGGGACGGAGCTCCCCGAAACCAGCCCGGCCGCAGCACCATGCCCAAGAAGTACAGCCTGGAGCTGGGTGAGTATGGAGCAGGAGCGCTGCTGCTGGGGAGCCAGCGCCCTCATCCCAAAGCACCCACATCTGGGAATAGTGGGATACTGGGGAATAGGTTTTCCAGCATCGAGCCCAAAAGCTGTTGGCAAGGTACCACTGGTGCTGTGGGCACAGGCTGCGCTCGCCTGCCCGTGCAGGGTTTGAGTTCCCTCTCTGTGGGTGAGCCCCAGGCTCCCATTTCCCGGATTTCTCATTTTCCCGGGATCTGGTTGTGTCAGGAACACTTCCCTGTGGCACTCCTTGTGTTCGGTGTGAGCTGGGGAAGCTCTGTTTGATGGCAGTGAGTTGCTGCCTTCCCCGTGCCGCAGCTCTGCCCCGTGAAGGGCGAATTATCCCGAGTTTTCATGGGAATGTGCGGAGCAAGAGGAATTCTGTGGAAGAGCAGCGTTCCCTATGGAAGAAGCAGACAGAAACCAGACAGAAGCCAAAGCAAGGCTCTTCCCCCAGAGCATTCCTGAGGTGCTGCTGCGCTGGGATAACCAACACGGAGCATTCCTCAGCTCTGGGGCTTCCTGCTCCTGACTGAGCCGTGGAATGGGGCAGGATAAGGACATCCTGGCAGCAGGAATGAGCCCGGCCTGTCCCCCCCATACCAGGGCTGCGTGACCCCCCCGGGGCCCTCTCCCCCTGCACCGGGGCTCCTTTGACCCCATCCCGGGGCCTTGTCCCACTCCCTGGGTCCCTGTTTCCATCCCTGGGCCCGCACCGGCGCCCGCATCTCCCAATACCGGGGCCTGCACCGGGGCCCTGTCCCCTCCCTGCGGCCCATACCCCCCCCCCGGGGTCCCGTTCCCCGATCCGGAGCCTGCACCGGGCCCCGCGTCCCCGCCTGCCGGGACCCCGATCCCCAGCACCGGGGCTCGCACCGGGCCCCGTTCCCCTCTCCCCGTCGCCGTCTCCGGTCGCTGCGCGCCGCGTCACGGGGCGGGCCGCGCCAGGCCGGCCCGAGCAGCGGTAACGCGGGGCCGCGGCATGAGGCGGCGGCGGCGGGAGCGGCGGGGCCCGGCGGAGCCGGTGAGTGCGGCCGGGGCCCCGTGTGCGTGCTGGGGAGGGGGGGGTCTCCACTGGGAGATCCCGCGGGATCCGGGGGGTGTCCGGTGGGATCCCCTCATGGATCGCCCCCCCCCCAGCGCTGCCGGGGTATCCGGTGTGTTTGGGGGGCCCCGCGGAGTCCCCGCGGCGCTCTGGGGGGGTCCCGTGGAGCTGCGGCCCCCAGCGCCCCCCGTGCGGTCCCTCAGGGACCCCCATGGGCCCGGCTCCCTGCGCCCCGGTGACCTTGGGGTGTCCGCAGCGCTGGGGGCTCCCCTGGCCCCGTCCGACCCCCCCCGGGGGACGGGGCTGCCGCTCGTGCTGTGCGGGTGTCCCCCCCGCGGTTGGGGTGGCACGGTCCGGGAGGGGGCACTGAGGGATCAGCTTTAACGGGGCCTGGGTAAGAGGGGAGCGCCGGGGGGGGGGAGGCCGGTGCCGCCGGGGCTGAGCCCTGCGGAGCTCTGTGTGCCCTGAGCAAAGTCCCCGCTCGGCGGCAGGGCCCCGCTGTGAGCCCTGGGCGCTGCTGGGGTGGTTTCAACCCGCGGGGCTCCGGCTGCTGCTCTTCAGTGATGGAGCCTTGGGGAGCGTTGGGGTGAGGGGAGCTCAAAGGGCATCCAGGGACCCCTTCCACTGGAGCAGGGGGCTCCGAGCCCCTGTGTCCAACCTGGCCTTGAACACTGCCAGGGATGGGGCAGCCACAGCTTCTCTGGGCACCCTGTGCCAGCGCCTCAGCACCCTCACAGGGAAGAGCTTCTGCCTAAGAGCTCATCTCAGTCTCCCCTCGGGCAGGTTCAAGCCATTGCCCTTGGCCTGTCCCTACAGGCCCTTGTCCCAAGCCCCTCTCCAGGTTTCCTGCAGCCCCTTCAGGCACTGGAGCTGCTCTCAGGGCTCCCCTTCAGGAGCCTTCTCCAGGCTGCAAGCACCGAGGGTCCCGGGACCCCACCGACTTCAAAGCCTCCCATCAGATGCAGGGACCTCAATGGCAGGAACCGCTCCTGGCGTGGGACCAGCGCTGTCTCCACGCTGAGGAGGAGCGGGAGCCCTGGGCTCCTCCTTGCCCTTGGTGCCTTTGGGGCCGTCAGGCAGGAAAGAGCCCGGGCTCGCGGTTCCACCATGGGAAGGGAGCGTGGAGGAGGAGGAGGAGCCGTTGTTCTCCCCTTCCTATGGCAGTAAGGTCAGGATGCTCTGCTCTTGGCTTTTTGCCTTATCCCAAGGAATATTCCCGCGGGGAATATTCCCTGAGTGTTAACACCCGGTATGGAGGCAAAGGCAGCGGGGGGGGGAGCAAGGGGTGCTCCTGAGAGAGTGCTTGAAGACCTTCACACAGGGAGCAGGAGCGACAAATCCCAACCTTTGTGAGCCTTCAGCCTCTCATTTCCCCCTGCAGAGCAGCAGAGGGGTGACCCCAGAGCCCTGCATGGGGGTGACCCCAGAGCCCTGCATGGGGGTGACCCCAGAGCCCTGCATGGGGGAGTCCCCAGAGCCCTGCATGGGGGTGACCCCAGAGCCCTGCATGGGGGAGTCCCCAGAGCCCTGCATGGGGGTGATCCCAGATCCCTGCATGGGGGAGTCCCCAGATCCCTGCATGGGGGAGTCCCCAGAGCCCTGCATGGGGGTGACCCCAGAGCCCTGCATGGGGGAGTCCCCAGAGCCCTGCATGGGGGAGTCCCCAGAGCCCTGCATGGGGGTGACCCCAGAGCCCTGCATGGGGGTGTCCCCAGATCCCTGCATGGGGGTGACCCCAGAGCCCTGCATGGGGGTGACCCCAGAGCCCTGCATGGGGGAGTCCCCAGAGCCCTGCATGGGGGAGTCCCCAGAGCCCTGCATGGGGGAGTCCCCAGAGCCCTGCATGGGGAGGTCCCCAGAGCCCTGCATGGGGGTGTCCCCAGAGCCCTCCATGGGGGAGTCCCCAGAGCCCTGCATGGGGGTGACCCCAGAGCCCTGCATGGGGGAGTCCCCAGAGCCCTGCATGGGGGTGACCCCAGAGCCCTGCATGGGGGTGTCCCCAGAGCCCTGCATGGGGGAGTCCCCAGAGCCCTGCATGGGGGAGTCCCCAGAGCCCTGCATGGGGGTGATCCCAGAGCCCTGCATGGGGGAGTCCCCAGAGCCCTGCATGGGGGTGTCCCCAGAGCCCTGCATGGGGGTGTCCCCAGAGCCCTCCATGGGGGAGTCCCCAGAGCCCTGCATGGGGGTGACCCCAGAGCCCTGCATGGGGGTGACCCCAGAGCCCTGCATGGGGGAGTCCCCAGAGCCCTGCATGGGGGAGTCCCCAGAGCCCTGCATGGGGGTGATCCCAGAGCCCTGCATGGGGGAGTCCCCAGAGCCCTCCATGGGGGAGTCCCCAGAGCCCTGCATGGGGGTGACCCCAGAGCCCTGCATGGGGGTGACCCGAGAGCCCTCCATGGGGGTGTCCCCAGAGCCCTGCATGGGGGTGATCCCAGAGCCCTGCATGGGGGAGTCCCCAGAGCCCTGCATGGGGGAGTCCCCAGAGCCCTGCATGGGGGTGACCCCAGAGCCCTGCATGGGGGAGTCCCCAGAGCCCTCCATGGGGGTGTCCCCAGAGCCCTGCATGGGGGAGTCCCCAGAGCCCTCCATGGGGGTGTCCCCAGAGCCCTGCATGGGGAGGTCCCCAGAGCCCTGCATGGGGGTGCCCCCAGAGCCGGGCAGGGCCAGGGGGGAGCTGTCTCTGGAGATAGAGGAGCCGGCCCCGCTCCGCCCCGCTGGGATGAGCGTGCGGCCCCATCCGGGTGGCTCAGGAGCGGTGCTGTCCCGGAGAGCTTCCCCTTTGCCTTCAGTCCTGGAGTGAGGCTCTCGTGGGACTCAGCCCCGGTAAGCGCTGCTCCTGCTGACGGGGTGGGGGCAACGAGGGTTCATGGCTAAACATGGGGGGGGTAAGGAAAGACCCTTAGAGAGGAGCCCGTGAGGCAAGGGCAGGGTGTGCGGGGGCCTTGAGGCTGGCCTTGTCCCGGCGGGAGCTGCTGGCGCTCAGGCAGAGGTGCTGTGCCCCTCCTGTCCCAGCCGAGGTCCATGGAATCATGGAGAGGTTTGGGCTGGAAGGGACCTTAAAGCTCATCCAGTGCCACCCCTGCCATGGGGGTGCTGCAGGTCCTGCCCAGCCCGGCCTTCATCTGCCCCTGTTTCTGCCCATGGGTCTGGAAGGGGCAGGGGCTGCCCCTCACCTGGGGCTTTATCCAGAGCACAGAAACCTGGGATAGGGAATCTCGGGCTTTGGTCACCTCGGTCCTGCCTGCGTGATCCGGGGGAATTCCTGAGCAACCACTCGGGATCATTTGGAAAGGGCTGGAAGAAGCAAACTCCTCCTCTTTGGTGGGCCTGAGAGGTGACTTGTGCCCTGTGGGATGCTCCGGGAGCATTCCTCATCCACACTGGGCTTGGTTTCATCCTGAGCCTCTTCGGAGAGATAAGGACCAACGGAGCCCTGCCTGCAGTGACCCTGGCGGTGAGCCCAGGGTGCTTGGCTGGGTACAAACCACCTTGGAGCTGGTTGTGGGATCTTGGCAGAGCTGAACCGGGTTCCCATCCCTTCAGGTGGATTCCCTCCTGGTGTTTGCCTGCTGTGCCTTCCCTGGGCCAATGTGGCCTTGCTGGAAGGGAATCTCCTTTGAGGCTTTGAGGGACGTTGAGTCCTTCCTAACCAGAGAGTGCTGGGATTTGACTTGTCCTGGAGGGGCTCGGGGGGTGCCCTGGAGGATGCCAGGGCCAGGGCTTCATCCCAAGCCCTGCTCCAGATCCCGGCGCCTTCCTGCGTGGGCTTGGACTGGAAACTGCACCGTGATGAAAGAGCTCCACGGGGCCCGTACGGACGCTTGAGCTGCCCTGAGAAGGGTGCGGTGTGGCTGTAATGGCCCTGCCTGGAAGGGGAGGGCTGGGATGGGCGATTGACACATGGAGGAAATGCCAGGCTTTGTTTCCTCAGCTGCAGTTTCACAGGAGGGACCGTCCGGAGCCGGGGCTCTCCGCTCCCCCCTTCTTGTTTGAGGTTCCAAGCAGATCCCAGGCTCAGCTGCCCCATTCCTTGCCCTGCCTGCTCCTTCGGAGCTGGAAGGGGGCTGGGCAGGTCCCCGGGATGCCAGGGCTGGTGCCTCTCCTGGAGCTTTCCATTCTCCTTCCTGATGATGTTTCCTCCTCTCCCCTGCAGCCGACGTGGCCGATCTAAAGCAGGGTCCGGGCCACTGGAAGGGTTCAACCATGGGGACCTCCGACACGGACCAGAAGGCTTCCTACGGTACGGCTGCCCATGGCACGGCAGCTCTGCTCGTACACACACCTTCTGCCCCAGAGCTCAGCTCAGTCTCCCCTCGGGCAGGTTCAAGCCATTCCCCTTGTCCTGTCCCTGCCTCCCTCGTCCCAAGCCCCTCTCCAGGTTCCCTGCAGCCCCTTTAGGCTCTGGAGCTGCTCTGAGGTCTCCCTTTCCCGCAGCAGAGGGGCAGGATCCCCTCCCCACGCTCTGGGGGTGCAGCCTGGATGTGGTTCCATTTAATCCATGTCTTTGTCCTGCACAGCCCCCCCCAGGTCCCTGTGCACCCGTTGCCACCCGCACGCTCCCTTATCCCAGTGGACACAAAGCTCAGGCTTCTGGGCAGGAGATTCGGTGCCTGGGGCTCATTCCACCTCCCTTGGTGAGCGGAACCAGGCCTGAACCAGCCTGTCCTGTGCAGCCAGATCCCTCTCGGGCTCTAAATCCCTTATGTAAATGCCCCGCTGGCAGGGCAGGAGCCCTGGGAGGGATTTGGGAGGCAGGGAAAAGGAGGAGCCTTCTCCTTCAGTTTACTCCAGTGTTGCAATAGGTAACCTGGTAAAAGCTGCCCTTGGGTCCCGGCCTCCTCCCCCAGAGCCTGGCTCTGGGACACGGCTCTGGAGCACGATGCCACGGAGGGAGAGCAGGAGTGAGTATTGCCTCCAGGCGGGAGCAGGGCCTTGGGGCTGGAGGTGGCCAGGGGGGAATAACGGGCTCTCTCATGGCACCTTCCTCAGGAGGTGAGGTTAGAACCCATCGGGGCTGCCCCTCCCGCCCTCCCCTCCTGCTTTAGGAGAGGGGAAAACTGTTCCGCAGTGTCCTGGCCACCGCTTGCTTCCAGAGCAGAGCAGTGCCGTGAGGTCCCTGTGTAAATCCAGGATCCCACGGGCAGCAGGGTCCTGCCAGCAGGAATCTTCTGACAGAGCAGGGGAGCTTGGGCTGATGCCCTCTGCAGCGGTGTGAGGGCAGCACAGGCTCGTCCCGCTCTGCCTGCGGCTCCTGCCCGCTCCTTCCGCGTTTCCAGGGATCCTGGCTCATTCCTTCTCCCTTTTCCCCTTCTCCCCCTGCAGAAGATGCCTCCGGGGAGCCCGGGGGGGTCGTCAGCACCGTTGCCAGCAGCAGGAACCCGCTGCAGCCACCGGATGCCTCCTCGGAGGAGCCTTTCACCACCTACTTCGACAGCAAGATCGCCATCCCCGAGGATGAGAAGGTGAGCTCCATCTGCTCCAGCAGGGAGATCCGGTCAGGAGAACCCTGACTGTTGGTTCCCTTCTTGCCTGCTCTGGGAAGGGAAGCCTGGCTGTGGGATGGAGATGTGGGAGAGAAGAGGGAGAGGGATCTCCTTGCTGCACAGTTAATGATTCATCCCATGGGATCTGTGCTCTGGGAAGCCCGGAGCAGCAAGGTCTGCTGTCTTTGTGCAGCCCCAGGGGAGGGGACCCTGGTTCTTTGTTCTCTTATCAGGGGAAGGGAGCCACAGTGGCCTTTGGAGCAGCTCAGTCCCCTCTCAGGTGCCCTCTTGGCTCCTGATTAAGCAAGGAGGAGGCTGCAGGCACAGGGGGAATCATCTCCCACCCGGATTTACATGAGTGTGGCCTTGGCTGTCCCCAAACCTGCTCCTAAACACTCGATTAGGTCCTGAACTCTGCTTTAGGTTAGGAGCAGAGGCTGCTGCAGAGCTCAGGATGGGATTAAAGAACAGGCTCGGTCTTACCAGGAAATGAAATCCAAGCCTTGGGGTGTCTCCCCATTCCTCACGCCCATGGCTGGGTCCAGGGCTCACTCCTGCTGCCTCCTTCCTCTCCCCACAGCAATCCTGCTTCAGTTTCCGCAAGCTGTGGGCTTTCACGGGGCCAGGATTCCTGATGAGCATTGCCTACCTGGATCCAGGGAACATCGAGTCGGATTTACAGTCCGGGGCTGTCGCGGGCTTTAAGGTCAGTGCTGCAAGTGACCCTGTAACCCTGCGTGGTTTCGAGCCAAGGGTGCTGTGGGGCTGGGCTGAAAGCAGCCCAGAGAAGGGGAGAGGGAGGTTCTTGAGCTCTTGACCTGCAGGAGAGAGCCCAGAGGAGGCCATGGGGATGCTGCGAGGGCTGGAGCAGCTCTGCTCTGGAGCCAGGCTGAGAGAGCTGGGCTGGGGCAGCCTGGGGAAGAGAAGGCTCCTGAAGGGGAGACCTGAGAGCAGCTCCAGTGCCTAAAGGGGCTGCAGGGAACCTGGAGAGAGGCTTGGGACAAGGGCCTGTAGGGACAGGCCAAGGGCAATGGCTTGAACCTGCCCGAGGGGAGACTGAGATGAGCTCTTAGGCAGAAGCTCTTCCCTGTGAGGGTGCTGAGGCGCTGGCCCAGGGTGCCCAGAGAAGCTGTGGCTGCCCCATCCCTGGCAGTGCTCAAGGCCAGGTTGGACACAGAGGCTTGGAGCACCCTGCTCCAGTGGAAGGGGTCCCTGGAGCTGGAGGAGCTTTAGGGTCCCTTCCCATTCCACGATCCCATGCTGTGCCCTCTGGCAGCGACTCCTGCTCTAGATGCATTTACATCCCCCGTGTGCCAGCTCCAGGTCCCTATCGAACGCCCTTTGAGCATCCATGAGCGGCCATCTGTGACTCCCATGGGTGTGTTTGGGGCACAGGGACCTGGCACCCTCACCCCCCCCTCCCTCTGGGTCTCCCTCAGCTCCTGTGGGTCCTGATGCTGGCGACTCTGATCGGGCTGCTCCTGCAGCGCCTGGCGGCACGGCTCGGCGTGGTGACGGGGCTGCACCTCGCCGAGGTCTGCAACCGGCAGTACCAGAAGGTGGGTGCCCGGGCTCCTTCTGCCCGCTGGGGCTGCGTGCGGCTCGCGAAGGGTTCGTGCTGCTCAGGAGGGGCCGAATCCTCCTCGGAGGGAGCGTTCCAGAGCCTGGAATACGTTTTCATCATCGCATGGGGCCTCTTGAACATGAGCACCTTGTGCCCAGGGAGCCCCCAGCATCCTGGCCTGGCTCAGCACCAGTGCGGCAGCAGGGCCAGGGCAGGGATTGTGCCCCTGCACTGGGCACTGGTGAGGCTGCAGCTCGAGTCCTGTGCTCAGCTCTGGGCCCCTCACTGCAAGAGAGACCTTGAGGGGCTGGAGCGGGGCCAGAGAAGGGCAATGGGGCTGGTGCAGGGCCTGGAGCCCAAGGGTGATGGGGAAGGGCTGAGGGACCTGGGGGGTTCAGGTGGAGAAGAGAAGGCTCAGGGGGGACCTGATGGCTCCCTACAAGTGCCTGAGAGGAGGATGGAGCCAGGAGGGGCTGGGCTCTGCTCCCAAGGAACAAGGGATGGGACAAGAGGAACCGGCCTCAAGCTGCACCAGGGCAGGTTTAGATGGAGCTGAGGAACAATTCCTGCCCCAGAGGGTGCTCAGGCATTGGAACAGGCTGCCCAGGGCAGGGCTGCAGGCACCGGCCCTGCAAGGGTTCACAGCCCGTGGGGACAAGGCCTCAGTGCCATGGGTTAGGGGTGGCCTTGGCAGGGCTGGGCACGGTTGGAGTGGATGAGCTTGAAGCCCTTTTCCAACCAGGATGATTCCATGATCTTGCTTTGCTGTCCAAGAAGCCCACATTGATCTCTTTTGGTTTGGCTCCGGGTTGGAAGAAAGGCAGATTCGGAGGATCCCAGCTTTCCTGACCGAGCTGCTCCCTCCCGAAGCTCCTTGTGGCTGAACTAAGCTCTAGGGATCACCAGGAGGGAAATGGCTCTTTAGAACCAGACCATTCCTGGCTCTTACATTCCCCTGCTTCAGAAATCTCCATGGCTTGTGTAAGGGAGGGCCCAGCCCTGCTTCAGCTGCCGAGGAGTGAGCTTGTCCCTTCGGAGCGGGCGGTGGGGGAGGCTTGGAGCAAGCTGCTCCAGTGGAAGGGGTCCCTGCCCGCGGCAGGGGTTGGAGCTGGAGGAGCTTCAAGGTCCCTTCCAACCCAAAGCGTTCCATGAGTCCATGACTCTCTGAAGTCAGGGACGTCCCCAGCTCCGCGCAGTTGGAGGTTTCTCATCCAGCACCTGAGCCTTTGTCACTGGCATCCCCACGGCAGTGCTGCTCCAACACGAGCACAGAAACGTCCAGTTCCTCCCTGGCAACGGGGCGAGTCACCGAGCTTGTGTAAATGTCCCGGGAGCCTCCCGCAGGGATTGCCACAGCTCGCCTGGAATTCTGCTCCCAGCCAGCACGTGGCCATGTGCAGCTTTGCCAGGCCGTGGCCAGGGCAAGGAGGCAGCTCCTGGCTGCCCCAGCACCACAGCCCCGAGCTCCTCCGGGGGGGAGGCGTTTTCCCTCTTTGGAATGCTCCTGGATGCTTGCTCACCCCCAGGTTCCTCGGATCATCCTCTGGCTGATGGTTGAGCTCGCCATCATCGGCTCCGACATGCAGGAGGTCATCGGCTCCGCGATTGCCATCAACCTCCTGTCTATGGGCAAGTGAGTAGGGCCAGTCCGAGGGCAGCAGGGGATGAGTGCTCCCCTCTGGCATTGGGGAAGCGACCCCACGTGTGCCAAACCCCACTCATTTCCTTCCCCTAAACCTTACAGTCAGAGCGGGTGATTCACCCCCGCGGTGGAAGCTCTCGCATGACTTGGCCTTTGGTGCCTGATTCTTCTCCTTGTGGCTGCAGAGAGCAGCCTGGAACACCCCCCCAGAGCTGGGCTGCAGCTTTCCTGGCCTTAGGTCCTTCCTAAGGAAGGAACCCCCCGGCAGATGCCCTCCCTATGGTCAGGAAGGCTGGAGCGCAGCCACAACAGGGAGCTCTCCTTTGGGCCCAAGTAGCTCCAGTGGCCGTGGCTGCTAAGCTGCTTGCTCTGTCCCCCGCAGGATCCCGCTGTGGGGTGGAGTGCTCATCACCATCGCTGACACCTTCGTCTTTCTCTTCCTGGACAAATACGGTGATGTCCTTCCTCCTCCTCAATTCGGGAATCTCGGCCTGGGATGCAGCTGCTCTCGCTTTGCTGATGGAGCTTGTGTCTTCCCACAGGCCTGCGGAAACTGGAAGCGTTCTTTGGCTTTCTCATCACCATCATGGCTCTCACGTTCGGCTACGAGGTACCTTCCGCCCCGTGTGCTGTGTACTGATCCCCTCCCAACTCCTGTGCCCAAGCACCCCAAAACGCGGCGCAGACCCTTCCAATTCAGGACCTTTGAAGCTGGGGCTGCGTTTCTGATGCGTGCCCGTTGGCCTGCCCGGGCCCTGCTCTGTACGAGCGCTGCTTCTCCAGCTTGGGGACCTCTCCTCGTGCTCAGCTCATCACCCCCAGCTCCACTGAGCAGTTGCCACGGGGGGGTTCCAGTTCTACCACGCTCTGCCTGGGGGGGTCCGGCCAGAGGAGCACCCAGAGCACCGCGCTCACGCAGCCCCTCTCTTCCCTCGTGCCCAGTACATCACCGTCAGACCCAACCAGCAGAAGCTGCTCCAGGGGCTCTTTGTCCCCTACTGCCAGGACTGCGGAACGCCGCAGCTGGAGCAGGCCGTGGGGATCGTGGGTGCTGTCATCATGCCCCACAACATGTACCTGCACTCCGCACTGGTCAAGGTGAGCTGCTGAGCCGGGCAGGGCAGAAAGTGTCTGTGGGGACACAGGGAACCCCTGCCAGAGGCTGCTTGAGCCCTCGGCACAGGGAAAGCTTTGGCACACGTGTCCCCAGGTCCTCCCCCCAGAGCTTGGGGTTTGCTGTTTCTTCCCTCCCGCGAGTTCCCTTCCCACCCAGTGACACATGTTTAGTGTAGGATAAGGACAGATACAGGTGACGTACCTGTGGTATCAGTAATATATCTGGTGTAAGTAACACATCTGCTGGAGCGAGGCCAGAGGAGGCCATGGGGATGCTGCGAGGGCTGGAGCCAGGCTGAGAGAGCTGGGCTGGGGCAGCCTGGACAAGAGAAGGCTCCTGAAGGGGAGACCTGAGAGCAGCTCCAGTGCCTAAAGGGGCTGCAGGGAACCTGGAGAGGGGCTTGGGACAAGGGCCTGTAGGGACAGGCCAAGGGGAATGGCTTGAACCTGCCCGAGGGGAGACTGAGATGAGCTCTTAGGCAGAAGCTCTTCCCTGTGAGGGTGCTGAGGCGCTGGCCCAGGGTGCCCAGAGAAGCTGTGGCTGCCCCATCCCTGGCAGTGTTCAAGGCCAGGTTGGACACAGGGGCTTGGAGCAAGCTGCTCCAGTGGAAGGGGTCCCTGGAGCTGGATTGGAGCTGGATGATCGCTCCAAACCATCCATGGTTCCATGCTTCTCAAGGCTCCCGTTGTCACCATCTCCTCTGCAGTCCCGGCAAGTGAACCGTGCAAACAAGAGGGAGGTGCAAGAAGCCAACAAGTATTTCTTCATCGAGTCCTGCATCGCTCTCTTTGTCTCCTTCATCATCAACATCTTCGTGGTGACCGTCTTCGCCGAGGCTTTCTTTGAGAAGGACAACGCGGATGTGGTGAGCAGGGGCTGGGGCTTTGCTGGGGACCAAACCCTGGGGCTCTTGGAGCAGAACCAGGGTCGGGGTGAGCAGAACCGGGGTCGGGGTGAGCAGAACCGGGGTCGGGGTGAGCAGACCCGGGGTCGGGGTGAGCAGAACCGGGGTCGGGGTGCGCAGAACCGGGGTTGGGGTGAGCAGACCCGGGGTCGGGGTGAGCAGAACCGGGGTTGGGGTGCGCAGAACCGGGGTCGGGGTGCGCAGAACCGGGGTCGGGGTGAGCAGAACCGGGGTCGGGGTGCGCAGACCCGGGGTCGGGGTGAGCAGAACCGGGGTCGGGGTGAGCAGAACCGGGGTCGGGGTGCGCAGACCCGGGGTCGGGGTGCGCAGAACTGGGGTCGGGGTGAGCAGAACTGGGGTCGGGGTGCGCAGAACCGGGGTCGGGGTGAGCAGAACCGGGGTCGGGGTGCGCAGAACCGGGGTCGGGGTGAGCAGAACCGGGGTCGGGGTGAGCAGAACCGGGGTCGGGGTGAGCAGAACCGGGGTCGGGGTGCGCAGAACCGGGGTCGGGGTGAGCAGAACCGGGGTCGGGGTGCGCAGAACCGGGGTCGGGGTGAGCAGAACCGGGGTCGGGGTGCGCAGAACCGGGGTCGGGGTGAGCAGAACCGGGGTCGGGGTGAGCAGAACCGGGGTCGGGGTGCGCAGAACCGGGGTCGGGGTGAGCAGAACCGGGGTCGGGGTGCGCAGAACCGGGGTCGGGGTGCGCAGAAAGGCCGCTCCCAGCCCCACCATTGCCCCTGGCTGGGCAGAGCCCATCGATTCGGGGGGTCAGGAGGGGTAAGGTCGGGGGTGCTGGGTATTTCCATGTCCTTGCGTTTGCTCCTGCGCACACCCAAGCCCTGCCCCTGTGTTGCTCCCTGCAGAACGCCGTCTGCGTCAACGCCAGCAGCCCCCACTCCTCGCTCTTCCCCAACAACAACCAGACGCTGGAGGTGGACATCTACAAAGGGGTGAGCGACCCACGGAGCAGGAGCCTTGGCCCCTCCTTGTCTGGTAGCATCGGCTCCCTTTGGAATCCCAGAATGGGGTGTGTGGGAAGGGTCCTTAAAGCTCCTCCAGCTCCAGCCCCTGCCCTGAGCAGGGCCCCTGCCACTGGAGCAGGGGGCTCCGAGCCCCTGTGTCCAACCTGGCCTTGAACACTGCCAGGGATGGGGCAGCCACAGCTTCTCCATTCCAGCCTCCCACCGCCCTCATGGTGAAGGACCTCTTCCCCCTATCCCATTTAACTCTTCCCTCTTCCAGCTGGAAGCCCAAACTCCCCATCCCACCCCTCCATCCCTCATCCCAAGCCCCTCTCCAGGTTCCCTGCAGCCCCTTTAGGCACTGGAGCTGCTCTCAGGTCTCCCCTTCAGGAGCCTTCTCTTCTCCACCTGCCCCAGCCCAGCTCTCTCAGCCTGGCTCCAGAGCAGAGCTGCTCCAGCCCTCGCAGCAGCTCCATGGCCTCGCTCCAGCAGCTCCACGTCCCTTTGGGTGAGCAGGGAGTGCTGAGGGCCAGGACCTCTAAAAGGATCCCCAAAAGCAGAGCTGGAGCAGACCCTGGGGACCCTGAGCCCAGCCCCTGGCACAAGCACAATCACCTGCGCCATTGCTAGCGGTGCTCGTCCAACCTCGCTCCTTGCTCCCTCTTCTACGAGCTTGGCCATGACCAAGTGTTTCCTTCCATCCATCCTCAACCTGCTCTGCTCAGAGCGCAGCCCCAGCGTGGTCCTTGGCTGCTTCCCAAGGCAGGGAATGCTTTTCCCTGTCCTTCAAATGGATTCCTCTTCTTTCAGCTCAACCCCGCTGGGATTATTGTGTTCACCAGGGAGTTCTCCTGCTCCCACCCTGGCTGGGAGCTGACTCCTTTCCTCTCCTCCGCTCTCCTCCAGGGCGCAGTTCTGGGCTGTTATTTCGGCCCTGCTGCTCTCTACATCTGGGCCATCGGGATCCTCGCCGCCGGGCAGAGCTCCACGATGACCGGGACGTACTCGGGCCAGTTTGTCATGGAGGTACCAGCACCTGCAGTGCCTGCAGCCCCGGCTCCCTTCCCAGCCCTTCCCGCTCAGCCGCACCATTCCCCTTCCATGCATGCTCCGTGCATTATGGAGCTCCATAAAACCCCCTTTCACCCCCACCTGCCCCAGCCCCGCTCCCGCCGTGCTCCCGATGCCCCCCCCTCTGCTCTCAGCCCCTGCTCTGCTCTCTGCAGGGCTTCCTGAACCTGCGCTGGTCCCGCTTTGCGCGGGTGCTGCTCACGCGCTCCATCGCCATCACCCCCACGCTCTTAGTGGCCATCTTCCAGGACGTGGAGCACTTGACGGGCATGAACGACTTCCTCAACGTCCTCATGAGCCTCCAGGTGAGCGGCAGCGCCCGGGCTGGGCAAAGCATCCCAGGGAGGGGATCCTGCCCCTCTGCTGTGCGCTGGGGACACCCCCCTGCAGCCCTGATCCAGCTCTGGGGCAGCAGCACAAGAGGGACCTGGAGCTGCTGGAGCGAGGCCAGAGGAGGCCACGGAGCTGCTGCGAGGGCTGGAGCAGCTCTGCTCTGGAGCCAGGCTGAGAGAGCTGGGCTGGGGCAGCCTGGACAAGAGAAGGCTCCTGAAGGGGAGACCTGAGAGCAGCTCCAGTGCCTGAAGGGGCTGCAGGGAACCTGGAGAGGGGCTTGGGACAAGGGCCTGCAGGGACAGGCCAAGGGGAATGGCTTGAACCTGCCAGAGGGGAGACTGAGATGAGCTCTTAGGCAGAAGCTCTTCCCTGTGAGGGTGCTGAGGCGCTGGCCCAGGGTGCCCAGAGGAGCTGTGGCTGCCCCATCCCTGGCAGTGTTCAAGGCCAGGTTGGACACAGGGGCTTGGAGCAAGCTGCTCCAGTGGAAGGGGTCCCTGCCCTGGCAGGGGTTGGAGCTGGAGGAGCTTTAGGGTCCCTTCATCCCAACCCATCCCATGACTCCATGGATCCCTGGCTCTCAGTGCTGCAGCTCTGGGGCCTGCAGGAGCAGCCAAGCAGGAGGAGCTGCTCTCAGACGCTGATCTCCTGGGGGAGGTCAGAAACTGCTTCCTCCTCCCAGGCAGGGGAAGTCCCTTTGGGCTCCCTCCCAAGAGCTGGGCTCTTTATTCTCTTCTTCCAGCTTCCCTTCGCGCTGATCCCAGTCCTGACCTTCACCAGCCTGCCCAGCGTCATGCATGACTTTGCCAATGGCCTGTAAGTGCTGAGCAACTCGGTTCCTCTCTTCACCTCACGCCCTGCAGCATCTCCAGCCCCCCCCCCCCAAGCTCACCCCCTCGTGCCCTGGTGTTGCTCGCAGGTTCTGGAGGATCGGGGGGGGGATCCTGATCCTCCTCATCTGCTGCATCAACATGTACTTCGTGGTGGACTACGTCATGTCCCTCAACCACGTGGCGCTGTACGTCGGGGCTGCCGTGCTCAGCATCATCTACCTGTCCTTTGTGGCCTATCTGGTGAGTCTGGCTCCAGCAGAGGCTCCCTGGAGCTGGGACCAGCCCATGGGATGCTTTTCGCACAGCCGCTGGGTCAGAACAAGCGTGGAGGCTGAGGCTTTGGCTTGGCAATGTGCTGAGTGCTGCTGCTGCTGCCACACGCAGCCTTTTCCACCTCCTCAGCAGTTCCTCTGCTCTCTGTTCCCAAAACGGCCTCAGTTTAGTGCTGCAGCAGGTGAAAGGTTGGCACAGGCTCTGCAATGGTCCCCTGCAGTGTCTGTGTGCTGCCAGAGGGGTAAAATCAGCCAGCGATCACAGAGTCCCAGGGTGGTTTGTATTGAAGGGACCTGAAAGCTCCTCCAGCTCCAATCCAGCTCCAGGGACCCCTTCCACTGGAGCAGCTTGCTCCAAGCCCCTGTGTCCAACTTGGCCTTGAACACTGCCAGGGATGGGGCAGCCACAGCTTCTCTGGGCACCCTGTGCCAGCGCCTCAGCACCCTCACAGGGAAGAGCTTCTGCCTAAGAGCTCATCTCAGTCTCCCCTCGGGCAGGTTCAAGCCATTCCCCTTGCCCTGTCCCTGCCTCCCTCATCCCAAGCCCCTCTCCAGGTTCCCTGCAGCCCCTTTAGGCTCTGGAGCTGCTCTCAGGTCTCCCCTTCCCGCAGCAGAGGGGCAGGATCCCCTCCCGGAGCTGCTGCTCCCACTCTGGCCTCAAGCGCTCCCTGAAGCCGGCTCATGGGGACCCCAAGTCCCTCTCCTCAGGCTGCTCCATCCAGTCTCTCCCATTCTATGTCTGTGCTGGGATTGCCCTGACCCAGGGGCCGGACCTTGCCCTTGGCCTGGTTGAGCTCCCTGCGGTTCCCATGGGATGATCCCTTCCCTCCAAGGCACCAAGCGCCCCGCTCCGCTCCCTGTCCCCCCCGCACTCACCCATCGGCTGCTGCTCTGCCTCCGGCCCCACTCCTGCTGCTGCAGGGGACAACTGCGCGCCCATGGAGCAGAGGGCAGAGCCTGGTGCCTGTGTTCCCCGCAGCCCCTGACCCCAGCCCCCCTTCCCTTGCAGACCTGGCTGTGCCTGATCGCGCTGGGCGCCTCCTTCCTGGCCTGCGGGACGAGGGTAAGCGTCACCCGGACCCTGCTGAGCGAGGAGTCGCCTTCCCACTCCCCTAAGTAGCCCCGGTGCCCCTGCACAGCGAGTAGTAGCCATCAGAGCCAGTGTGTTCCTATGGTTTACTGTGTGAACGTAGACAAACGTATGTGCAGTTTGCACAGGGAATTTGGGGGGGGGGGGGGGAGGGAATTCCCACTCGGATGCGCGGCGCGGGCCGCGTGTTGCTGCTGGAACGCTCCCACTTGGACCTTTGCTTTGCTGAGCGCCTCCGCTCGCGCTGCCGGGGAGCAGCGCGGGGCTGTGGGGTCGGGCACTGAGGCTGGGCTGCAGCCACCTCTGCCCGGCTCCCTCCGTGGGTCCATCCACGCAGCAGGAAGGCTGGAGCTCCAGGGGATCCCTGCTGCTGCGCTGGAGCATCTCCAACACTAAGCTAGGACCTTCCGAAAGCACCTTTCGGGTGGTGGGTGAAGGCTGCTGACGCTACCCCCCGAGCCCTCGTCCTCCAGGCTGGAGCTGCAGCTCCCATCCCACTGGATCTGGGGGGGCTTTTCCCTCCCAGCTCGGAGCGGGGCTGAAGCAGCTTCCACAGGGGTGGGAGGACGTTGGGAATCCTCAGCATTAACCTTGTTCTTGGCTGCTGGTGCTCGCCCCGGCGCGTGACCCTGGTGCTCAGCAAAGGAAACGCCTTGTGATGTCCATGGTTCTTTATGGTTCACGTGTGGTTTTGTTCCCCTCTGCCTGTGATTCATGGAAGCACTCGTGAGAGCCCTCAGAAATTCCTGCTTCCTGGCTCCGAAGGGCCCGGCGCAGCGGGTGCCGCTCGCCTGCTCCGGGGGGGGGACGTGGCTCTAATGCAGCTCCAGGGCTTCACTTGCTAATCTAAAGCCACTACAAACCCTTCCCACTGCCCTTCTCCTCCACATGGAACGACTTCCAGTCCCTTCCGTGGAGAAGCCTTCGCATGGAGGACATCCAAAGTCTCCTTAGGACAGAGCGGGCTTTGCTTTGCTTCCGTGATTGGAAAAGTCCATCTGCGGTTTCTCCCAGCGGCGGATGGGTTTGAGGGTTACGTCCCCTGTCCCAGGGTGCTTTTAGGTGTCTTGATCGGGTGGCCAGGGTCTGTCTCCCTTCCCTGAGCACCTGAGAGCAGTGGCTGGGCACGGAACAGGCTCAGCTCCGGGAAGGTGCTTTAGGTACCAACGTGCTTTTGTGGACCTGAAAGGCCCAGGAAGGGGGGGTTTGGTGTGGCACAAACAGCGCCTGCTCCTGCATCCCCCAGGACAGGGAAGAGAGCCCAAGGTGATCCCTGGGTTCCCAGGACCATGGAAGGGGTTGGGTTGGAAGGGACCTTAAAGCTCATCCAGAGCTGGCCTTGAGCACTGCCAGGGATGGGGCAGCCAAACCTTCTCCATTGAACCCATTGCAGTGTCCCAGCACCCTCCCAGGGAAGAGCTTCTGCCTAAGAGCTCAGCTCAGTCTCCCCTCGGGCAGGTTAAAGCCATTCCCCTTGCCCTGTCCCTGCCTCCCTCGTCCCAAGCCCCTCTCCAGGTTCCCTGCAGCCCCTTTAGGCTCTGGAGCTGCTCTCAGGTCTCCCCTTCCCGCAGCAGAGGGGCAGGATCCCCTCCCGGAGCTGCTGCTCCCGCTCTGGCCTCAAGCACTCCTTGACGCCGGCTCCTGGGGACCCCAAGTCCCTCTCCTCAGGCTGCTCCATCCGGTCCCCCCCAGCCTGGGGCTGGGCTGGGATTGCCCTGACCCAGGGGCAGGACCTTGCCCTTGGCCTGGTTGAGCTCCAGGAGGTTCCTTATGGAGTTGCCCAGGGCTGCCCCGCGCACGCTGGGCTCCGGCCTTTAACCAAGCTTCCCTCATGGATTTCATGAATTCCATCCCCTTCCTCTGGTCCCAGGCAGGGAATTGCAGGTGGGGTCTGATCCCGGGCGGGGGCGTTGGGGATGTTCCCACCCTTTGCCAAGCCAGTGCCATTCCCTCCTTCTGCTTTCCCTGGATTTGGGATTGACGGGGCCGGCACTAACTTGCAGGTGGCAGCTCCTCTGCGGAGCCTCCTCATTCCCCGTCCTGCTCCTCCTGAAGCTCGGCTTAGTTCTGCTCCCCCCGTGCGCCCTCGGGAGCAGTTTGTGGAGCCCCAGGGTGCCATTAAAGGATGGATCTTTTTCCACTCGGCTCCTTGGGTCGTTTCTTGGGGGGGTTGCTTGGAACCGGTGGCGATTCCTGGCTCTGGAGGAGACCCCGGCGGCTCCAGAGCCCACAGAGCACAATGGATGGAGCCGATCCACTGGGATCCCCGCAGGATCCGACCCTCCGGCCTCGGCTGTGCTCGCTCCGCGCTCCCCATGTCCATTGTGACCGTGGCCTCCAGCAAGAGGGTGAAGGATGGAGCCACCACGGTGGCATCCATGGGATCATGGAATGGATTGGGTTGGAAGGGACCTTAAAGCTCCTCCAGCTCCAACCCCTGCCACGGGCAGGGACCCCTTCCACTGGAGCAGGATGCTCCAAGCCCCTGTGTCCAACCTGGCCTTGAGCACTGCCAGCCATGGGGCAGCCTGGTTTCCTGGAGCTCTATGGAAGCGGCTGCTATTCCATGGGCAGATCCCATCCAGGTCTCTCCTTAATGAAGGAGGGGAGGGCGCGGGGCGATGCTGCAGGTGACAGCGGCCGCGGTGCTGCTTCCCCCTTGCGACGTTCCATGGGTCGGCCGCTTTAACGCTGCTTTGCTTCGCTTCCCAAAGGCTGCAAACCCCCAAGCTCCAGGGCCGGCAGGCGGGGATGCGCCACGAGGCTGGGATGGGGCAGCTCGGCTCAGCTCTAACTCTCGCCCTTCACCTCTTGCAGCACCACCTGGGCCTCGCCGCCTGCCCTGAGCTCTTCCTGCTCAACACCGTGGACATGGACGCGCTCGTCGCCAGATGATTCCTGATCCCTGAGGATAGAACCGGTGTCAGGGCAAACCCGCCCTGGCTGGGGCTCAGCACCGAGCCGGGCGCTCGCTGGGACCCGGAGGGCAGCCGGGGTTCGGACAATGGGACCGGATGGTCCTGGCAGCGCTGGGAATTGCTGTGGAGCCGCCAGCCCGGCTCCAACCCCAACCTCGGGGTCTGCTTCCAGGTTCCTGAAGTTGCTCTGGGAAAGGATTCATCACCATTATTCCAGTTCCGATTCACGCTGCTCTCCCGTGGATGCTAATCCAAATCTTTGTTCCTCATTCGAGGAAAATTCCAGGTTTGGGAAACCCATTGGAGCAGAGCTCCATTAATGATGGCTTCAGAGACCGGCTTAGGAGGAGCCGCCGTGACCCCGGCTCTGGGCCCTTCCAGCAGCCTCTTCCTCATGGAGATGCTGCTTCCCAACAGCTTCCCATGGGTTATTCCCAGCCCAGAGCTGCCTCGGAGCCGGATCCGCCCGGCGCAGGCAGCACCGGAGCCGCTGTCTGGAGCATTCCATGGAGCCCCGTTCTCCCGGTGTTCCGCAGGCAGGGGCTGAACGCGTGGAGCTGCTTTTCCAGCATTTCAGGGAACCTCCGGAGCCGATTCCCGACCCCCGTGATTCCAGTGTGATCGAGTGGACTCGATCGAGGCCGTATCCTGCTTCTCCTTAATTAAATCTGGTTTAATTCAACCTTTTTCCCAATGAAAACTTCCTGGTTCTTTTTACGTGGCATTTATCCAATGCGCTGGCTGCGGCATTCCCGGGAAAAGATCCCTTTTAACCTTTTCTCTTCAGCTTTTGGTGCGTTTTAAAAAGAAACCTGCCATTCCAGTCACTTTTCCCAGAGGGATTCATTCTATTCCCGGTTTTCGCCTGCTTGCGAGCGGAGCTGGGGGATTTCAGGTGAGTGAATCCAGGACCCATGCACCTGAGCAACCCATGGGGACTCAGAAGTGCCAGGGTCCAGGCTCAGATCCACTGGGATATTCAGCCCATGGGATTGAGTTTTGGTGGGAGCTATGTCCATGTATTCCTGTATCCATGTATCCCTGTGTCCATGTATCCCTATATCCATGCATCCATATATCCCTGTATCCATGTGTCCCTGTATCCATGTATCCCTGTATACATTTGTCCATTTATCTATGTATCCCTGTATCCGTGTATCCATGTATGCCTGTGTCCACGTATCCCTGTCTCCATGTGTTCCTGTATCCATGTATCCATGTATTCCTGTATTCATTTTTCCATTTATCTATGTACCCCTGTGTCCATGTATCCCTATATCCATGCATCCATATATCCCTGTATCCATGTGTCCCTGTATCCATGTATCCCTGTATTCATTTTTCCATTTATCTATGTATCCCTGTGCCCATGTATCCGTGTATGCCTGTGTCCACGTATCCCTATCTCCATGTATCCATATATCCCTGTATCCATTTGTCCCTGTGTCCACGTATCCCTGGGTCCATGTATCCTTGTATACATTTGTCCAATTATCTATGTATCCCTGTGTCCATATATCCCCATATCCATGCATCCATATATCCATGTATCCCTGTGGCCATGTATCCATATATTCCTGTGTCCATGTATCCCTGTATCCGTACATTCCTGTATCCCTGTATCCATATATCCCTGTATCCGTGTATCTCTGCATCCGCCCCTGGCCCCGCCCCTCCCCTGCGTCGCGCAGACCCCAGCCAATGGGGATTGAGAACGCGCGGGCGAGGCCCCGAGGCTCGCCCCGCCCCTTCCCGGGATGTTTTCCGCGGTAAACACCACCGGGCCCCGCCTCCCGCTCGCCCCGCAGCCAATCCCCGCGCAGAGCCTTCGCCTCCTCCAATCAGCGCCGGGCGGCTGTTTCCAGGCCCCCCTCGCAGTAGCCAATCAGGAAGCGCCGTTCGGGTTGCGGGGGGGCTGAAAACCTCCGTGGTACCGGTGGCTCCGGCAGCGGCGCGAGGCGGCAGGTACCGGAGGTCACGTGAGGACACGGGGGGGGGGCGGTGTCACCGGCGGGGGGAGGGGGGGGAAGCAGCGGCCTCGGCCCGGTTCAAGTAATCCAGGATTAGGCTGTTCCAGCCCGGCCTGCTCCCGGTTACTTGTCCTGGGAGGCGGCCGGTGACGTCACGGGGCGGGAATACCGGAGGGGGGGGGGTGCTGAGCATCGTCCCGAGGCCACCGTGTGTCCTGCGTCCCCTGCCCCCCCCCCCCCCGAGCACCTCCTAACGCGTCCCCCCCGTTTCACCGGTTCAACCTTAATAAACCAGTGCTGGCGGCGCCGGGGGGGTCCGGGATCGGGGGGGCGGGTGGGGTGGCAATCCCGGTCAGGGCCAGTCCCGAATGGGGGCAGCAGGAGTCAAGGCCGGAGTGGGGGGGATTCAGTCCGGGGGTACCGATCCCCGGCTGTGGTGCACGGGGGTCCCTGGGGGGGGGGGGGGACACGGCGACGCTTCCCCCCCCCCCAATAAAACACCCGGGCTCGCTCCTATTCCCGTTTATTCCGCTGGGGGTGCGGGAGGGTCCCGCTGCCCCCGGTACCGGGAGGGGTCAATGGTCCCGGGTGACCCCAACCGGTACCGGGGACGGGTCACGTGTTGGGGGGGCGGGGTGGTGGGGGGTGGGGGGTGTCACCGTGCGGTCACGTCCGCGGTGGGCTCCTCCCCGCACCGGAAGCGCACGAAGCCGGTGACGCGGAGCGGGCCCCGCGCGCGGAGCACGCGCCCCACGCGGCGCCCCGGCGCGTGCAGGAACTCCTGCGCCAGCAGCGCCTCCTCCTCCTCCCCCCCCTCTCCTCCCGCCACCCGCGGCCGTTCCCGCGCGCGCCCCACGCGGCGCGGCGCGAAACCCGCCACGTGCTGCGCCACCTGCCGGCCCAGCGCCTCCAGCGCGGCCCCGCGCGCGCCGCCCCGCGCCCCGCCCCGCGCGCCGCACGCGACCAGCGCGCCCAGCGTCCCCAGCGCCACCGGCCCCGCGCCGGGATCCGCGGCGGGGCCCCCGTGCGCGTACCCGGACACGAACCCGGACCCGGGCCGCACCCGCAGCCACGCGGCGCGGCGCAGGGACACGGCCTCGCCCAGGCGGCCTGCGGGGGAGATGGGGGGGGGGTCACATTCAGTGTCCCCTGAAACCCCCCAGGGTCACCCCGCATCCACTCCCAGCTCCCCTCCATTCCCCTGGTGTCCCCCCCCCATGTCCCTCCTGTCACCACCCAGGGTGCCTCCCCCCATCGCCCTGTCCTGGGGTGACCCCAGGTCCTGTCCCCTCCCCAAGGCCACAGCCTAGGGTGGCCCCTCACCACCCAGGACCCCCTGTGTTCCACATCAGCCCCCCCCCAGCAGTGTCTCATATCCCCACCACCCTCAGGTATCTGTGTCCCCCCCCCAAGTGCCCCTCCATCCTGTACCCTCACGGTGTCCCTGGTCACCACCCCGGGTCCTGTCCCCTCCTGTGCCCCCAGGTCCCTGCCATCAGCCTCCATGGCTACCCCCATTGTCCCTCCCCAGGGTCACCCCAACCCTGGTGTCCCCCACTCACCCTGGGCCAGCGCCAGCTCCTCACTCAGGGGCCCCCCCCCGGGCCCGGTCCGGAGCTCAGCCAGTTCCTCGGGCTGCAGGAAGTGCTGGGGGGGGTTGGGGGGGCATTAAGGGGGGGCCAGGGGGTGCCCCCTCCCCCGGGAGCACCCTTGGGGGGGCTTTGGGAGAGTTGGGGCTTGGTTCTGAGGGGGCTGTGGTGGTTTGGGGGGACAGGGGGAGTGTGGGGTGCCCCCCCCCCCCGAGCAGTTGTGGTTTAGAGGGACCACAGGGGCTGTGCGGGTGCTGGGGGGTGCTTAAAGGGGCTGAGGGATGTCTGGGTGCCCCCCAGCCTTGGGAGCACCCCCAAGGGGGCTGTGGGTGCGGGGGAAAGGGTTGGGGGTGCTTAGGGGGCGGTCGGGGCTCCCCCCCCCTTACACACACGCACCTGTGAGCACGCCCGGGCGGCAGGGGGCGCTCTCCGGCACAGCTCCATAGCGCCCAGCGCCGCCTGCGCCACCACGCGCTGGAACTCGCTGGTCCGCGCCACGAAGTCGGTTTCGCAGCTGAGCTGAGGGGTGCGGGGGGTGAAACCGGCAGGGACCGGATACCCCCCTCCCCCCCCCCGCTCCGTACCCACCTCCACCATCACGGCCGCCGGCCCCTCCCGCAGGAGCCCCACGAGGCCCTCCCGCGCCGGCCGCTCCCGCGCCAAGGGGGCGCTGCTCCAGCCCTGGCGCCGCGCCTGCTCCAGCAGCCAGGCCTCCGCCTGCGGGAGAGGTCACATGGGGGGGGAGATGTCACATGGGGGTGTCACATGGAGGGGAGCTTTGGGATGGGGGGGTCAACCACCAGGGTGTGGGTTCAGCAGGGAGATGTCACATGAGCGGTGTCACATGAGGGGTGTCACACACTGGGGGGACACAGGCCCGGGTGGGGGTCACCCCACAGATCAGCCCTCCAAGCCTTCACAGCGCCCTCCCGCCGCCCCCCATCCCCGGTGTCTCCCCCGCCCAGGCCTCACCTGGGCCAGGTCCCCCTCGCAGCGCTGCAGCGCGTCCCGGCACTGCAGGATCGGCAGCCCCGTGCGGCGCCGCAGCTGCAGCAGCGACTCCTTGTCCGCCGCCAGCACCGGGGCGGCGGCGCGGAAGAACCGGGCCGGGAGGGCCTGGAGGGGACAGCGCGGGGGGGAATGGAGTGAACCGGGACCGGGGAGGGTCTCCCGGTTGGGGCCCCGGTTCCCGCGCTCACCCACACCGCGCTTCGCGCCGCCCGCTGCATCCCGGACCCTGCCCGCGGCGCGCACAGATGACGTCACGACGCTGCTTTACGGGTCTCAGTGCGACCCCCGGGGGCGGGACGGGACTCGGACGTGACGTCACTCGCAGAGCGACGGAGCTGGTGTAGCGCGGGAGCGGCTCCCCCGGGTCCTAAAGCCCTCCCGCCCCGCGCGTCCGGACACCCCGAACCCGACCCAGCAGCTTCAGGTGCTGCAGCCGCCCAGAGACACCCCCCCCAGCCCCTCATAGAGCCCACAGACTCCTTTAGACACCCCCACCCTGCCCATACCCCCCCCAGATCCCTGCAGCCGCAAACCAACCTTCATAGAGACCCTCCCAGCCTTGATCCGGCTCCCCACCAACCCTTCTAGAGTCCCCTCTGCTTTGGGCAGACCCCCACAACCCCTGAACATCCCCTATGCAGCTCCCCCCGCCTGGACCAGGCACCCCCAAACCCTTTTAGACCCCCCCCCCCCCAGACCTGCACCCCCAAATGCACTGCAGCCACCCAGCCCTTAAATGCTGACCATTTAATCATTGTCACGATACCCCCATTGCAGCGTCCCCCCCCTCCCCGTAGGACCCCCAGACAGGGGGTGCCGCGTCCCCCCCCCGGCAGGTCACCCCATAGACCTCGATGTCGTGCTCCTGCTCCTGCCGCAGCAGCTGGACCCGGAAGAACGGCGGCAGGACCCGGTGGAAGAAGCACCGGGAGCCGCTGTCCCCGCCCCGGGTGCGGGCGCTGAGCAGGGCCCGGGAGCGGGGCCCGCAGAGGTGCCGCAGCGCCCGCAGCAGCGCCGGGAAGGACGCGGGGTCGTAGACGAGGTCCGAGCCCAGAACCACCTGGAAGTCCCGAGGGAAGGAGGCCTCGTCCCGGCCCCACTCCAGCGCCCGCACCCGCGGCCGAGTCCCGGCCCCCGGGAAGTTCAACCGGACGTTCTCCCGGATCTGGTCCAGCGCCGCCGGCCGGTCCGTGATGGTGACGTCACCTCCTGAACGGGGGGGTGGTGGTTTAGAGGGGGGCACCCCACAACCTCCTCTGTGCACCCCCAAACCCCTGCGTCCCCCAGAGCCCCCCTGCGCTCCCAGCCCCCCCCAAGATCCCAATAAGCAGTCACTTGCTTCCAGTTCCAATAGGCAGGGAGGGGGGGGTGGTTGTGTCTGTGACCCCCCCCTCCCAGCCCCATGGGTGTCCCCGTTCCCGGTGCGCACCCAGCATCGCCGCCAGGATGCCGAGGATGCCGGTGCCGGCGCCCAGCTCGATCACGGACCGGCCCCGGAACTCGAAGCGCTGCTGCTCCAGGAACCGGGCCAGGGCCAGCGCCTGGGAGGGGGCGGAAGGGGATTGGGGGGGGAACGGGAATGGGGGGGGGGGTGAGGGAATGAGGGGGGGCGGGCAGCCCAAACCCTTCCCCCCCATCGGCATCACCCAGAGTCCCCCCGCGGTTGGATCCCCCATTCCCTGGGGATCCTTGGAGATCCGCCCCATCCCCAGTGCCCCCCCCCCAGCGTCTCCACCAGGGACCCCCCGAGAGCGCCCCCCCAGGGAAGCCCCCATCTCCAGTACCCCCCCCCCGTGCCCTCTCCAAGTCCCTCCCGTGCTCCCCATTCCCCGGTGCCCCCCACCCACCGCCTCCCAGACGTTGGCCGCCAGCCCGAGGCGCGGCCCGTGGTGCTGCGCGATGCGCAGGACGCGCCCGCAGAGCCGGAACCGGCGCAGCACCGGGAACGTGTCATGGAAGAGCGCGGGGTCTCGGGGGAACACGGCCCGCAGCGCGCCGGGCCCGCCCGCTTCCTCTTCCCCTTCCTCTTCCGTTTCCCCTTCCTCTTCCGTTTCCCATTCCCCTTCCGTTTCCGTTCCTCCTTCCCGTCCCGCCGCCGTCTCCCACCGGGCCCCGGCACCCACGTGGGGCGCGGGCGCAGCCATTTTGGCGGAGGGGGCGGGGCCGTAAGCCACTCCCCTCCCGTGATTGGTCAGCGCTGAAACAGCCCCGCCCCCTGGAGGGGCGGGGTCTGAAGCTCCGCCTACTCCGCGGCGGTGTCCCCGTGTCCACACCGGTGTCCCTGTTCCCGGTGTCCCCTCTTCCATCTCCAATGTCCCCTCATGGGTCCAAGCACTATCCCGGTGTCCCCATTCCCGATGTCCCCAGGCCACGCCTTGTCCCACCCATCAGTCCCAACCCTTTTCCTGCCCCATCCCATCCCTATCCCTGTCCCCGTCCCTCCCCATTCTCATCCTTGGTGTCACCTGCTCCCAGCCAGCCCAGTCCTGTCCCTGTCCCAGTCGGAGGCCACCACTCCCCGTCCTAGGGTCTCACCCTGGTGCCACCCCCTGTCCTCTTGCTCCCGTCCTTGTTCCATCAGCACCAGTGTCACCACTGGGACACTGTCCCTGGCATGGGCCTGGAGCCAGGCTTGGTGCCCCAGCCCTGGTGTTCCTGTTGCCAGTGTCCCCGGTCACAGTGTCCCTGACCCAGGTGTCCCTTACCTGGTGTCCCTGGTCATGGTGTCCTGGTGTCCCTGACTCTGATGTCTCCACCCCCAGTGTCCTTGATCCCAGTGTCCCCGGTCACAGTGTCCCTGACCCCGGTGTCCCTGGTCATGGCATCCCTGTCCTGGTGTCCCTGCTCCCACCACGTCCATCCTTGGTCTCTGTCCTGGTGTCCCTGACCCAGATGTCCCCAGCCCCAGTGTCCCTGATCCCAACACCTCTGGTCTCGCTGTCCCATTATCCCTGACACTGGCGTCTATAGCCCTGGTATCCCTGTTCCTGGGGTCCTTGTCCCGGTGTTCCTGTCCCCAGTGTCCCTGACCCCCATGTCCCTGGTCCCTGACCCCCATGTCCCTGGTCCCTGTGTCCCTGACCCGGTGTCCCCATCCCCTGTGTCCTGCCCCCATCCCTGAGGACACACACGGGACCCCCCCATCCCCCCCATCCCAGCCCCATTCCCTGTGCCCAGAGCCCACGTGACCCGGATAAACAGTAACCGGGGGGGGGGTGGGGGGGGTGACCCCCCCGTGGGGTAATGAACAACCGGGGCCCCCCCGGCCTGCGTCACCCGGTTAATGCTTGTGGCACCCTGGGGGGGGGTCAGGGCACCCGAAGGGGGGTCGGGGGGGGGTTGATTCCCGAGTCTCCCCCCCCCCACGGTTCCTGGAAGACTCCGGTCGGGCCGGTCCAGCCCCGCGTTGCTCAACCCCCCCCCTCCCCCCCCGAACCCCCCCCTCCCCCCGGGGCTTTCTCAGAAACCGGCTTCGTCAGAGCCCGAAATCCCCAAAGAACCCGGGGGGGGGGGGGGGGAGGGGAGGCAGTGGGGGGAGGGGTCAGTCCGAGGCACTGGAGGGCAATGGGGGCTGGGGGGGCACCGAGGAACACTGGAAGGGACTGGGAGGGCACTGGAGGGGGTCACCAACAGGCACTGGGGGGGCTCGGGGGGGCAGCGAGGGGCTCAGTCGGAAGCACTGGAGGGCACTGGGGGCACTGGGAGTGACTGGGGGGCACTGGAGGGGGTCAATGAGAGGTACTGGGGGGCATTGGGGGCTCAGAGGGGAACTGGGGGGCACTGGAGGGGGTCAATGAGAGGAACTGGGGGGCATTGGGGGCTCAGAGGGGAACTGGGGGGCACTGGAGGGGGTCAATGAGAGGTACTGGGGGGGCATTGGGGGCTCAGAGGGGAACTGGGGGGCACTGGAGGGGGTCAATGAGAGGAACTGGGGGGCATTGGTGGCTCAGAGGGGAACTGGGGGGCCCTGGGGGGTCACTTGGGGGGCACTGAAGGCCCTTGGGGTCAGTGGAGGTCAAGGGGGGAACTGGGATCAATGGAGGGCGCAGTGGGGCGTGGCTTATTTGAGCCACGCCCACCCCGACGCCGACGTCACTGAGCGGCGCCGCGCGGTGACGTCGCTTCCGTGCGCCCGCCGGTGCCGCTGCGCTCCGGTGCGGCCATGGCGGACCCGGCGGCGCCGCCGCAGAAGCGGTTCTACCGGCAGCGCGCGCACTCGAACCCGCTGGCGGATCACACCCTGCGGTAGTGAGTGCGGGAGGGAGCCCCCGGTAACCCCCCCCCGGTAACCCCCGCTAACCCCCCCCGGTAACCCCCGCTAAACCCCCCGGTAACCCCCGCTAACCCCCCCCGGTGACACCGTGCTTATCCCCGCGAACCCCTCGGGACCCCCCCGGTAGCACCCCACTGACTCCCCAGGTCCCTCCTCGTCCCCCGCCCCCCCCGGTGACCCCGGACCCCACCGGCGCCCGATCTGCGATCCCCGTGGCCCCCGTCGCGACCCCCCCACCATGTGCGCCTCCTCCGGTAACCCCGGCCCGGCCCCCCCCGCCCCCCGGTAACGGCGGTGCCCCCGCAGCCCCGCCCGCCCGCAGGACATGGACTGGGCCGCGCTGTTCCCGGACTTCTTCCCGGCCGACGCCCCCCCGGGGCAGCCCCCGCCCCGCGTGGAGACCCTCGATGTGGGCTGCGGCTACGGGGGGCTGCTGGGTGAGGGGGGCCCCGGGGGCTATGGGGGGTTCTGAGGGGCACGGGGGGGGCTGAAGCTGGGGGGGGGGGGGAGGAGTCCAAGGTTGGGGTCAGGGGCAAAGTTTGGGGTTGCAGGGATGGGGTTCAGGGGCTGGAGTTGGGTTTGAGGCTCCATGGCAGCGGGGTTGGGGGCTGCATTGATGTTTAGGGGCTCCCCGGCTGTGTTTAGGGGCTCCGTTGCCCTCTATGGGGGCTCCGTTGCCCTCTATGGGGCTCCGTTGCTCTCTATGGGGCTCCGTTGCTCTCTATGGGGCTCCGTTGCCCTCTATGGGGCTCCGTTGCTCTCTATGGGGCTCCGTTGCCCTCTATGGGGGCTCCGTTGCTCTCTATGGGGCTCCGTTGCCCTCTAGGGGGCTCCGTTGCTCTCTATGGGGGCTCCGTTGCCCTCTATGGGGCTCCGTTGCTCTCTATGGGGGCTCCGTTGCCCTCTATGGGGCTCCGTTGCTCTCTATGGGGGCTCCGTTGCTCTCTATGGGGCTCCGTTGCCCTCTATGGGGCTCCGTTGCTCTCTATGGGGGCTCCGTTGCCCTCTATGGGGCTCCGTTGCTCTCTATGGGGGCTCCGTTGCTCTCTATGGGGCTCCGTTGCCCTCTATGGGGCTCCGTTGCCCTCTATGGGGGCTCCGTTGCCCTCTATGGGGCTCCGTTGCTCTCTATGGGGCTCCGTTGCCCTCTATGGGGCTCCGTTGCTCTCTATGGGGGCTCCGTTGCCCTCTATGGGGCTCCGTTGCCCTCTATGGGGCTCCGTTGCTCTCTATGGGGGCTCCGTTGCTCTCTATGGGGGCTCCGTTGCCCTCTATGGGGGCTCCGTTGCCCTCTATGGGGGCTCCGTTGCCCTCTATGGGGCTCCGTTGCCCTCTATGGGGCTCCGTTGCCCTCTATGGGGGCTCCTTGTTCTCTATGGGGCTCCGTTGCCCTCTATGGGGCTCCGTTGCCCTCTATGGGGCTCCGTTGCTCTCTATGGGGGCTCCGTTGCCCTCTATGGGGGCTCCGTTGCTCTCTATGGGGGCTCCGTTGCCCTCTATGGGGGCTCCGTTGCTCTCTATGGGGGCTCCGTTGCCCTCTATGGGGCTCCGTTGCTCTCTATGGGGGCTCCGTTGCTCTCTATGGGGCTCCGTTGCCCTCTATGGGGCTCCGTTGCCCTCTGTGGGGCTCCTTGTTCTCTATGGGGGCTCCGTTGCCGTCTATGGGGCTCCGTTGCCCTCTATGGGACTTCTTGTTCTCTATGGGGGCTCCGTTGCCCTCTATGGGGCTCCGTTGCTCTCTATGGGGGCTCCGTTGCTCTCTATGGGGCTCCGTTGCCCTCTATGGGGCTCCGTTGCCCTCTATGGGGCTCCTTGTTCTCTATGGGGCTCCGTTGCCCTCTATGGGGCTCCGGTGCCCTCTATGGGGCTCCGGTGCTCTCTATGGGGCTCCGGTGCTCTCTATGGGGCTCCGGTGCCCTCTATGGGGCTCCGGTGCCCTCTATGGGGCTCCGGTGCCCTCTATGGGGCTCCGGTGCCCTCTATGGGGCTCCGGTGCTCTCTATGGGGGCTCCTTGTTCTCTATGGGGGCTCCGTTGCCCTCTATGGGGGCTCCGTTGCCCTCTATGGGGCTCCGTTGCCCTCTATGGGGCTCCGGTGCCCTCTATGGGGGCTCCGTTGCTCTCTATGGGGGCTCCGTTGCCGTCTATGGGGCTCCGTTGCCCTCTATGGGGGCTCCTTGTTCTCTATGGGGGCTCCGTTGCCCTCTATGGGGGCTCCTTGTTCTCTATGGGGGCTCCGTTGCCCTCTATGGGGGCTCCTTGTTCTCTATGGGGCTCCGTTGCCCCTTATGGGGCTCCGGTGCCCCGCCGGGCTCTCACCGCCGCGCTCCGGTGCCCGCAGTGGCGCTCTCGGGGCTCTTCCCGCAGGAGCTGGCGCTGGGGCTGGAGCTGCGCCCCCGCGTGGCCGCGTTCACGGCGCAGCGCATCCGGGCGCTGCGGGCGGCGGCTCCCCCGCGCTGCCGGAACGTGGCGTGCGTGAGGGGCAACGCCATGAAGCACCTGCCCCACTTCTTCCGGAGGGCGCAGGTGGGAGCCCGAAAGCACCCGAAACACCCCAAAAACACCCCAAAACCACCCCAAAACCATCCGAAACACCCCAAAACCACCCCAAAAGCACCCGAAACACCCCAAAACCACCCCAAAAACACCCCAAAACCACCCCAAAACCATCCGAAACACCCCAAAACCACCCCAAAAACACCCCAAAACCACCCCAAAACCATCCGAAACACCCCAAAACCACCCCAAAAGCACCCGAAACACCCCAAAAGCACCCGAAACACCCCAAAAACACCCCAAAAGCACCCCAAAACCATCCGAAACACCCCAAAAGCACCCCAAAAGCACCCGAAACACCCCAAAAGCACCCGAAACACCCCAAAAACACCCCAAAACATCCCGAAACACCCCAAAAACACCCCAAAACCACCCGAAACACCCCAAAAACACCTGAAACATCCCAAAACCACCTGAAACGCCCCAAAAACACCGGAAACACCTCAAGAACACCCCAAGAACACCCGAAACACCCCAAAACCACCTGAAACACTCCAAAAACACCCCGAAACATCCCCAAAACACCCCAAAACCACCCGGAACACCCCAAAACCACCCGAAACACTCCAAAAACACCCCAAAACCACCCGAAACACCCCAAGAACACCTGAAACACCCCCAAATCCGCTCAGAACCACCCCAAAACCCTCACACCCCCCCAAAACCACCACAACCCCCCCAACCCCCCCCAAACCTTTCCAACCCCTCACAACCCCCCGAAACCACCACAACCCCCCCAACCCCACCCCAAACCCCACTGAACCACCCCAGCCATCCCCAAAGCCCCCCCCAATCCCTCCAGACACCCCTTAAACGCCCCAAAGCAACCCCCGCACCCTCCCAGCACCTCCAAAGCCCTCTCAGACCCCCAACCCCCCCCAAAACGCACCCCCAAACCCCCCCAGGCACCCCAAAACCCACCCAAGCCCCACCTTGGACACCCCAAATTCCATCTCCAGGCACAACGCCCCCCAATACCTCCAGGACCCCCCCCCCGACCCCTTGGGACACCCCTTGGACCCTCCCTGAACCGGGTGCCCCCCCGCTGTCCCCCAGCACCCTGCCCATGGGGGGCACTGGGGGGGCACTGGGCAGGGAGGGAGGCACATGGGGGGGGTACTGGGGGGCATTGGGAACCCATGGGGGGGCACTGGGGGGTACCCATTGCCTTGGGTGTCCCCAGGACCCTGTTCCCCCCCATTGTCAATGCCTGGGGTCTGGGGGGGGGGGGGGGGCTGCCCCGTGGGGCGCTGACCCCCCCCGTGCCCCCCCCAGCTCCGCCGCATGTTCTTCCTGTTCCCTGACCCCCACTTCAAGCGCACGAAGCACAAGTGGAGAATCATCAGCCCCGCGCTGCTGGCAGAGTACGGCTACGTCCTGCGCCCGGGGGTGAGCACCGGGACCCCCCTGTGCACTGGGACACTGGGACCCCCCCCAGCACTGGGACAGACACTGGGACCCCCCCCAAGCACTGGGACAGACACTGGGACCCCCCCCAAGCACTGGGACAGACACTGGGACCCCCCCCAAGCACTGGGACCCCCCCCCAGCACTGGGACAGACACTGGGACCCCCCCCCCCAGCACTGGGACAGACACTGGGACCCCCCCCAGCACTGGGACAGACACTGGGACCCCCCCAAGCACTGGGACAGACACTGGGAGCCCCCCCAGCACTGGGACAGACACTGGGACCCCCCCAAGCACTGGGACAGACACTGGGAGCCCCCCCAGCACTGGGACAGACACTGGGACCCCCCCAAGCACTGGGACACCCCCCCCCAGCACTGGGACAGACACTGGGACCCCCCCCCCCAGCACTGGGACAGACACTGGGACCCCCCCCAGCACTGGGACAGACACTGGGACCCCCCCAAGCACTGGGACCCCCCCCCCCAGCACTGGGACAGACACTGGGACCCCCCCCCCCAGCACTGGGACAGACACTGGGACCCCCCCCCCCAGCACTGGGACAGACACTGGGACCCCCCCCCCAGCACTGGGACAGACACTGGGACCCCCCCCAGCACTGGGACAGACACTGGGACCCCCCCCCCCCAGCACTGGGACAGACACTGGGACCCCCCCCAAGCACTGGGACAGACACTGGGACCCCCCCCCCAGCACTGGCACAGACACTGGGACCCCCCCCAAGCACTGGGACAGACACTGGGACCCCCCCCCCCCAGCACTGGGACAGACACTGGGACCCCCCCGCAGCACTGGGACAGACACTGGGACCCCCCCCCCCCAGCACTGGGACAGACACTGGGACCCCCCCCAAGCACTGGGACAGACACTGGGACCCCCCCCCCCCAGCACTGGGACAGACACTGGGACCCCCCCCAGCACTGGGACAGACACTGGGACCCCCCCCCCAGCACTGGGACAGACACTGGGACCCCCCCCCAGCACTGGGACAGACACTGGGACCCCCCCCCAGCACTGGGACAGACACTGGGACCCCCCCCAGCACTGGGACAGACACTGGGACCCCCCCAAGCACTGGGACAGACACTGGGAGCCCCCCCAGCACTGGGACAGACACTGGGACCCCCCCAAGCACTGGGACAGACACTGGGAGCCCCCCCAGCACTGGGACAGACACTGGGACCCCCCCAAGCACTGGGACAGACACTGGGACCCCCCCCAGCACTGGGACAGACACTGGGACCCCCCCCCCCAGCACTGGGACAGACACTGGGACCCCCCCCCAGCACTGGGACAGACACTGGGACCCCCCCAAGCACTGGGACACCCCCCCCCAGCACTGGGACAGACACTGGGACCCCCCCCCCAGCACTGGGACAGACACTGGGACCCCCCCAAGCACTGGGACCCCCCCCCCAGCACTGGGACAGACACTGGGAGCCCCCCCCAGCACTGGGACAGACACTGGGAGCCCCCCCCAAGCACTGGGACAGACACTGGGAGCCCCCCCCAAGCACTGGGACAGACACTGGGACCCCCCCCCCCAGCACTGGGACAGACACTGGGAGCCCCCCCCAGCAATGGGACAGACACTGGGACCCCCCCCCCCAGCACTGGGACAGACACTGGGACCCCCCCCCCCAGCAATGGGACAGACACTGGGACCCCCCCCAGCACTGGGACAGACACTGGGACCCCCCCAAGCACTGGGACAGACACTGGGAGCCCCCCCAGCACTGGGACAGACACTGGGACCCCCCCAAGCACTGGGACAGACACTGGGAGCCCCCCCAGCACTGGGACAGACACTGGGACCCCCCCAAGCACTGGGACAGACACTGGGACCCCCCCCCAGCACTGGGACAGACACTGGGACCCCCCCCCAGCACTGGGACAGACACTGGGACCCCCCCAAGCACTGGGACACCCCCCCCCAGCACTGGGACAGACACTGGGACCCCCCCCCCCAGCACTGGGACAGACACTGGGACCCCCCCCCCCAGCACTGGGACAGACACTGGGACCCCCCCCCCCAGCACTGGGACAGACACTGGGACCCCCCCCCCAGCACTGGGACAGACACTGGGACCCCCCCCAGCACTGGGACAGACACTGGGACCCCCCCCCCCAGCACTGGGACAGACACTGGGACCCCCCCCAAGCACTGGGACAGACACTGGGACCCCCCCCCCAGCACTGGCACAGACACTGGGACCCCCCCCAAGCACTGGGACAGACACTGGGACCCCCCCCCCCAGCACTGGGACAGACACTGGGACCCCCCCCCAGCACTGGGACAGACACTGGGACCCCCCCAAGCACTGGGACACCCCCCCCCAGCACTGGGACAGACACTGGGACCCCCCCCCCCAGCACTGGGACAGACACTGGGACCCCCCCCCCCAGCACTGGGACAGACACTGGGACCCCCCCCCCCAGCACTGGGACAGACACTGGGACCCCCCCCCCAGCACTGGGACAGACACTGGGACCCCCCCCCCCAGCAATGGGACAGACACTGGGACCCCCCCCAAGCACTGGGACCCCCCCCAGCACTGGGACAGACACTGGGAGCCCCCCAAGCACTGGGACAGACACTGGGACCCCCCCCCAGCACTGGGACAGACACTGGGACCCCCCCCCAGCACTGGGACAGACACTGGGACCCCCCCCAGCACTGGGACAGACACTGGGACCCCCCCAAGCACTGGGACAGACACTGGGAGCCCCCCCAGCACTGGGACAGACACTGGGACCCCACCCCAGCACTGGGACAGACACTGGGACCCCCCCCAGCACTGGGACAGACACTGGGACCCCCCCAAGCACTGGGACAGACACTGGGAGCCCCCCCAGCACTGGGACAGACACTGGGACCCCCCCAAGCACTGGGACAGACACTGGGACCCCCCCGCAGCACTGGGACAGACACTGGGACCCCCCCCCCCAGCACTGGGACAGACACTGGGACCCCCCCCCAGCACTGGGACAGACACTGGGACCCCCCCAAGCACTGGGACACCCCCCCCCAGCACTGGGACAGACACTGGGACCCCCCCCCCAGCACTGGGACAGACACTGGGACCCCCCCAAGCACTGGGACCCCCCCCCCAGCACTGGGACAGACACTGGGAGCCCCCCCCAGCACTGGGACAGACACTGGGAGCCCCCCCCAAGCACTGGGACAGACACTGGGAGCCCCCCCCAAGCACTGGGACAGACACTGGGACCCCCCCCCCCAGCACTGGGACAGACACTGGGAGCCCCCCCCAGCAATGGGACAGACACTGGGACCCCCCCCCCCAGCACTGGGACAGACACTGGGACCCCCCCCCCCAGCAATGGGACAGACACTGGGACCCCCCCCAAGCACTGGGACCCCCCCCAGCACTGGGACAGACACTGGGAGCCCCCCAAGCACTGGGACCCCCCCCAGCACTGGGACAGACACTGGGAGCCCCCCAAGCACTGGGACCCCCCCCCAGCACTGGGACAGACACTGGGACCCCCCCCCCCAGCACTGGGACAGACACTGGGACCCCCCCAAGCACTGGAACCCTCCCAGTCCCAGGACCCCCCCCAGCACCGGAACCCCCCCTGGGACACCCCCGTGAGCACCCGAACCCCCCCGGTCCCCTCTGGAGCTCCCTGGGCCCCCAAGGGGACCCCCACATCACCCCTGCGGCCCCTCCACTGTTCCCAACCCCTTTTCGTCCCCCAAATGTCCCTGTCCTGGGGCCACAGCGGAAAACCTGCGATGAACCCATGGAGCATGGGGGGGGGGGCGGTGGTGGGCCCCCCCCCGGTGACACACCCCCCCCCCCGTGACCCAGGGGCTGGTGTACACGGTGACGGACGTGCCTGAGCTGCACCAGTGGATGGTGACGCACTTCAGGGAGCACCCAATGTTCGAGGAGGTGCCGCTGGGCCAGCTGGTGAGGGGCACCAGGAACACGGGGGGGGGGCACCGGGAATACATGGGGGGGCACTGGGAACACGGGGGGGGGGGGCACTGGGAACACGTGGGGGGGCACTGGGAACACGGGGGGGGCACTGGGAACACGTGGGGGGGGCACTGGGAGCATTGGGAATCCGGGGGGGGGCATTGAGGGTTACTGGGAACCAGGAGGGGGCTACTGGGAGCTCTGGGGGGTACTGGGAGGGTCAGAGGCCCCCGGTCCCCGTCATTGCCCTCTTCCCCCCCAGGACTCGGACCCGCTGCTGTCGCTCCTGGGCACGGTGACCGAGGAGGGCTGCAGGGCGCAGCGGGGGGGGCGGGCCCCGCTCCCCGCCGTGTTCCGCCGCCTCCCGGACCCTCCCGGGGCCTGACCCCCCCCCCCGTTCATAATAAACCCGCTGTTGTCTCCCACGGTTCGGTCTCTTCCCCCCTCTTTCCCGTGCTGGTCCCGTCCGCACCCCGCGGGTGGGGATTACCGGGAGGGGGGCCCGGGACACGGAAACCCCCGGGGCGGTGGGGGGGGTTTCCACCGGCCCAACCGGTGTCGCAACCGGCACTTCCCGGGAACCGGGGGCGGGGGGGAGCGAGGCTCCGCCCCGGGGGCGCTGGGAGCGGGAGGGGGAACCGGGCGCGATCGTGCCCCGCGGTGGAGCCCAGGCGTGGCCCCGCCCACCGGATCGCACCGCCCCCTGCCGCGCTCTGATTGGCGGAGGGCGGCGAATTATGCAAATCACTCAGGGGATGGGCGGGGTTTGAAGGCAAAGGGGCGGGGCTTGGCCGCCGGGAGCGCGGCCGCGCGGGGAAGGGGGCGTGGTTTGCCGCGAAGGGGGCGGTGTTTGGAGCCAAAAGGGGGCGTGGCCTCGCCCGCTCCACGTGGGCGCCTATAAAGGCCCCGGCCGATGCCCGCGGCTCAGTCGAGGCGCGTCCCCGCGTTCCCCGCGGATCCCCCGGCCCCGCCATGCCCCCGGGGCCGCGCCTGCCCGCCCGCGCTGCCCGGCTCCTCCGCTCTCTGCCCGAGCTGGGCAGAACCCCCCCTCCCGCTGCTGCCCCCCGGGGCCTGGCCGAGATGCCGGGGCCCAGCCCCGCCGCCTTCATGTACGAGCTGCTGTGCCGGGGGGGGCTGCGGAGGCTGCACGAGCTGCAGGTAATGGGACCCCGGGTGGGGTGCAGGAGGGCTCCGAGGGGGCAAGGGCACCCTAAGCCTGCTGTCCTTGGCGTGGAGGAGCTGGAGGGGACCCCAATGTCACCAGCGTGGGGCTACAAGTGGAGAAGGGGGACCCCGATCCCATCCCAGTTGCTCCAAGTGGCATTCCCGCAGGTGCAGGGCCGGGCACGCTATGGGCCGCTCTGGAAAGCCGCCTTCGGGCCCATCCTGACCGTGCATGTGGCCGAGGCCGGGCTCATCGAGCAGGTTCTGCGCCAGGAGGGGCCCTTCCCGGTCCGCTCCCACCTCTCCTCATGGAAAGATTACCGGGAATGCCGTGGGCACGCGTATGGGCTGCTCACTGCGTGAGTAAGGATAGGGGTGCCCGTAGGGGTCTGGGGGTGCCCATGGGGGTCCATGGGTCTGAGCACAGAGCTCTGGGGCTGCACATGGAGCCGGGGGTCTCTGGGGTACCCCTGAGCCCTTTGGAGCTCCCTGCCCCCCCCACACCCGTGGGGCACAGCCGGGCGGGACGGGCTGGGGGTGACTCAGGCATGAATCAGCCCCCCCGGATGTGAGTAACTGTGGGGCAGAGGTGTGGGGCGGGAGCCCGAGACCCAAACACACAGAGCTCAGCCCCCCAACCTTGTGATCACCCCCAGCCCCGTGGTGTCCCTCCATGGCCATATCCCCATCCCATACCCCTGTTCCAAATCTGCCATCCTATATCCCCCATCCCATATCTCTGTCCCATATCCCCCATTCTGTACCCGGTCCCATATCCCCCATCCCGTATCCCCCATCCCTTATCCCTGTCCCATATCCCCCCGTCCCATATCCCCCGTCCCATATCCCCCGTCCCATATCCCCCGTCCCATATCCCCCGTCCCATATCCCCCGTCCCATATCCCCCGTCCCATATCCCCCGTCCCATATCCCCCGTCCCATATCCCCCATCCCATATCCCCTGTCCCATATCCGCCATCCCACATCCCTGTCCCATATCCCCATCCCGTATCCCCTATCCCGTATCCCCGTCCCATATCCCCCATCCCGTATCCCTGTCCCATATCCCCCATTCCGTATCCCTGTCCCGTATCCCCCATCCCGTATCCCCTGTCCCGTATCCCCGTCCCATATCCCCCGTCCCATATCCCCCGTCCCGTATCCCCCGTCCCGTATCCCCCGTCCCGTATCCCCCGTCCCGTATCCCCGTCCCATATCCCCCGTCCCATATCCCCCCATCCCATACCCCTGTCCCATATCCCCCGTCCCGTATCCCCGTCCCATATCCCCCGTCCCATATCCCCCGTCCCATATCCCCCGTCCCATATCCCCCGTCCCATATCCCCCATCCCATATCCCCTGTCCCATATCCGCCATCCCGCATCCCTGTCCCATATCCCCCATCCCGTATCCCCTATCCCGTATCCCTGTCCCATATCCCCCATCCCGTATCCCTGTCCCATATCCCCCATCCCGTATCCCCCATCCCATATCCCTGTCCCATATCCCCCATCCCGTATCCCCGTCCCATATCCCCCGTCCCATATCCCCCGTCCCATATCCCCCGTCCCATATCCCCCATCCCGTATCCCCCATCCCATATCCCCCGTCCCATATCCCCCGTCCCATATCCCCCGTCCCGTATCCCCCGTCCCATATCCCCCGTCCCGTATCCCCCGTCCCGTATCCCCCGTCCCATATCCCCCATCCCATATCCCCTGTCCCATATCCCCCGTCCCATATCCCCCGTCCCATATCCCCCGTCCCATATCCCCCATCCCGTATCCCCCGTCCCATATCCCCCGTCCCATATCCCCCGTCCCATATCCCCCGTCCCATATCCCCCGTCCCGTATCCCCCGTCCCGTATCCCTGTCCCGTATCCCTGTCCCATATCCCCCATCCCATATCCCCCATCCCGTATCCCTGTCCCATATCCCCCGTCCCGTATCCCCCATCCCATATCCCCCGTCCCGTATCCCCCGTCCCATATCCCCTGTCCCATACCCCTGTCCCATATCCCCCATCCCATATCCCTCGTCCCATATCCCCCATCCCATATCCCCCATCCCATATCCCTGTCCCATATCCCCCGTCCCATATCCCCCGTCCCATATCCCCCGTCCCATATCCCCCGTCCCATATCCCCCGTCCCATATCCCCTGTCCCATACCCCCCATCCCGTACCCCTGTCCCGTATCCCCCTATCCCTGCCCCACATCCCCCCGTGTCGCTGTCGCAGGGAGGGTGAGGAGTGGCAGCGGCTGCGCCGGCTCCTGGGGCGGCTGCTGCTGCACCCGCGCGTGGCCGAGTCCTTCTCGGGGCCGGTGGCCGCCGTGGTCGGGGACCTGGTGCAGCGGCTGCAGCTGCAGCGCGATGGGAACCCGCAGCACCTCGTGCGCGACCTCGGCACCCACTTCTACAGGTTCGGCCTGGAAGGTGAGGGGGGGACGCGGGGGGGACCCCCAGGGGCTCCCCAAGGACTCTCCTGTCCCCCCCAGCTCTTCCTCATGGTCCCGAGGTCCCCCTTATCCCCACCACATCCCTGGGTCCCCCAGGGTCCCCAAGGACTCCTCGCATCCCCCAGGGTTCCTGATGTCCCCCATGGTGCTCCCAAGGTGCCTCCTGTACCCACCATATCCCCTGCATGTCTCCCCCAGACTCCCCATGGCACTCCATGTCTCCTCATTCCCCCCCCCCCCGGGGCTCCCCCTGTTCCCAATGTTCCCGATGTCCTCCATGCTCCCAAGGCACCCCTTGTCCCCACCACAGCCAATCTACATCCCCAAGGACTCCTGATGTCCCCCATGGTGCTCCCTATGGCCCCATTGCACCGAGATCTCCCCATGTCCCCTAAGACTCTCCTGTCCCATTCCCCCCCCAGGGCTCCCTGTGTTCCCCGGGATGCTCCCAATGTTCCCGATGCCCTCCATGCCCCCAAGGCACCCCTTGTCCCCACCACATCCCATCCGCGTCCCCAAGGCCCCCCGTGTCTCCAAGGGCTCCCCCTGTTCCCCGGGATGCTCCTCATGTCCCCCAGTGTCCTGCATCTCCCCGGGTCACCCCCTTGGCCCCCCCAGGCATCTCCTCTGTGCTGTTCGCCTCCCGCCTGGGCTGCCTGGAGCCGGAGGTGCCGCGGGACACCGAGACCTTCATCCGCTCCATCAACACCATGTTCGTCACGACGCTGCTCACCATGGCCATGCCCAAGCCCCTGCTCCGCCTCTTCCCTAAGCCTTGGGACACCTTCTGCGAGGCCTGGGACTACATGTTCGCCTTCGGTGAGGGGCCGTGGGGCCAGGCAGCGCCCCACAGCCATGGGGATGCTGACGGGTCCTGGTCGTCCACAGCCAAGCGCCACATCGACCGGCGCGTGGCCGAGGCGGGCGGGCGCCTGGACGCGGCGCAGGGGACGTGCCTGACCGACCACCTCGCGCGGGAGCAGGTGCCCATGAAGAGCATCTACGGCAACGTCACGGAGCTGCTGCTGGCCGGGGTGGACACGGTGCGGGGGGGGACGTGGGGTTGTGCCCCCGGCCCCGCGGGGTCCCGCTGAACCCCCCCCCTCGTGTCGCAGATCTCGAGCACCCTGTCCTGGAGCCTGTACGAGCTGGCGCAGCACCCAGGGGTGCAGGCGGCGCTGCACCGGGAGCTCGCCGCCGCCGCTGCTGCCGGCACTGCCGTGGGCAGCGTGCCCCTGCTGAGGGCGGTGGTCAAGGAGACCCTGAGGTGGGGATGGGGATGGGGGTGAGGAAAGGGAGGGGAATGAACGTGGGCATGGGATAAGGATGAACACTGGGGACAAGGATAAGGAGGGGGATGCAGACGGGGACAGGAATGGAGATGAAGATTGGTGGGGATGGGGATACAGATGAAGATGAGGATGGGGATGGAGACAGGGGGTAAGGATGAAGATGAGGACTGGGACAAGGATGGGGATGAAAATGAAGATAGGGACAGGGATGAGGATAAGGGTTGGGATGGGAATGGTGGTGGGGATTAAGATGGATGAACAGAGGGGACAAGGCTGAAGATAAGGATGCGGACAGGTACGGGGACAAGGATGGAGACAGCAATGAAGATAGGGATGAGAACAGGGATGAGGATGGGGATGGAAATGGGGGTGAGGGGAGGGATGGGGATGAAGGTGAGGACAAGGGTGGGGTGGGAATGGTGGTGGGGATGGAGACAGGGATGAGCACAGAGCAAGAATGAAGATGAGAACAGGGAAAAGGATGTGGATGAGGATGAAGACAGGGCTGAGGATGAGGGTGGTGGCTGGATTGGTGGTGGGGATGAAGATGGGAATGTGACAGGGAATGAGCACAGGGAGCAAGGACGAAGATGGGGACAAGGTGGGGATGCGGTGACCCCGGTGCCCCCCCCTCAGGCTCTATCCCGTCATCCCCGCCAATGCCCGCGTCATTCCCGACCGCGACATCCGTGTGGGTGAATACCTGGTGCCGCGCAAGGTGCGAGCGTCCCCGTGCCCCCCACCCCGTCCCGGTGCCCCCGCCCGCCCCTCACGGGCCCGTGTCCCCGCAGACCCTCATCACCCTCTGCCATTACGCCGCGTCCCGGGACTCGCGCGTGTTCGCGGCTCCCGAGCGCTTCCAGCCGGAGCGGTGGCTGCGCCGCGCCCCGGGCCACCCCTTCGCCTCCCTCCCGTTCGGCGTCGGCAAACGCAGCTGCATCGGCCGCCGCCTCGCGGAGCTCGAGATCCACCAAGCGCTGGCGCAGGTCAGGGGCGGACCCGGGACCCCCGCGTCCCCATGGCCCCGTGTCCCGGTGTCCCTCGGTGTCCCCATGGCCCCGTGTCCCGGTGTCCCCCGCGTCCCCATGGCCCCGTGTCCCGGTGTCCCCATGGCCCCGTGTCCCGGTGTCCCTCGGTGTCCCCATGGCCCCGTGTCCCGGTGTCCCTCGGTGTCCCCATGGCCCCGTGTCCCGGTGCCCCCCGTGTCCCCGGGGACTCCTGTGCTCCCCCCCGGCTGCTCCTCGTGGTCCCAAGGGCCTCCACATCCCCAGGGCGCCCCTTGTCCCCTCCACATCCCAGCCATGTCCCCAGAGGACCCCCCCCGTGTCTCCAGGAGCACCCCGTGTCCCTCAGGGCACCCAATGTTCTCCAGTGTCGCTGAGGACACCCTGGGGTGCCCCTCATGGTCCCGAGGTCCTCCACATCCCCAAGGTACCCCTTGGGGTATCACATCCCAACCATACCCCCAAGGAGCTCCATGTCTCCAAGGGTTCCCCATGTCCCCATGGTGCCCCAGGTCCTCCAACATCCCCAAGGACTCTTTTGTTCCCCCCAGGGCTTCTCATTTCCTCCAGATGTTCTGTGTGTTCCCAAGGTCCTCCATATCCCCAGGGCATCCCTGTCCCCACCACATCCCACCCGTGTCCCCACCGCATCCCATCCGTGTCCCCACCACATCCCATCCCTGTCCCCACCGCATCCCATCCGTGTCCCCACCACATCCCATCCCTGTCCCCACCGCATCCCATCCGTGTCCCCACCGCATCCCATCCCTGTCCCCACCACATCCCATCCCTGTCCCCAAACACCCTCACATCCCCTAGGGCTCCTGATGTCCCCCAAGGCGCTCCCCTTGCTCCTCAGGGCATCCCCTGTCCCCACCAGCTCCCGGGTACCCCCATGCCTCCAAGGGCTCCCACATCCCCTCACGTCCCTCTCCCCCTCCGTGCTCCCCAGATCCTGCTGCGCTTTGAGGTGCGGCCGGAGCCCGGTGGGAGCCGCGTCCAGCCCATGACCCGCACCCTGCTCGTGCCCGCGGCCACCATCAACCTCCAGTTCCTCACCCGGTAGCGGGGTCAGTGCCAGACCCCGGACGTGGCCTTGACCCCGTCCCCCCCGGCCACCATTGGGGGTTATTTAAAGGTCTATTTATTGGCAATTCCAGGCTGGTTTTGGGTGTCCTGGGGCCGGGTGCTCCCTGCCCCCCCCCCCACCCCGGCCGCCCCCCCCCCGCGGGTTGATGGGTTCCGGCAGCACCCACGGCTGACGCAGCCCCACAGCTCCACCTCCCCGCCCTGCCCTTGGGGTGGGGGGGGCCTGAGTGGGGCCCAGCACCAAGGAGGGTGCCATGGGGCAGCTCCTGCACACCTCAGAGACCTTATCCCTCCTACAGACCCAACTGCCCCCAATGACCCAACTGCCCCCCAATGACCCAACTGCCCCCCAATGACACAACTGCCCCCAATGACCCAACTTCCCCCCAATGACCCAACTGCTCCCCCAATGACCCAACTGCCCCCCAATGACCCAACTGCCCCCCCAATGACCCAACTGCCCCCAATGACCCAACTGCCCCCCCAATGACCCAACTTCCCCCCAATGACCCAACTGCCCCCAATGACCCAACTGCCCCCCAATGACCCAACTGCCCCCCAATGACACAACTGCCCCCCAATGACCCAACTGCCCCCAATGACCCAACTGCCCCCCAATGACCCAACTGCCCCCCAATGACCCAACTGCCCCCAATGACCCAACTGCCCCCCCAATGACCCAACTGCCCCCCAATGACCCAACTGCCCCCCCAATGACCCAACTGCCCCCCAATGACACAACTGCCCCCCAATGACCCAACTGCCCCCCCAATGACCCAACTGCCCCCAATGATCCAACTGCCCCCAATGACCCAACTGCCCCCCAATGACCCAACTGCCCCCAATGACCCAACTGCCCCCCCAATGACCCAACTGCTCCCCAATGACCCAACTGCCCCCAATGACCCAACTGCCCCCCCAATGACCCAACTGCCCCCCAATGACACAACTGCCCCCCAATGACCCAACTGCCCCCCCAATGACCCAACTGCCCCCAATGATCCAACTGCCCCCAATGACCCAACTGCTCCCCCACTGACACAACTGCCCCCCAATGACCCAACTGCCCCCCCAATGACCCAACTGCTCCCAATGACACAACTGCCCCCAATGACCCAACTGCCCCCCCAATGGCCCAACTGACCCCAATGACCCAACTGCTCCCCCACTGACACAACTGCCCCCCAGTGACCCAACTGCCCCCCAATGGCCCAACTGCCCCCCAATGACACAACTGCCCCCCAATGGCACAACTGCCCCCCCAATGGCCCAACTGCCCCCCAATGACCCAACTGCCCCCCCAATGACCCAACTGCCCCCCAATGACCCAACTGCCCCCCCAATGACCCAACTGCCCCCCAATGACCCAACTGCCCCCCCAATGACACAACTGCTCCCCCACTGACACAACTGCCCCCCCAATGACACAACTGCTCCCCCACTGACACAACTGCCCCCCCAATGACCCAACTGCCCCCCCAATGACCCGACTGTCCCCCAATGACCCAACTGCCCCCCCAATGACCCAACTGCCCCCCAATGACACAACTGCCCCCAATGACCCAACTGCCCCCCAATGACCCAACTGCCCCCAATGACCCAACTGCCCCCCAATGACCCAACTGCCCCCCCAATGACACAACTGCCCCCCCAATGACCCAACTGCCCCCCCAATGACCCGACTGTCCCCCAATGACCCAACTGCCCCCCAATGGCCCAACTGCACCCCAATGACCCAACTGCCCCCCCAATGACACAACTGCTCCCCCAATGACACAACTGCCCCCCAATGGCACAACTGCCCCCAATGACCCAACTTCCCCCCAATGACACAACTGCCCCCCAATGACCCAACTGCCCCCCAATGGCACAACTGCCCCCCAATGACACAACTGCCCCCCAATGGCACAACTGCCCCCAATGACACAACTGCCCCCAATGACCCAACTGCCCCCCAATGACACAACTGCCCCCCAATGGCACAACTGCCCCCAATGACCCAACTTCCCCCCAATGACCCAACTGCCCCCCAATGACACAACTGCCCCCCCAATGACCCAACTGCCCCCAATGACCCAACTGCCCCCCAATGACCCAACTGCCCCCAATGACCCAACTGCCCCCCAATGACACAACTGCCCCCCCAATGACACAACTGCTCCCAATGACACAACTGCCCCCCAATGACCCAACTGCCCCCCCAATGACACAACTGCCCCCCAATGACACAACTGCCCCCCCAATGACCCAACTGCCCCCCTAATGCCACAACTGCCCCCCCAATGACCCAACTGCCCCCCCACTGACCCAACTGCCCCCCCAATGCCACAACTGCCCCCCCAATGACCCAACTGCCCCCCAATGACTCCACTGCCCCCCCATGACCCAACTGCCCCCCCCCATGGCCACAGGGGGGTTAACCCGGCCGGTACCTCCCATGGGGGGGCCATAGGGGGAGGGCCGTACCCCACGTGGGAGGTGATGACGTGGGAGGACATCAGCGCGGGGGACTCTGGACCCTGGTGGGGGCCCCAGCGCAGCCGAGCGTAGTGACACCAAGGGGGGGGACACGACACGTGCGTGACCCCCCCATGGCTCCGGGTCGCCCTATGGCGTCTGTCCCCTGCCCGTGCCCCCGGGTCCCCCCCGGGCTCTCATCCCCGCTCCACTCCCCCCCCATTGCCCCGGCACCGCTTCAGCACCACGGACAGACCCCGGGGGTCCCGCAGGGAGTCCCGAGGCCCCGGGTTCGAGACCCTGGCCCTGACCGCGGGGTGCGGGTGGGGCAGGCGGGGAGCTGCGGGTCCCAGGCGGGCTCGGCTCCGGGGGGTTGTGGGGCCTGGTGGCCATGGGGTGGGCTGGGCTCTGTTGGGTTGGTCATGGCCATAGAGCCGAGGGGATGTGGGTCCTAGTGCTACATGGCCATGGGGCTGGGTGGCTGTGGGGCAGAGCGGTGTCCGTGGGCCAGTGTCTGTGAGTCAGCGTCTATGGGTTGGTGTCTATGGGGCAGTGGTATCTGTGGGTCACTATGGTCTCAGTGGGGCAGGTGGTGACTCTTTGGTACCGGGGCAGTGGCTATGGGGCAGTCTCTCTATGGGCAGTCTCTATGGGGCAGTGTCTCTCTATGGGGCAGTGTATATGGGGCAGTGTCTGTCTATGGGGCAGTGTCTGTCTATGGGGCAGTGTCTATGGGGCAGTGTCTCCCTATGGGACAGTGTCTTTCTATGGGGCAGTGTCGATGGGGCAGTGTATATGGGGCAGTGTCTCTATGGGGCAGTGTCTCTCTATGGGGCAGTGTCTATGGGGCAGTGTCTGTCTATGGGGCAGTGTCTATGGGGCAGTGTCGATGGGGCAGTGTATATGGGGCAGTGTCTGTCTATGGAGCAGTGTCTATGGGGCAGTGTCTCTCTATGGGGCAGTGTCGATGGGGCAGTGTATATGGGGCAGTGTCTGTCTATGGGGCAGTGTCTGTCTATGGGGCAGTGTCTATGGGACAGTGTCTATGGGGCAGTGTCTCCCTATGGGACAGTGTCTATGGGGCAGTGTCTCCCTATGGGGCAGTGTCTCCCTATGGGGCAGTGTCTATGGGGCAGTGTCTCTCTATGGGGCAGTGTCTCTCTATGGGGGTAGTGTCTATGGGGCAGTATCTCTCTATGGGGCAGTCTCTCTATGGGGCAGTGTCTATGGAGCAGTGTCTATGGGGCAGTGTCTCTCTATGGGGCAGTGTCTATGGGGCAGTGTCTGTCTATGGGGCAGTGTCTGTCTATGGGGCAGTGTCTATGGGGCAGTGTATATGGGGCAGTGTCTGTCTATGGGGCAGTGTCTATAGGGCAGTGTCTCCCTATGGGACAGTGTCTATGGGGCAGTCTCTGTATGGGGCAGTGTCTCCCTATGGGGCAGTGTCTATGGGGCAGTGTCTCTCTATGGGGCAGTCTCTCTATGGGGCAGTGTCTATGGGGCAGTGTCTATGGGGCAGTGTCTCTCTATGGGGCAGTGTCTATGGGGCAGTGTCTCTCTATGGGGCAGTGTCTGTCTATGGGGCAGTGTCTATGGGGCAGTGTATATGGGGCAGTGTCTGTCTATGGGGCAGTGTCTATGGGGCAGTGTATATGGGGCAGTGTCTGTCTATGGGGCAGTCTCTGTATGGGGCAGTGTCTCCCTATGGGGCAGTGTCTATGGGGCAGTGTCTCTCTATGGGGCAGTCTCTCTATGGGGCAGTGTCTATGGGGCAGTGTCTCTCTATGGGGCAGGCGGTGCCCCCAGGTTCAGCTCCAGGTTTCCATCGCCCGTGACCATGGGGCGGGGGGGGGCGTGTCCTGGCTGAGCTGTTCCGCAGGCTGTGACGTCACGGGGCTTGGGGATGACGTCACGGGGGGGGACACACACTCTTGAGGATCCCCTGGGGGCTGCTGGGGTGCCCCCTCCCTATGACGTCACCGTGTCCCCCCTGTGACGTCACCCCATTGCGTCATCACACACCCCCCCAGCCCCGTCTTGTGCTGAGTCAGCTGAGTGAGGGGCCGGGGGGTCCCAGTGGGGGGCGCTTGGGGGGTGTTGGGTGCTTTGGGGGGGGCCGGGTGTATTTTGGGGTCCTGGGGGGGGTCTTTGGGGTGGGTTTGGGGGTCCCTGAGGGTTTGTGCCCCCCCCCGGGCCCCTGCGGCTGCCCCACAGAGCCTTTGCCCCCCAACCCTGGCACCCCCCGCGCATCTCAGTCCTCCCAATACAGGGGCAGCCCCACAAGTGCCGCCGCCTCTGACGCTGGTGTCATGGGGGGGTCAGCCCCATAGCAGAGGGTGTCTGCCCCACAGATGTGGGGCTGCCCCATAGAACTGGAGTCACTGGGGGGTGTTTATTCCAATGGGGGGGACACGGTGACATCCCGGGGGGGGGCCGGGATCCCCCCGAGCACTGGGGTCACTTGTGGGGCTCCTCACCCCCCAGTGCATCAATAACCAGTAGGGACCAGTTTGGGGGGGGGGGGGGACTGGGATTAGGGGGAGTGACCCATATGTGTGGGGCTGCCCCATGCCCAGGGCTTCATGGGGGTGACCAAGGCGGGGGGGTCACCCCCCCACATGGGCCCCCCCGTAGTGCTGAGCCCCCCCCCCGATGAGGGGGACCCCCGTGGGACTGAACGGGAGGATGAAGATGAGGCCGAGGATGAGGAAGATGAAGTGGGGGGGGGGCCAGGATCTGGGGAGGCCCCCCCCAAACCACCTCAGTGCCCCCCAAGTGCCTCTGCCTATGGGGAGGTGTTGGGGGGGTCCCCAGGGCCGGGGGGGGCACAGACCCCCCCCTGCTCTATGGGGG